>NC_140167.1:20381457-20661457 GCF_963971535.1 Notolepis coatsorum | reverse complement strand
ACTGAATGGTCACAATATACAACACACATTTTAAGATATGAACAAGATTAGCAAAGTGTATGGTTGCACTTCACTCATTTGAACGTTAACGTTAGACCAAGGACCACAATGGAAATAAGTCTTGACTTTTTTTTGCCTATCCTTGATCATTTTAGGATGCATGACTTGTTGTAACATGTAATGTATTTTAATCATTGTCAAATAAACTAAACGATAACGGCAGTTTAATACTAGCATTAGCTCCACATGTATTTGATTGTGGGGCTCCAAGTGCAGCGTTATAACTATATTGCTGACTGGTCAGCTACATCACTAGATAATAATATTAACACTACCTTCATCATCTGTTCATATGAAAGAGCTGTCAAGTGTTTGTAACATTACACGCATTATTTGAATGGAATTGCATTCTTGCTTTGCACAGTGGGGGACCCTGATGTAAACAAGACGAAAGTCTTTCTCTGGTCTGCATCCCCTTAACTGTATTGACTGAGCTGTAGTGTACTGTACCCATTCTACAATCTGTTAATAAAGTTTTCAATCAATCAAACAGAACCCTTGAGTTACGAGCTGCTTTCTCTAGTCCTGAAGGAGGTGATGCAGTTAGAACTTAGAAGTGGGATGAGGAACTCTGAATAGTTCAAATATCAGTGTTTCCCTTTTAGGCTCTCTTTATTTGTGATGGTGGCATGTTTAAGATACAGTCGGCAGACGGATGTAACACTATAACTACTGCTGATAACTATAGTGTCAGGGCTTCTTCTGGTGGTAGCCCGCCACAATACTAACGAGAACACTATAGTATTGTATTGCGCTATAATATATATATATGATAGGGGAACTTCACCAAAAAACAATGCTGATTTTCTTTTGCACATAATCTCTCACAACGCTAAACAGTTTGCACTTTGCACACATTAATATAGTTGTTTGACAGTTATTGAGTGTAATTGAGTTTGAATATGGCCACCAGTGGTGTCATCGGGACATTGAATTGTTTTAATTACAGCTCAATTAACAGTAACTCAATTGAATCCACTATTATTCCTTATGACAGAAATCCACCAGGCCACAACGAAGTCAGTCGGTAAGTGAACAGACCGGTGATGAGCAGAGAATGGACTGTGTGTGGTGTGGGAATGTGGTTTTATGGTGATTGTCCTGGTAAAAAAAAGTGATTTATTATCTCCTTCTTGGGTGTTGGATCGGGGGCGAACTTCTCCTGTCTTGGGATTTGTTGATTGAGGTGAAATTACTTGGAGTAACCTTCTCACCCTACCCTTCTCTCCAGTTTCTGTCTGTAACTCAACTGCCATATAGTCATATAGTTGGGATAGCAGTGTTTCCTTTACAATTTAGAATGCTAGAAAGAATAGGAAATTCACAACATTAACACTTTCAGAGCCCAAGCTTAATCTTGATTTACCGCTTGAATGCCCACCATCCACTTCAATGTTAGCGTTAATAACGCCTAATCTATGTTTTAAATTATGGCTATGTGTCTAATCTGCCCGTCGCTTATCAATGACTCGTTTTCCAGTCAACATTGTCGAATCGGATTGTTTTATCGGTTCATTTTCGTTTTATAGCATTTTGAAAAGCCCTAGTTTTCAAGGAAAATATAAATATTCCATGATAATCGCCCTTTACTGGAATATTCTAGAATACATGTCATTTTTCGGCCTATTTATGAATAGTTTTCAAATAAACGCTAGATTATCGATAGTATATGTGTACGTATGCACGCTATATAGGCGATCTGAAAAATCGATTATCTGATTTCCTCAAAGCGATCGCCCACACACACATAGGGCGAACACTGAGATCTCAGCGAATACAACTCCGATTATCCCAATACTTGTAAAATAGATTCCTTACCTCAGATCAGATGTTCTCCAAAAAGATCATTCCAATTCCTGATCGCCATTCCAAAAATCGATCGCCTTTATTGATCCAACGGCGCTACATACTGTATTATGTATTCCACGCTGTTCTGAGGCTCCACAATGAATCGGCTCGGGTTACATGCCTGAGAAGTAAAATGTGGATTCTGGATTTATTTTTTCTCATCCATTTTCATTGAGTCCATTCCAAACGGGTGCATTACCATCTGGGAGACGATAGCGGGTGGTTTTTTCACATCTGAGCTCCTACAGGGGCTGCATACCAACAGGAGACTCGGTTGATGAAATATGAATATATGAATTCAGATCGCTAATAAAAAAATAAAACGCTAATTGTCGTCGTGGGCATTCAGGCATTGGGCTGATAAAACGTCTTATCACGTTTTGGGCATTGAAAGTGTTAAACACTTTCTATTTCCCTAAAAGGTTGGAACAATGTAGGTAGGCCCAGTGCTCAGAAGTAGTACTTTGATCGTAATCAAGTAGCCAAATCCGAACAGTTTTAGGGACTAAACCTGCACTAGAACTAAAGCTAAGACCAACACCGGGATGGATATACAGACAGTCGGACACCAATGATGACCCTCCTTCTTACCCTCACTGCTACAAAACAATTTACCTATCTCAAGCCCCACCCTCTTTTCTTAATCCTCCAATCACAACAGTTGCTGCACTACTTCTGGGTTTTAGCTCATTTCACGTTTTATTTTCCAGAATAAATCCTGCCTCAGCTTTTCTCTCAAGTGTGGCCAAGCTATGTTGAGACCACATAATTGTGTCATTCTGCCTATATACAGACCTGTAGGTGGTACAAACATGATTTGTCTGAATGAGTGGCTTACTGTATACAGACCAGCTGGTTGGGGGAAACCTTAGATTTCTTTAAGTCTGTAACTCATTATTAGCTGACTAAGTTGAGAGAACCGTGCAACAGATGCACATATGCGTTTCCAGACATATTGACATCAAAGGAGTCTGGAGTTTGCTTCCAGTGTCCGTTCGCATCTCCCATGGCCGCTGTTGCTATGATGCTGCTAATCATGCTATGTCAGTTTTTATTGCATTAGGCACGTCGAGAGCTCTGATTCTCGGGGCAAAACACACGCATGCACGCGTGCCGGAACACACGGGAAGATGAACCATCATTACACACCGCAGCCTGCTCCCGTCGCACCACGTCAGCATCGCTGAGAACACAACACCACAGCAGAACACAACATTATGTGTCCAGTCACATCTCCTGTGACTCCAGCTCGCTCCAGCCGGGCAGCCAGATTCTCTGTCTCAACAGAACAGAGGCCGCCTCAGGCCAAGCGAAGCTCTCCTGGCTGTTCTGGGACATGGATCATCAGTATGGCGAACAGGTTGAGAATAGGCCAGAGGGGAGCGAGGTCTCGGATGGGAAGGAGTGGGTGGTAACTAACTAGGTGAGTAAGAAAGGAGGAGATGGAAGGAGGCTAGGTGAGGAAAGGAATGGTATTGTTATACAGTGAGGAGTTGTGCGGGTCATGACTGTACTTAGGAATAGATATCTAGCCTAGAGGTTGATCAAATGTATTTAGTCTTGCATACACATTTAGAGCTGCTACTAAGGATTAGCCTATTTAAGTAATTGATCCATCCAACTATTATTTTATTGATGTTAGAATTGTGGACCCCAGGAAGACTAGTTGTTGTCATGCAACAGCTAATGGGGATCATAATAAACTCAATAAACTCAACTCAATCTGTTTCTAAATTATCCTAAAGTTTATAAAAAAATAATAATAAAAACACTTTAATGCACAATGCACTTTAACAGGGCCCATTTTTAACAGTGTCGGTGCTCTAGAAAAATAGGTTTTAGGGATTTTCTTCAGACGACGGAAAGGGTGATGTAGAATGTATATATACGTCTAAGCAAAGCGGCAGGTGGATGATGCAGTGAAACACATTCAACAGTTCATGGATGCTGCCGAGCATGTACTCGGGTAGAACCACTCATGTGGATGAGGCGGCGGGCGCGCACACACACAATGCTCGCCCGCCCAGTCACTCGCTCTTGTAGGATAGTCATGGAATCCGACAACAGTGAGGTCACATGATGTTGGGCAGAGTTCAACAAGCTCAGCGTGCGGCTGCTGCCGCTGCTGCTCGGCACTCGTCTCCGCTCTGCCTCCTCTTCACTGGGATGTGTGTCTCTCAGTCTCCACCCTCTTCCTCTGTTCGAGAGACACTCAGCATCTCTCTCACCCAGAGCGGGTGTATCTCACTGCTCCGTCTCTACTGTAGGCTGCGACATGCAGTCAAATAAATAGGAGGGAGTGAGGAAGAATGTGGTTTTTTCCCCCCTAGAGATTTTGAGGATCTGCCGATTTTTCTGGCCAGTAAAGCAGGTGTCTTGGCTTGGCTGGCTGTGTGTGAGATTGACAGCTGCCCTGATGAGGGAGAATTGACTGCCATGAGGAGAGTGTATGAGCGGCTGTCAAGAGAAAGATGGTTTGATGAGGATCTCTCACAATGTGTACTCTGCTTTAATCTGATTCTAAGCTGCTTAAAGAAGAGCGGCAGCTGGGAAAGAAGGGAGTGTGATGCATAGAGAAACTGCGGGATGTGGATCCATAACAAATCTCTACAGCTGGATCTGAAGAGAAATTCCAAGAGAATTTCCACCAGTGGCTTGATTGGGAATGTTGCTGCTGTTTTTGTGGATGTTTATTTTCCGGGAGAGCCATTGAGATGCTCGCACAACACATTGCCTCTCCGTGACCTTTAACCCCTCTACATGCAAGCGACGAGAGGGGATTTTCTCAAGTTGTTTCGGCGGAATATGTTTTTTTTCGAGCCAGTTCTGTTTCCGGTGCTCATCGTCCGTCGCTCGATCTCATCTTCCTCGCAGTCTGGAAATAGCCCGTCTGGAGATTTGAGAGTACATCAGCGCCATCACCTCATTGTGAACTTATTTAGCGTCTCCGACTATAATGTAGTCTATTCTGGGTTTCGAGTTTTGGATCCTCTCATGGCCTTTCTGGGCACCGTCTTAGTTTGTGCTTAATCAGTCTCTTGCCTCATCAGAGAGAGAAAAAATACTTCTAAACTTGGGTTCTTGATCATGGGGGGGTTGGTCTAATGAACTTCTCGTCGCGTCGTCATTCTGACCCGGTTCCTGGGCCCGAGGAGGAGACTGGACACTATTGAGTCACCGCTGGACGCCGATGACCCCCGAGCCCCGCCATGCTGATAGTGTGGTGGTGCTCCGTGGTCCTCACTTATGTCTCCGTCTACCTCTCTCTCTCCTTCCTGCGCAGCTTGCTAGCTTCCGACAGAAGCGGGCGAAAGGTGACGGTGCGGGGGAGGCGAAAAAGACGCAGAAGAGGAAGGGCCAGGATGTCCCGAAGAATGACGGCTCAGAGCAAGACGGACGCTTAGAGCCGCTCCCCCGGACGGCGGCTAATGGCGGCAGGCGGGACGGAACGACGAGCCATGCGGTATGCTATTTGCATTCATAGTGGCAGAAATGTTAACTTTTAAACGTGCGTGTATATTTATTACACCATTTTTTTTGCTGGCTTTGCACTAGGAACCATATTTTACCGCCTTGTCCCATGAAGTTGCATCCCAGTGTTCTCATAATCCAAGTTGTTGTTTTTTGTCTCTGCAGTCATGTCAGAATTACCTACTTTTGGGTTCCCACCAAACAATTTACAAATGTTGTACTAGACTATTGGATGGACCACAAGACATCGGTCTTACTTGCCTTTAGGGTTTTAAAGAATTTACCTGTCTGAAGCTCCGGCTTATTTTCTTGATCCTCCAATCACAACTGTTGCTTCCCTCTGACAAACTTTAGCTTTTTTTCTGAAGTGACTGCTATGATTGGAGGATCAAGAAAAGAGGGCAGGTTTGAGATTTGCCATGGACAATTCATAGGTCTCAATACTTGACCCTTATGTCAATGCATTCAATTTGTGCTTTAACAAGTGGTCCATACCCACTGCCACTCAGTAAACATACATTGGAGAAATGGGTCACTAACCACAATGTTGCTTGGGGGGGCATGTTGTCATAGCAACAACATGACCAGGATTAAATGTACCATTATTCACCGGCGTTAAAGGGGAAGTTCACACTGAACATTTACAATGGCTCATTTTAAAGTAATTGGATTATATAAGCCATTATGTGCTGAGAATTAGGCCAAATGGTTATTTTTGTGGCGATTGTGATCAGTTAAAATGGAATTTGCATCTGGTTTATATATTATATTTCTAAATCTGTTTATTGAAATTTTTTTAATTACAAACTTTAGAAATAAATGTATAGAAAATCAACATCAATCACCTCCCCCACATCACAAGACATGAGAAAAGAAAACAACATTGACTACCAAAAAAAAAAATCAGAAATAAACAAATAAAATAATAATAATAATTTTCTTTTTTTTTTATCCTGCAAGTATCGGAGTCTGTGCACGGGTAACAAAGGGTTTCCAAGTTTTCTCAAATTTGGCTAGAAATCCTTTCAATTAGTACCTTATTTCTTCTAGTTTTAGAGCCTGTAGGACCACCTTAATCCAACTGCTGTGTGTAGGTGGGGAGACGTGCACAAATCATATTTTTAATCCTTTAGCAGCCACAAAGGTCAAGGAAGGCGGAGGTCCAGCAGAGCCTGGGGCAGGAGGAACGACCCATACCCCAGGACCAAGTCCTCTCCCTGGGGGAAGAGTTGAGCGAGGAAGACATCACTACTCTCACTGGGAAAGACCAGCTCAAGGTATACAAGCATTCTCTACACAGGAAAGACTCCTACACAGAGAGCTGGATCATAAATAAATACTCTTCTATTAATTGTTCCTCCAATCCTTTTGAGTATACTTTAGAAATACAAACTTAAAAGTGCAGCCATGTTCAGTCACTCATGTCTGTGGAAATGACTGACTGCAGCCATAAAGGTATGGTTTCCTTATGCAGAAAAAGGTGGTGTGTGTGTGTGTGTGTGTGTGTGTGTGTGTGTGTGTGTGTGTGTGTGTGTGTGTGTGTGTGTGTGTGTGTGTGTGTGTGTGTGTGTGTGTGTGTGTGTGTGTGTGTGTGTGTGTGTGTGTGTGTGTGTGTGTGTGTGTGTGTGTGTGTGTGTGTGTGTGTGTGTGTGTGTGTGTGTGTGTGTGTGTGTGTGTGTGTGTGTGTGTGTTAATCTGACCCGAAATATGTGTTCCACTTGTAGCAGCTGCAGCAGGCTGTGGAGAAGCGAAATGGGATCATTGCCAGGCTCAGCTCCAACTTGCAGGAGGCGCTGATCAGCAGAGATCAGGTACAACAGGAGGCACAGTCACTCACTGGAAAGATACAGGGCTTACAGAGACAACTTCAGCAGGTAAACACACACACACACATCAGGGTTATCTGAGCCCAAACAGTTGTATAATGTAGATTAAAGGTGCTGTAAGTGGTATTCTTTTGTTTGTTAAAATAAGTGGTCTACATGTTAAAATAATAGCTCTACACAGACAGCCGTCACTGATGGTGTCTCGTCAGTAACATGCGTCTCTCAGTCCCTCCGCTCTGCAAACGGTAGGGTTGTGTACCGTTCACATTTAAACTGATACTGGTACCGGTACCTGTGAATCGATACCGGTACCCAACGGTACCTTTTTTCAGTACTTTTGTCAAAAAAAAATGTAATCTACCTACCTCAGTTGTAAAAAAAATAAACTTCAAATGATTTATTATCATTATTATTTATTTAGAACAATTTGTTGATCTATATATAATATTTCAGCGAGCATTGTCTGCATCTAGCTGTAACCACACTTGCGACAGTTTTTTGGCTTGCCATTGCCCCGACTGCTTTGTTGTTGAATCAAGTCAAATACAAAGGTAAGCGTGTATTGTACGTTGACGTGCAGCACACTTCATAGGTTTTGTTTCACGGTAAACGAAACGTTGACGTCATCGGACGTAAAAAGAAATGATAATATTTTGTTTTTAACAGTACCGAAATGTGGCATCGGTGGATCTCGCGTGAATCGGTACTCTGTAGTACCGACGTGATTCTGTCGATACCCTTAAAAGTACCGGATTCAGTACCCATCCCTAGTAAACGGAGAATACATTTCATGGTATCCCGTTCCCACTTTATCCAATCAGGAGAGAGAACTGCAAACTGATTGGATAAAGTGGGAACGGGATACCAGAACATTTATTTTGTGTTTGCTGCAAAGTGGAGGGCCTGGGTGACCCATGTTACTGACTAGAGTTGACACTATATCAGTGATGGCTGTAAGAATGTAGAGCTATTTAATACTTATTTTTGTATTCTTTAATACTCTGTTTTACATAAGATCTCATATTTGCCTTGCATATTGATTCTTGGGTAGGTCTAGAGGACAGATGCTGTTTCTTTTAGTAGTTGTTTATGAACCAACATCAGAAGTCATCTTGTGTTTATTATAGAAAGTTATCTAGATAGCATAATGAGCAATGATCCCACTTCCACGACAACTTCAATGTTTTTTTTTCAACTCTGTTTACACGCAGACGAGCGTGGACTTCCTTCGCTTTAAAAGTCAGTCAGCGGTCCATGTCCCTCATGCCCAGCGACAGCAGCCTCAGCCTGGCCACAGCTCCCCGGATGAAGCCCTTCTCAACCATACGGAGGCTCCATCCGAGGAACCGGGGAGAGCGGGTCTCTGCTCGAACACCGACACAGAGACGGGTGCTCTCCCGCACAAACTTAGGACTGAGCTGCAGGAAGAGAGGGACTTAAACCAAAGGATATGTGCCGAGCTTAGAGAGGAGAGAGACAATCGCCAACTTGTGCTTTCTTTGCTGGAAGAGGAGAAGGAACAGAGGGCAGCGGAGAGAAAAGAGAGGGAGGCCCAGCTACAGGACCTCCAGGACCTGCTCCACCGAGCCCAAGCCCAGTGCCTTGAGATCCAGCTGTACAAGGTGGAGAAGGCGGCGCTGAATGGGGAGGTGCAGGAGCTGAGGAAGAGGCTACAAGAGGAGGAGGAGGTTGCAGAGCGGAGGTTAAGGGAGGAGGTTGCCAAATATACCTTGCGCCTACAGAGCCTAGAGGAGGAGCGAGGCAGACGGGAGGAGGAGATGCAGAGGCTCAAGGAGGAGCACATGGAGGAGTTGCAGACGGTCAGGCTCCTCTTGCAGGAGATAGAAAGACAGGAGGAGGAGAAGAAGGAGGAGGAGAAGAAGGAGGAGGAGGAGGGGGAAGACGTTGAAAGAGAGGAAATAGGACTCAAGGCCTCTAAGAATAAGCAGAACCAGGCCAAAGCTAGTTTGGGGGATGAGGAGGGGATGAGTGTGGATGAGGCTGGTCTGGAGGCAGGCTCTAGTGAAAATGGTCTGAATGATTCCGTGTCTGGTGATGTAGACCCACTGATGGAGCGCTACTTGTCCTCAGCCCACCCTGCACACGATGACCCACTGATGGAGCGCTACTTTTCCTCAATCCAACCCATGCACAATGAAAGCTTGGAAGAGCACAGCCTGCTGGAAAATTCTGCACACTGCAGGTCAGAAGAGTGTTCTGATTGCCTCTGTATAGCGATCTAATGTTTTGTACAGCATACACACCTCGTGTTAAAAAAACCCAATATATATATATTTGTCACTAATTCCATTAAACAAATCTAAACCCCTCATCCTACATTTCTCCTCCTCTCTTTACAGTTTTGAGCTGAACAGCGACGTCACGGACGACCTGTCTCACTTCTCCATCTCGCACTCGCTCCGCGAAGAGCCGAGCGGTTTCCACAGCATCTCCTTCCCACAATGCACACCGGGCTCCCGCGCCGAGGCCGACGCCACCTCCTCCTCCGGCCAGCGGTCTCCCCCTCCGTGGTTCAACAACTCCACCTCCAGCTGTCGGGAGGCGACGGAGCGGTGCGGCGAAGAGTCTGACCTGGGGAAGGAGCTGCTCATCCAACAGTGCGAGGACCTCCGGGAGGAGCTGGCTCTCTGGGAGAGAGAGCGGGAGGTGCTGAGGGAAGAGGTCTGCAAGAGTGCGGAGGAGCTGGAGGAGGCGAGGAACAGGTGAGAACGTTTTTTTTTCAGCAAAGTGTATGTATTTAGTTGGCTCATGTGGATTTCTACTCTCCACTCTTATTTCTTTAGTTTTGGTAAAGCATGTTCTATTTGGTACTGAATCTGTGTGTGTGGGATACATGTGTACATTTTGAGACCTTCACTTAAAGGTTCCCTCCACTCAAAACTCAAAAGTTTAAACTTTTGCATGGCTTTGACTTTGACTAGACATTATTGTTATTTGTGCAGAACTTGTCACCAGAGCGCCCTTTTCACATTCTTCCACAGGAGCGGTGGGGGGGGGGGGGGGGGGGGGGGCTTCTCTGTACTTCCTCGAAATGTGTACCGGCTGTGTTACGCAACTAATCCTGCGAACCTGTCATGGTCTCTATTTCCCAGCTGTACACACGGTCATCCAGGAAATGCTAACCGCTAACGTGAAACTCGTATCATAAGTTGATACATCTAGTGATCTGTGAATGAATGAAAACAAATATTTATTTTAAGCAAATCTCTTTAGTTATAACAAGATTGTATAAGTTAAAAAGTGAGGGAGGGGGAGGCGAGCGTTCATAGATCCTTGCATTCTCAACGAGGGCTGCTCAGACATTTCCAGTAGTTTATTGAAAACCATACTGAACTAAACTTATTTAATATACAAGTGTTAACATGCGTGGAGGGGACCTTTTTAACAGCTTCCTCACAATAACTGCATCATTACCTGTTTTGTGGCGGCAGATGGGCCCAGGTGACAGAGGAGCTCCAGGATGCCACCTGGGAGCTGTCGGAGGAAAGGGAGAAGAGGAGGACATGCGAGGAGGAACTCGACGACGAAAGGGAAAAAAGGAAAAGGGCAGAAGAGGAGATGAGCGTGAAAGCCCACGAGCGAGACAACCTTAAGAACAACCTCAGTGCCTTACTGGAGGAGAGGGACGAAGAGAGGGTCCCCTCCTCCCCGCTCCTCCCAGAGAAGGCGACGGAGAAGCTGCTAGGGGAACTGGAGGAGGTGCGGGGGGACGGGGTCGTGCTGCCGTCCCGTCTAACGCAGCAGGAACAGCTGGTGTCTTCTCTGCAGGAGATGAAACCGTGTGGAGAGTCGGTCACCACTGAGGTCCAGGCTCTGTTTGGCAAACAGCTACAAGCACTACAGGTACATATTTGATTTATACATCTTTTTGACCCATTATACATATATATTATTTACATAAAGGTTTGAATTGTAGATGCAATGTGCTTTCTTTTTTTGGTGGGCGGGGGGGACTTTTAAATCATTATGTATCAAAAGCTCAATCAGCTAGATATTTTTAGTTTTGTTTGTTTTTACATTTGGATTATGGAATGGGCCTTCGACCTTTTCTATTGGCTGTGACCAGCAGCTCTATAGGTAACTGTTGGCTGGTTGGTCCACAAAAGTGTGCACCCTCTAGCGGCCACAGTTTTCACCCCAGGAGGCTGAGATTTGACATGGAAGTCAAGTGAGGGTGTGTGGTCATGTTTGGTTATTTAACTAAACGGGCAATAAAAGTAATTATTTTCTTTTTTTTCTTTTTTCTTTGGGTCCACCAGCCACAGCAGATGGATTCCGAATGTATATTTAATTTAGTCTTTAATAGAAAAGCCTGAACACGAGTACAATTTTAAACCCTGCAGACATGTCGATTAAGAAGCAGTGTGTCGAAGTGTCCTTGAGCAAGACGCTTAACCCCCTAACTGCTCCCGATGAGAAGGTTGGCACCTTGCATGGTTGCCTCCACTGTCGGTGTGAATATATGAGTGAATGAGAGGCATAAGTTGTAAATAGATTTACGTGAGTCAGCAGTTCTGTCATATTATGGTTAAATTAGCTAAATTTAAGAAGATCAACAGGAAAAATTACCAGAAGATTCATCCCTTGTTGCTTTCTCTCCCGTCCCACCGTGACCAGGTCGTATCTGAGCTGAAGGAGACCAACTCCAGACACAAAGCCACAGCGGCCCTGCTGGGCCAAAAGACCATGCAACTAGACGCCGCCTTAAAAGAACTGGACACCACGCGCGAGCAGGTAGCGGTCGTCCAGCAGGAGATGCGGAGGCTCGGGGGAGAGATGGAGGAGATCCGGGGGAGTCTGGGGAGGACTGAGGGAGAGAGGAGTGAACTGGAGTCTCATCTCCTCTGTCTGAAACAGAACCTGACCAACCTGGAGGAGGCGCAGGCCCAGGGACCGGGGGAGAGGGAGGAGCGCAGGAGGAAAGAGGAGGAGATGGACGGACGGATGAGGAAGATGGAGCAGGTTCTGGAGGAGGAGCTGGAAGAGTTTGAGAAGCTAATAAAGGTCAAAGAGGACGAGGTGAGGAGGATGTTTATAATTAATATATTGTGATAATAACAATATAATATATAGTGTTTACATGTACAAAGTATTCCTGGTACTAACTAATATCCCGGACCGGTTAAGGTCTTCGTCAGGATAAGGTTCATGGGATTCTATTTTAATTCTGTGGTTTAAACGCATCTTCCTGTCCTAATCACACATATCCTCATATACATGAGAATACGGAGTATTGCTTATTTTACCATAGCAATGCAATTCAAAACGGACTACAAAACACAGCAGAGAAATGGGATAAGTTGTTTACATAAATACATACCACAGTGTTTTGGCTAATATTGACATATCCCCCAGGCATCTTATTTGGGCTTCTCAAAGTCTGGATATGAGCTCAGCCAGGTTGTTGTAAACGGGATATGCTGTTGTGTAGGGGTGGGAATCACCAGAGGTCCCGCGATATATTATCACGACGATACTAGAGTCATGATATTGTAATATCGCTATTCTTTGATATATTGGGATTTATTACCTTTTTTCAACTTGCAAATTATGTACTGGAAAACTGCAATAGAAATATATATATATACATCTGTTCTTATCTTATAAGATAACGTTTTCAGTCTGTTCACCTAATTCTTATTGCAGCAAAATGGGATTGTCAAGCAAATATTTTTATATTGATACATTGCATCAATGTAATATCGTCACGCAAAATATTGCAATGTCTCAATAACACCTCCCCTACTCTTATGCCAAGTAATACACATTTCTATCCTGAATAATATTGGACAGTTACCTTTGCATGTAAACACACACATTGGTATTGTGCTCATTCTGATATGAATAGGGTTGTGTTGTTTATACTGTGCAAAGATTGACAAATTATTTAAAATACATTTTCCAGCTGGCCGAGGAGAAGGAGAAATGGGAGGAGGAGCGTCAGGAGAAGGAGGAAAAGCTGTTTAGTGTCAGGCGTCTCCTGGAGGAGCAGAGGAAGGAAAGTGAGGAGGAGGTGAAGGCTCTCCTGGAGAAGCAGGTCCAGGCTGTGGAGGACGCTACAGAGAAGCTCAGGAGATCTCATCAGGAGGAGGTGGATGAGCTGATGGACAAGCACCAGGAGGAGGTGGGTTTCAAGGAGGCTAGAGGAGAACACGGCCATCATATCCTGTCAAAGAGTGGTGTATAACACAGTTAAGTTCAAGGGGGCTAAAGGAGAACACGGCCATCATATCCTGTCAAAGAGTGGTGTATAACACAGTTAAGTTCAAGGAGGCTAAAGAATAGAATAGAAATACTGTCACCATATCCTGGCAAAGATTGGTGTTTAACACATTGTGAACATTGCAGTGGTCGTACCCTCATCTCTCATTGGGTGACTTGACCTCCCGATATAGGCTTGGTGGGTTTCAGGAAGCAGATTTGGTATCATTGTTGGCTAAAATGACCACACCCTGCATATACTTGAACACTACCAGTACCACTTTGCCTACTTTAACTAGAAATATAACCTTTTTCCTTGTAAAAGAAAAGAATGTATATATATTCTATCAAAAAAGAAATGCTTTTTTAAAAAATGTTTCCCAAATGCTTTTTATTATTTCCTTTTTTAATAAGGACTTAAACGTGTTATTTGTCCTGATGCCATGTCCTTTGTGCACTTAGGTGTCTGAGCTGAACACCCGCTTGGAGACAGAGCTGCTGGAGCAGAAGGCCAGTCTGGAAGAACAACAGAAGAGACAGATCAGCCTCATTAAACAGGTTTAACTGACACCCCCTAATAGACAAGAGATTCAAAGCATCATCACAGAACATGAACGACAGAAACGGCTAGATAAAAGAGATAAAAAATCTCATCACAGAACATGGACGATAGAAAGGGCCTTTCCTAGTTCACTGGGGTACACCTAATATGGCTGCCACAGAATTTTGATGAAGGTTGTGTTGACTGTGTGCATGATAGTCTCAAAGATGCAATGTTCATCACAACTCTCACTGGAATGTTCATCAGAATGAGACCTTTTCAGAGGCAAGACATTAAAGGAACACGCCAACATTATGAGAAATGCTCTTACTGTCTTCTCTGTGCATTCAGTAGAAAGCTATTCAACTGCAAGCTAGCCTAGCTTAGCACAAATTAATGGAAGTGGATACGGACCAACCAGCCTAGCTTAAAACTCCGGGAGAGGTGTTTTTGGCCAACAGCTAGGCTAACCGGTCCGTATCCGCTTCCATTAATTTGTGCTAAACTAGGCTAACTTGCAGCTTTCTACTGAACGCACAGAGAAAATTGGAGAAGACTGTAAGAGCATTTCCCATAATGTTGGCGTGTTCCTGTTTAACCTTCAGTCTTCAGAGTCTCATGACATGTGATGTACCAAACAGTCACTTTATTTCCACAACATCATTCTCAAACACGTGGCGTACCAGCCCAAATGTATTTAGACTACTCCAACGCGAATGGCCATTCTATGAACTCACGTTTCCGAGTATCACATTAGTGTGACTGCCGCCAACACAGCATCCGAATACCGCGTGTTCCTCCAAGCTGTCCTCGGTCATGCTGCACCGGTCGTTCCTCCCGTAGTCTCTTACACACTCTCCTGGTCCTCCGCAGGTGACTGAGCGCGAACTCCAGAGGACGGTGTCGGAGCTGTGTGCCGAGCAGATGGACAAGCTCCACCTGCTGAGGACTCAACTCTCCGGCGAGCTGAGGGAGAGCATGGAGGCTGCCCACCAGGAGGAGCTGCTGGAGACACGGGTACACACACACACACGCACACGCACACACGGGTACACACACTGAGGGAGAGCATGGAGGCTGCCCACCAGGAGGAGCTGCTGGAGACACGGGTACACAGGCACACACACACACGCACACACGGGTACACACACTGAGGGAGAGCATGGAGGCTGCCCACCAGGAGGAGCTGCTGGAGACACGGGTACACACACACACACACACACACACACACACTGAGGGAGAGCATGGAGGCTGCCCACCAGGAGGAGCTGCTGGAGACACGGGTACACACAGACACACACACACACACACACACACACACACACACTGAGGGAGAGCATGGAGGCTGCCCACCAGGAGGAGCTGCTGGAGACATGGGTACACACACACACGGGTACACACACTGAGGGAGAGCATGGAGGCTGCCCACCAGGAGGAGCTGCTGGAGACACGGGTACACACAGACACACACACACGCACACACACACACGGGTACACACACTGAGGGAGAGCATGGAGGCTGCCCACCAGGAGGAGCTGCTGGAGACACAGACACACACACAGACACACACACAGACACACACACACAGACACACACACAGACACACACACACGCACAGACACACGGAACGCTTTATTTGAATCCACCAGTCAAATTATATACGTAACGATTCAAGTATTTCAGAGGTTGGGCGGCTGGGAGGCGCAGCGGACATTGCGCTCGTCACCAACGCAAGAGACACCGGTCTCGAATCCGGCTGTCAGCGTTGCCTCCGGCTTGGGCCGGCCGTCATACTGACTCAATTGGCAGCGTTAGCGGGTGGGAAGTCGATGGGTGGTAGTCTGGTCGTTGTGAACAGCGACTCCTACAGGTCGGTCAGGGCGCCTGCACAGCAAAGACAGGAGATGGCGAGGGTAGTGTGAGCCTCCCACACGTTACACCTCGCCAATGAGAGTCCGCGCTGGCAGGTGAAAAGAAGTGACTGGCTGCCTCCATATGTATCGGAGGGGACATGTGATGGGCTTCTATCCTCCCTACGACCGGCCAGTGGGGGGCACATGCGAGCAACGATCAGGACAGGGGAGGGAGAATTGGCACGAGAGGAAATTGGGATGGGAGAAAAATCACAGAAAAAAGGAGAATAAGTAGGTAAAACAAAAACAAAAGTATTTCAGAGGTTCAACATTTTACAGTCATTTATTAATACAAAGAGCATTGGGCCTCATTCACAAATACTTTCTTATTATTTTTCTCATGTTTTTTTCTTAACAGTCCAGATATGACTGAAAGGATAACCAAAATATGCCCAAAAGGGGAGAAATTAATAAACAAGCCTTGGCTAGGCGGTGTTATTGTTATGTCTTAACACTTTCAGAGCCGGCCGTGTTTTCCTTTTTACCCCCTTGAATGCCCATCATCCACTTCAATGTTAGCGTTAATAACGCCTAATCTATGTTTTAAATTATGTCTAATCTGCCCGTCGCTTATCAATGACTCATTTTCCAGTCAACATTGTCGAAGCGGATTGTTTTTTTATCGGTTCATTTCCGTTTTATAGCATTTTGAAAAGCCCTCGTTTTCAAGGAAAATAAAAAGATTCCGTGATAAACGCCCTGTACTGGAATATTCTAGAACAGTGGTTCTCAAACTTTTTACACCAAGTACCACCTGAGAACATAGCTGGCTCTCCAAGTACCACCATATGACCGGCGTTAAAATACAGTCTATTCAGCTATGCACAGTTCACGCAGGAGACAAATGTATTCCTAATACCATTATTTATTGTTAACTTTTGTCAGACACAGCCACAATGTACAAAGGGATAGCACTAGAACTAGCAAACTCTTCCACACAACCCATACAATGCAAGGGGCATTGAGAACATAATAACTAACATTCTCAGAAAATTAAGAACAACTGTATTTCAGCAAATGTACTTAATTCTCTCTCTCTCTCTTTCTCTCTCACACAGCAAGCAATTGTCCGTCATTCTTTCACACACACACACACACACACACACACACACACACACACACACACACACACACACACACACACACACGCATCACAAATTATTGTAAAAATAAAAATAAATCACATTCAATACATTTTTGAATGTTTACCCTTTAAATGCCAGTTTGTGTGATGGCATCACAAATTATTGTTAAAAGAAACACACAAAAAGTCAAATATTTACAATATATCAAATGCAAAGTACATTTTTCTGGGGGGGATTATTACAGGCTAGGCATGTGTCAATGATTAGCAGCAACACATATTTTGATGGATTTTTTGTAATGTCAGATTTAACACCAACTCTTTTCAGAAAAGTGGGAGTATTTCAATTTTTAAAAATAAATGGTTATGATCAGGGCTGAAGTTGAATTAAAGATTTATGACTGTTTAGACTGCATTACTCTCTGTCACAGTGATCTCCTGGTTGTTCCCCACTTAGATTATCTAACTATCTGCAACCAGAAACACTGGCCTGGCCTGCTTCTAAGTTCAGTGGCCTGACTGAAAAAAAAAAAAAAATCGCTTTTTTGGAAATGTTTTCAAGTACCACCAGCAGTACCACCAAGTACCACTAGTGGTACGCGTACCACAGTTTGAGAACCACTGTTCTAGAATGTTGTCATTTTTCGGCCTATTTATGAATCGTTTTCAAATAAACGCTAGATTATCGATAGTATATGTGTACGTATGCACGCTATATAGGCAAGCTGAAAATCGATTCTCTTAGTTCCTGATCGCTCACACAGCCACACACACACATAGCTTAAAAACGTATATCTCCGTGAAAACGGGTCTGATTATCCTAAGACTGGTAAAATAGATTCCTTACCTGAGATCAGATGGTATCCAAAAAGATTATTCCAATTCCTGATCGCCATTCCAAAAATCGATCCTTTTATTGATCCAATGCTACATACTGTAAACATATATTACACGCTGTTTTGAAGCTCCACAATGAATCCGATCGGCTCGGGGTACATGCATGAGAAGTAAAATGTGGATTCCGGATTTTTTTTTTCTCCATTTTTCATTGAGTCCATTCCAAAAGGGTGCATTACCATCTGGGAGACGATAGGGGGCGCTTTTTTCACATCTGAGCTCCTGATGGGGCTGGTTTCCCAACGGTAGACTTGGTTGATGAAATATGAATTCAGATCGCTAATAAAAAAAATAAAACGATATTTGTCATCGTGGGCATTCAGGGGGCGGGCTGATAACACGTGTTATGTCGTCCGTGGCATCCAAAGTGTTAACTGGAGTGGGAAATAGCTTTGCTACGGCTCACACACTAGAAAAGAAAGAGATAGGCCAAATGTGATCTTCTCCCCAACCTTGGTCTGTAGCCTAGTGTCTGGGCTGTTTAGTTGACCTATATTAAACTAGTCGAATATGTATGATAGAATATATATTTCAACACAGATCTATAATGACATGATAATATTTGCCACGACCACGACACAGTAATAAAAGTAGGGGTCGTCACGGCTGCGCGAATGATCCTCAGATTTTTGGAAAAGTACATCTTCTCCAGATCTTAAAAAGTGGATATGAGCGGGCGGCTAAGTGGCGCAGTGGGCAAGGCGCTCGCCACTAACGCAGGAGATGCTGGGTTCGAGCCCAGCTCTCGGCGTTGCTTCCGGCTTGGCTGGTCGTTCATACTAATACAATTGGCAGTATTAGGGGGTGGGAAAGCCGGTGGGTGGGGATCGGACGTTGTGGACAGCGACTCCTACAGGTCGTTGGTGCGCCTGTACAGCAGAATCAGGAAGTATCGGGGGCAGCGTGAGCCTCCCACGCGTTACTCCTCACCACTGAGAGATCGCGCTGTGCAGGTGAAAAGATGCGACGGCTGCCTCCTCGTGTACCGGAGGGGACACGTGATGCAAGGCTTCGTCCACATTGCAGCCGGCCAGTGGGAGGCATGGTCTAGCAACGTTCGAGACAGGGGAGGGAAGAATTGGATAATACGAAATTGGGATGGGAGAAAAATAGAAAAACGGGGAGAAAAAAGTGGATATGAGCAAATGTTTCTCTAGAGTGAATGATGAAGGTGGGAATTCTGGGAGGGCACAGGCCCGCTCTTTTTCATGTAACATTGCTGGGACACTGTGATGATGTAATAGAATAGAATAGAAATATTCATCCTGAGGGAAATTTGGCTAATTGGCTAATCGGTTGCCAGGCCATGTGGCGGAAACAATGCTCTTTGTATTCATAAAATGACTGTAAAACCATGTTGTGTTTTGGGTCATTTTGTGCATGTTTGACTAAATAAAAACTTTTTTAATTACAAAAAACTAAATTCCTAGCCAGACGAATGACCCCGTGTCCCCTGCCTCAGACCCAACAGTCCCGGGACCTGGAGGCTCTGCGTCTGGGCCTGACCAACCTCCACACATCCCAGCTGGAGCTCTCCCAGGCCAACCTGCAGCGGGAGCGGGAGGCCGCTCTGAGCGAGGTCCAGGTCACCCTGAGGGACAAGTGGGCCCAGGACAGCGCCGTCCTGCAGGCCCGGCAGCAGTTTGAACTGGACCGGATCAGAGAGCAGACCCAGGAGCATCACGAGCACCAGCGCCAGCTCCACCAACGAGACATCGGTGAGTGTGTGTGTGTAGAGCGTCGTCCGGTCCAAATTCAAACAGAAATGGCTGTTTACTCGCTGATGACGGAACATTAATTCTCATTTAATTTAGTCAGTAGGCTGCATAGTATAATGTTTTTCAGGATTTGAATTTTGAAAGAAAATCCTGAATTCACTGAAATGATAGTGAATCGAGTCCAACCTGAATTGACTGACATATTAAAGTGAATTGAGCCAACCCTGGTGTAGGGAGGGAGGGAGATTGATGGATGGATGATCATGTCCCCCCTCGGGCCGCACTGAATACTAAACAGTGGGTGTTGTTTATTTGGGTGAATCTCCTCCGTCGTCCTTAACGGGTTCATTCAGGCAAAAGTAGAGCGTGAAACACTAGCCTCCAAATCCTGTGTTGATGTACTGGAGCTGAACATCGTGTGTGTGTGTTTTCAGAGGAGCTGAAGCAGCGCTGCGAGATGCGTGTCTCTCAGGAGAGGGCGGTCGCGGAGGAGCAGCGTGTCGAGCAGATACAGGTGCTGCTGCGTTCAGGTTGACAGTTGACACAGTGTCGGAATTGGATAATTGGGGGGAAAGAACATGGCATTTGTATGGACATTTATTGCATACTGTACTACGTGACAAGTGGATACAGGTACTGCTATATTAACATTGACATACCTTAATTCCTCTAATAGTAACCCCGGCTTGTAATTGTTTCAACTGTAGCGGGTACCAGGCTTGTATTAGGAGGAGGCCTGTATAAGAGGGAGGCCTATATTTCAAATTTTCAAACGGATCATAATGAATAAATCAACATTTTGTGTCAGTTTGAACCCAGTAAAATGTACTGGGTTCATTTATTGAAACCAAGTACTGTATGAAATAGTAAACAGTGCAATTACAGGTGGTCACTGGTCATTTCAACGTTTTCAAAGTGAAATCAAGTAACTAGCTCAGTATGCAGCTCAGTATATTAGTAACCCGGCTTGTATTAGGAGGCCGGCTTATAATTGCTTAGCTCAAGAGCGCACCCGGCCATTAATAGAGACCCGGCTTGTATTTGAGACCCGGTTACTATTAGAGGAATTACGGTAGTTACTGTTAGGGCTGCTCGATTATGGCAAAAGTCATTATTGAGGTCACGATTATTTAACACGATTACTTGGAAATAGGGATGTCCGATATTATCGGCCGATATCGGCATTAAAATGTGATATCGGAAAATATCTGTATCGTTTTTTCTTTTTTTAATACATTTCTATAACCTTTATTTACCCAGGCAAGCAAGTAAGAACAAATTCTGATTTTATTTATTGTCAAAAGTATGCATAATGTTGTGTTAATTCCACAACAAGAGATATGTAATGTTAATTACCTGAAATTATAAAGATTTGGGGGGGGGGGGGGGGGGGAACCCTGCATATATCTGTATCGGTTGATATCGGTATCGGAAATTAAGAGTTGGACAATATCGGTATCGGTAAAAAAGCCAATATCGAGCATCCCTACTTGGAAACATCATATAATTTATGTTAAGTTAGGAAAGGTCTGTAATTTATGTTAAGTTGGGAAAGGTCTATTGTTTATTCTCAACAATACTTCTCTTCTTTTTCTTCCAGGCTCTGAGGTCTGAATGGGGGCAGGAAGCCAATAGGTCCCAGGCTGACAACCAGACATCCTTCTCAGAGACCCAGAGGAGCCTCACTGAGACCCAGACGGACCTGAGCGAGTCCCGGGCCAGGCTGGAGGACCTCGAGGCCTCCAGTCAGAAGGAGATCCAGAGACTAGAGGAAGAGCTGAGCCAAGCCTGGGCTGACAGAGATGCAGCCACCCGTGAGTTCCACACCCCCTCCCTCCCTTCCTTTATATACCGTAGTAGTTATATTCTGGTACAAAACAACTACAGTCAAAGTATTTTAAGGTACAACCAAGTTGACTTGACTTGACTTGGTTGTACCTTAAAATACTTTGCCGATTTTCAACCTTAGTCCTATCGTTCTGTTGTGAGGAAGACATTTACATGTGATATGTTTTGTGTCTCGAGAGCTCAGCCCCATTGGCACACCGAGCAATTCCTCCAGGTGACGTCACCGAGAGGAGAGCAGACCTCTAGCAAACTGCAGACACCATTTCCTCAACCATTTCTTCGACTTTCTTTGAGCTCCACTGCAGTTGAAAATAGTTGAGGAAATGGTGTCTGCAGTTCGCTAGAGGTCTGCTCTCCTCTGTGACATCACCTGGAGGAATTTCTCAGGGTGCCGATGCGGCTGAGCTCTTGACACAGAACACGTTGGTGAGTTACCGTTCCGATTTAGGGATGTCATGATATGAGATTTTGGTGGCAAGAAAAATATCAGTTTTCATGGGGGGCGTTCCACAATCTGAAATGGCATCATGTCCTTGGAGATTAAATATGCTACAGCATAGGTGTAGCGTTACCGGTACGTCAGCGGAGATGTGAAATGATCACTGCTGACACTCTGCTCTGGATGTGGCATTTCAGCTTCTGAACATGTAATGATTGCTATGTCTCCTGTGCTCAGGTGCTGTGGAGGAGCTGGTGTCCAGTCATAACGCAGCGCTGCAGGAGAAAGAACAGCACATACGCCACCTAGAGGACAAGGAACAACAGCTGCAGCAAGAGGTGAAACCACAATGCAATAATAATAATAATACAATGTATTTATTTTGTATAGCACCTTTCATACAAGAATTGCAGCTCAAAGTGCTTCACAGCCATAAAATACGCATACAATTTGCATAAAATAGACGGAATAAAAGTAATGCAGAGAATAAGGAAATGGTCAAAGCAATGCAGACGATAAGAATACAGATTGATTGATAAGAACCAAACAAGACAATTAAGTTGAAACAAATATATACTGGTACTTGCATAGTTTAAAACCTGACCGTATTTCTCCCCCGTTTGATACACACACAGTTTAAATCCTGACAGTCTTTCTTCCTGCTTGATACCCACACAGTTTAATATATACCCACACAGTTTCATATATATATATATTAGGCCTGTCCCCGACTAAGGATTTGTATAGTCTACTTTGATTGACCAAAATATGCCGATAGTCGTCTACCCCCCCCCCCCCCCATGCAAAAAAAAAGACAATAATAATAATGTCGTCTGAAGGAGTCGACTGAAGGCTTCTTGTCCTCTGCGAAAGCATGCAATTCGTCCACTGATGGATACAACTTGATATTTGCCTAGTGTGTTCATTAAGACGGGTTAAATCCTCTTTCAGTGCCTCTGTGCCCGTTTTCTTAGGCAGTTAGCCTTGTTGGTATGCGCGCCATTAGCGTTAGCCATGTTTCTAGACCTCTTTGCTTTTGGAAAGAATGATCCAAAAAATAATAATATTATTATTTTTTATACATTTTTTGCAATCGACTAAGAGGTTGGCAGTCGACTACGGCTCCTTTCGATCGATTATTCGACTAGTCGAGGTCAACCCTAATATATATATATTTATCAGTATAGTTCTAGCTCACTTTCAGTTTAAATCACATAGACAGTATGTACCATTAGAGCTTTACTCATTTGGACACATGACCTTTAGGGCATTTAGCTGACTCTCTGGGTGACATTGGGTCGGTTGATAAATCCTGCGTCACTTAACAACAAAACTGAACTCCTTGTTGCAATAAGTGAGTCTAACCTCCTCTCTCTCTGTGTCCCAGCTGCTGCATCTACAAGAGGAGCAGATGTCAGTGAAGCTGACCTCAGAAAAGGAGATGGCTCAACTCTGGGCTCAGCTGGAGAGCATGAGGACGAGTCGACAGGAGCTGGGAGGTGAGAGGGTTACACACGCACACACACACACGCGCGCGCACAGACACACGCACGCACACACACAGGAAAGAAACTTTAAATACATGTAATTAATATCAGTTGTTGAAACTATTTAAGTACTACATTAAAAAAATAAAAATATTATTTATTTCGTCCCACAGAGCTGAAGGAACAGTTGCTTGCCCGCTCGTCCCGCGTTGATGACATCGAGCGTCTGAAGGCGGAGTTCAATGAACAGAGACGGGAGATCAAGCAGCAGAATGAAGCGGAGCTGGAAAGCCTGAGGAGGTACATACTGGCCTATTACCATGTGTAGGGATGCCAAGGAAGGCAACAGCTGTGATTGGAGGATCAAGAAAAGAAGGGCAGGGTTTGAGATTGGTCTTGTTGGTCGACCAAAAACTTTAGTCGGATTAGTCAATCTTTTTTTTTTTATCCACCTTTTCTCTTTTTTTCTATTTTTCTCTCATCCCAATTCCACTGTGCCAATTCTTCCCTCCCCTGTCTTTAACGTTGCTCGCATATGCCCCCCACTGGCCGGTTGTAGGGAGGATAGAAGCCTTGCATCATGTGTCTCCTCCGATACACGAGGAGGCAGCCTTTTCATTGGCGAGGTGTAACGTGTGGGAGGCTCGCACTACCCCTGCCATTTTCCTGTCTCTGCTGTGCAGGCGTCCCCAACCGACCTGTAGGAGTCACTGTCCACAACGTCCAGACTTCCACCTGCTAACTCTGCCAATTGAGTATGTATGACGGCTGGCCCAAGCCGTAGGCAACGCCGACAGCCGGAGTCGAACCCAGTGTCTCTTGCGTTGGTGTCGAGCGCAATGTCCGCTGCGCCACCCAGTTGCCCGGATTAGTCGATCTTTATGTTTTTTTCCCCCATGTGGAATTAGTTATTTCTTGTCAAATCATAAGCACATATCTGGTAAGCGGTAGATTTCAAGAGGTCCTTCTGCGTAGCATGATGGCATGTGAGAAACGGAACTTTATAGATTTGTCCTGTGACTATCGGTCGCACTCGCGTCTTCCTCTTCCTCCAGGTACTTTGAGCAGCGTCTGCGCGCGGCGGAGGAGAGCTACAGGGAGGAGATCGCTCTGCTGCAGCTGAAGCTGGTGGAGAGGGCCCTGGAGGAGTCCGTACTCAAGACCGGGGATTCTAGGTTCGTTAACCAGGCCTTTCACTTTAGACCAGAGGATCATTCTCGGTGCTCGACAAACAACGCAGCAAAGTTCTGTGCGTCACGTCAGCTCTGGTCTGTGTTCTAGTTTCCTGTCCGGAGGTGAGGAGGAGAAGAGCGACGCGTTGGCGGAGATCACTCTCAATCTGGAGAAACACAAGGTAATTAATTGTACATGAATTTTTAAAGGGCCGCTTCACACCCAAGCGCTTTTTTAAAACTTTGTTTGGCATGATTTATCCAATCAGGGGGAAATGGGAAAGTAGGGATATAATACACATAACGTGCACGCACGGCCGTGTCTCACCACGCCAGCTGAGGCAGGGGCAGCGATGGAGTGATGTGTGGAAGAACCGGTGGTCTCGACGTACTACACGCTCCAGAACTTGATTAATACATTTCTTTTTAAAGGCACATTGTGGCTTTAATGCCGCGCTCAGAGTAAATACATGCCTAGCACTCCACACACTGGGCTCTACGGGACCATGATCTCAGCCATCCTTTTTTACTAACGTTACCCCTGTCGTGTCAATGTCTGTTACTGTTCTTTTAGGAGGAGTTGGACATGTTACGCTTGCAGTTGGAGCAGAGCCATACACAGGAGATGTCCCACCTGCAGGCCTCCATGGTTCTGTCCTATAAGGAAGATCTGCTACAGGTCAGATACAGCATGCACTGGTTCTGGGGAGCGTAACAATGTACACATTTTCAGATTCCATAACTAGTTTTGATTTCCAGGTATTCCTTTATGTTAAAATGTATTCATACTACAGAGCTCTGACTACAAAATGCTAATTATGTGTGTGATATTGTACCCTTGGGGTTTTTGGGGCATGTGTATTCTCCCAATTTGCTTGGAACTGATGGCGTACCCTCCCCTCCCACTCTATACTGAAAGGGTTAGACCACAGTCGAGAGACCTAGGAGAGAGGAGAATCGTCGATGTAGTTTTAAATTCCCATACACTGTATTGAACTTTTTTAGAATTTTACACCTCAAACTCATTCTACTTCTCTCTCTCTCTCTTTCTCTCCATTGATGTTGACGTCGTCACCTGCGTATTATTATAGGTGCGCACCGACCTCACAGACCGTTACTATGAGGACCTACAGGAGCTCAAGACTCGCCATGCCCTCGAGCTGGAGCAGCTCAGAGCCCGCCTTTCTGACAGCCACGTCCGAGGTACACACACACACACACTATACACACACACACTAAACACACTCATCTTCACATACAAGATTTCAATAAAAAAATATTTACAGTGTTTATGTTTATCCAAAACCGATCTCTCCCTCGCAGAACTGACCCGGATTCGGCTGGAGGCAGCAAGGCAGGTCGAGGTAATGATGATTTAAATGAGACAATCGGACATTTAATGGAAACTGGTCGTGTTATGTTAGCTTCTCAAGTTGTATTTGTCACATCCGTATCCTGTATAGATGCCAGTTAGGGTACCTTGTGTATACTGCACCTTGTGTATACCGTTTACTTTACTCATATATATATTCAGATTAAAATAATTTTTCTTTATTGCCTATTTATTCTAACATATAATATAACCGATGGGGCATACAGACCCTCATCTGCATATTTTTATATTCAGATCTAATTTTATTGCCTATATTTATGTCTTTCTACTATTACCCTGCCCATACGGGTACCTCCCCTCCCACCCTCCCCAGTGCTGCTATAATGCCTGAATTTCCCCAAGGGGATCAATAAAGGAATATTTTATCTCATCTAATCCTGTCTCCTTGGCCTAGCGGCAACATCAGCACAAGCGGTACAGAAGCAATGTAAACAATAAGAAATATTTTAAAATGGCAGCATATCAACGTTCAATATCAATCGCAGTATACGTCTCCTATGTGGTACGAGCAAGTGTGTATTTGCTGATGGAACGTAATGACACTAAGATGCTTCCAGGTGGAGGTGGAGCAGAGGATGTGGCGTCACAGTGAGGAGCTGCAGAGCAGGACGACCGTCATCCAGACCCTGGAGAGCAGACTGTCCGGCCTCAGTACACAACAGCATGCGGAGCTGGAGAGGAACACCAAACAGGTTTTTAGAGAATTTACATCCATGGAAATACAGGAATACATATACAGGACTAACGGTGGTCGTGTAACAATAGCACAGCATGCTCCTGAGAAAGAGCTCCCTATGAATATTTGCCAGAATTTGTTGCTGCCAGTGTGTGGTTTCCTGTTGCATCTCATAGTTTCATTGGGATTATTTCACTGCAAACATCTTTCTTTTAGTTTTCTCTATACAGCATATTGTAACTTGAGTATTTATCATTCTACCCCCTCCATTATTCTAAATGTATTGTATTGCACTGCACACTTTTTAGAACTGTATATAGTCATCTTTATTTTAGTCATCTTATTTAATTCTATGCAAAAATTATTGTATTTCTATTATTGGAAGCTGCTATAGTCGAGGGACCACAATAAATAGATGTTCACTCTTCTTGCTGTAAAGTACTGAAATAAGTGACGATAAAGGAATCTGAATCCATCACCTGCAGTTGAAACGGGAGTTTGCAGAGGAGCTGCGCGCTCGTCTGGAGGAGGTCCAGAAGGAGGAGCGGGAGCGAGTGAAAGGAGAGATGTCCTCGAGGAGCCAGGAGGAGGCGCAGAGGCTGAGAGCGGAGCTCCACGGGAAGCAGGAGGCACAGCTCGCTGCCCTGAGAGGAGAGCTGCAGAGGGGGATGGAGGAGGAGAGGAGAGGCCTGGTCAGAGACCTGGAGGAGGAGAAGGAGAAGCTGAGTTCCCTCCAGGCTGCACTTGATAATGATGAGAGTAAGATTGAAATAGATTGTCTGTAGGATTATCAATTCAGTATTTCCTTCATTTGAATCGGATGCGTTTTGGAAGTGTAATCGACCCATCTCAAACCCCACCCTCTTTGATCTTGATCCTCCAATCACAGCTGTTGCAAGTTTGTCCGAGGGAAGCAACGGTCTGTAATTGGAGGATCAAGAAAAGAGGACGGGGCTCGAGACGGATCAATAGATTCTTCCTGACTCTTCTCTCCGTCGTGTTACATTCTTTCCTGTGTGCCCCCCCTAGGCCCCCAGGTCCTGGCCGTGAGACAGAGGCTGCAGGCTCAGTATGACTGCAAGCTGCGAATGGCCAAGAGCTGCATGGCTGCTGAGGTCAAGGAGCTCACCGCTCTCCTCCAGCAGCAGGGTGAGGAGCGGCTACACCAAGCCCAGGAGAGGTGAGACCTGGCTGGGTCAGAGGGACCTACTGTAGCTTCGGGTGTATCTGGGGGGCTGTGAGTTGTGGGGGGGGGGGGGGGGGGGGGGCTGTTTTTAAAAACTTTCCTCAATCCATTGTAATGCGAGGACATTTTGAGTTAATTAACACCCATGGCAGGATGACCCCCTCAGTATATTTAGTACATTTATACATAATTAGATACTTATTCTGCTAACCTAATAATGATCTTGTATTGAGACACAGTGTGAATCACGCTGGCTCCTTGTTGAAGTTTACATAAATGTCCTGGTTCAGGTTCCAAGAGGAGAAGGGGCAGTTGGAGCAGCACCTGGCCCAGAAGAAGGAAGTCTGTCTGGGGGAGGTGAGGGACGAACACCAGGCTGAGCTGGAGCTCCAGAGGACAAAGCTACTTGCCAACCACTCCAAAGAAATGGACACACTCTGCGCCAAACACGGAGCACAGCGAGAGTCGCTCCATGCCAGTCACAGAGATCAACTTGCCGCTACGGCGGTTGAGCTTGATGCCAAGTACAAAGCTGAGCTTGTCGCCTTGGAAACGACCCTCGACTCCAAGCGGAAGGCGGAGCTTGATACTCTGGATGCCGTCTTTCAGGAGACTAATCGGGCGCAACTTGAGGCCCAGGAGGCCGAGTTAAATCGCAAGCATCAGGAGGAAAAAGATGAACTGGAGATGAGGATGCTGGGAAATATGGACACTTTGGAGTCCACCTACCTGGAGGAGATCCAGGTAATGGGACACAACATATAACATATAAGATAAGATATTCCTTTATTGATCCCCTTGGGGAAATTCAGGCATCATAGCAGCATGGGGGAGGGGGGGAGGGGATGTATGAGCATGGTAATAGTAGAAAGACCTAAATACAGGCAATAAAAATTATAGTACAGTAGAAAAGTAAAAAATAGGCAGTGTAAACTATGTAATTAAATCTGAATATACGCATATGAGCAAGTAGGCAGTGTGATCAAAGGTGCAGATGAGGGTCTGTATGACCTATCAGTTATATTATACATTACAATAAATATGGTTACAATAAACACTAGAATCTAAATATATACATTTACTTTACATTTAGTCATTTAGCTGATGCTTTTATCCAAAGCGACTTACAAGTTCTGTACGACAAGTCATCAGGAAGGGCACAACTCTATCAGCTGAGTAACAATGTTCCATCAAAGTGTTGAGTGCTACAGTGTAGTATATTAGGACAAGTGCATGACAGTACGGTTAGTTAGGGTTAGATACTATACTATGAGTAAGTAAAGTATGATACCGTTTATTTTTTTACGTGTCAATAAAATGTTGCACATTGTGTAAAATTACAAAATCCACAACACAATACTAACTAGGTCCTTCATGCACATTTTAAACAAAGATGACCTTTTTATATTTTTAGAACCTGCGCGATGAAGTGGTTCAACTTGAAGCAAGGCATGGGAAGGATGTGGATTCCCAGAAGGCGGCGCATGGGAAAGTACTGGAGTGCCAACGGGCGCATCAGCTGACCACCGTAGAGCTGAGGAAGGAGCTCATGGAGAAGTTCAGTGCCATGGCAACAGAACTCACCCACGCTCACAAGGTGAGAAAGGGGGGAGATAGGTAACAACTGACGCTGGAAGGGCAGGCTATAGTGGGGAACAACCCGCTGTCAGTAAGCCTGCAATTTACACAAGACGATAGCTACTTGAAACAATTCTGATAAACTATAGTAACACACTCAAATATGACTCATCCTCATCACTGGTCCTGGCTGTCCTCTTGTTCAATGGAAATAATAATAATAATAATAAAGAAATAAATCACCTTTCTGATCATTCAAAACCGCAACATAAATAGTCTTCTTTTCCCACCCCAAAAGGTTATTTCCCTCCAAAAATAAACACCATGCCGTGTAGGGGTGGGGGGTGGGGGGAATCGATACGTAGTAGTATCACGATACTTTGCGTGCTTATTGAGTTAAAGGGACATGCTGAAATACTACCTATAGTGATTTGGACCTGGTCTACACCTTTGCCTAGGGTAAATATATTACTCTAGACCTCCCAACTTGACGACATAAACTATATACCTTTTGTAACTTGACAAAATAAACATTCTGAATGGGCCCACGTTTATTTCCTGTTGCAGTTTTTGCCGATACAATAAAGGAATTAAAGTGGGAATATGTTGTTCTCCTGCAACAGGATAAACATGTAATTCCTCTGAAATGGTCTAATATCAAAATATCTGTTTTATTTCAAGAGATGTCATGCGAGGGGTTGTGGCGTTACTGTTATCATCATACTGTATTGTTACTATTATCATACTGTATTGTTACTATTATCATACTGTATTGTTACTGTTATATTACTGTATTGTTACTATCATCATACTTTATTGTTACTGTCATCGTCATTACAGTATACCAGTATTTACTATTATCATCATACTGTATGTGTACTGTTATCATCATACTGTATCTTTACTGTTATCATACTGTATCTTTACTGTTATCATCATACTGTATCTTTACTGTATCATTACTGTTATCATCATTACTGTATCATTACCATCATTCTTTCCTCCATGTCTTGTTTTTCTTGCAGGCGGAGCTCTCTGCTCAGAAGGAGGTTCTAGATGGTGAGCACTGCAAGGCTCTGGAGACCCTTAGGAAGCAGGTAATGATCCACTCATCCATCGCTACTCCTCTGTGGTCTCAGAACAGTTCCATAATGCTTCTCTATCCTTGACCGCTATAAGAAAACCATTTATAAAACTTGAATTCTGGTCAATATAATATAAACATTTATAAAACTTGAATTCTGGTCAATATAATATATTGACCAGAATTCAAGTTTTATAAATGTTTCTTTTTTTAACACTTTCTGCACCATACCCGACATTTCTCGGGTTATCTCGCCAGCGGTTGAGCACCGGTTTTCATAATTTTTTCGATTTTAATATTCTATACACTCTCATGGACCTCTGTGTTATCATTGGAACCCATTCTCGAGACCTCGAGAGTGCAATGCCGGCCGAATCCTGCTAGGTGGCAGTATCGCCTACCCTTTGAAACCTTATTTCACACTGTTACATTTTATATCGTCTGGGCGGAGAATTTGGACCTGAAGTGAAACGCTTCATTCGAGCAACTTGGAATACCAGCACACTTGATACCCCCCCCTTTGATGCCTTCATGATGAAACATAATACCTATTATATACCTTTGATTTGGAAATAATATCGTGTCCAGGTGAGCAACACAAACGATTTTAGCAAAATGCACATAGCACTCCATAACTCAGCTTCCAGGAATTAGCCGGATCACTCTGAAACTATACAATATTCACCACAGGATAACACGCAAATGTATACATGAAAAAATTAACAATTTCTTTTACATGTTGGACGAGAGATAGTGACTGTCAAATGGGCCATAGTATTAGCTATAATATAGAATATAGATATAGCTCTGCAAACATCGTGAAAATGCCTATCTTTTAAAGCGTGGCCCATTGACTACAGGGATGGGGATAATCGCTGGCGCTGAATGAGTTAATAAAAAACCACACTAACAACAGACGTGCTCAGCATCGTACAACATGACCAAGCACATGTAGACCAAGAGGCTTGAAAAATGTACGTATAGAATAGAGCCATTTATGCAGGCGTTACAGCAGCCAAAAAGCTGATTGCTATGAGATGGAAAGAACCAACTCACAGTAATTAACTGGTCCCTGAGGAAATGTCTAATGTCTTTTGTGTTGTTTGTGATGTTTTTATTTTTACTTGGTATTTTGTATTTATTAGTTAAGTTTAGATCTGTAAGTATTTCTTATTGTCTTGTCATTATTGTTATGATTGATGTTGTGGTGTTTGTTGAGAAAAAAAATAGAATTTATTTATTTATCGATATTTACCAGAATTCAAGTTTGATAAATGGTTCTATTCTATACTTAAATTGTTCAAGCCTCTTGGTCTACATGTCCTTGGTCATGTTGTATGATGCTAAGCACGTCTGTTGTTGGTGTGTTTTTTCTTTTGTATGTTTTACATACACAAAAATATGTCATCGTCGTCTTGGCGTTTCAGCTAATGGGTTTCATATCTTTAGTTTAAACTTTAGTGACACTTTAAAGTTCAGTTGCTTATCTTTTCTTTCTGTTCACTCCCTCAGGTTCTGGAGTTGGAACAGCAACATGGCTCCGCCCTGCAGGAGCTCTCGCACACCTACACTACTGAGAAAGAGCAGCTCAATAAGCAATACCATCTCCAGCTACAGGTGTGTGTGTGTGTGTGTAATAGTGTGTTATGCATGAGTTGTGTGTCAAACGTATGTGCATGTCACAGGGTGATGGAATATCCTCTGCTCACTAGGGCTGTCCTTGGCCAAATAAATTCTAATAGTCATGGATTTATTGACTAATCTGTCAAATTATGTTTTCCACATGCAATCATGCAGAAAGACCTCTTAAAATCGAGTGCTTACCAGAGATGTGCTTATAATTGTTCAAATAATCATTTATTCTCAGAAAAATAAATGAATACTAAACCGGCTGATTTAATGGCCTAATCAACTAAGATGGGTCGGCCCTAATGCTCATCCCAGTCATACGTGTTCTGGAAAGACCGGCCCCCTCTTTTTGACCCTTGGCCATATTTAAACATTGTTGATCGGTACGCGTCTATGCCAAATACAACGCAGTTCGGTTTCCGGGTTCCTCTGATTGGCCACGGCGCCCACGTGACCCCGCGCTAGCACGCCCCCTTATCCACGCCTGCCGCTACGCCGCGCCAAGCTCCTCTGTGTGTTGCAGCGCGCGGCAGAGGTCCCTGTGTGTTCTCAACTTCCTCAATTTATACGCATGGAAGTATCGACTACGCCGTAACGACTCCCGGAGAGTCAGCATTGCCTTGGCTCGGGCTGATCGCTATACTAACTCGTTTGGCTGAGTTAGGGGGAGGGGAGCCGTGGGTGGGTCCTGGGCGTTGTGGACAGCGACCCCTACAGTTCGGTCGGGGCGCCTGCTCAGCGAGGGTAGGATCTGGAGAGAGGTAGTGCGACCTTCCACACGTTACACTCTCCCAGTGAGAATGGGCTTGTTCAAGATGGATTTCGGTTTGCCTCGACTAGTAGACGAGAGTAGCCGAGTGAAGCGGGGGGAGGAGTTAAGAGGGCGGACACTGCCGATTTCACGAGAGCCCCTCGCCTAGTCTCGCGCGGCAGATACGCTTTCACGTCACCACACACACATTACACACCTGTCCAGCTCATTATAATGCGATGGCCGTGTGCAAAATTAGATCAGATTCAAATGTACAGCACACCATATACTGCTACAGTGGAATATACTATTCATATACCATAATGTATACCATCTTGTTGCGCGCTCCTGGCCGCACGCACACACAACACACTGCTGTATGTGTGTGTGTGTGTGTGTCTGACAGCTTGAAGTTTATCATGATGATATGATAAGTTGATAACGCATAACATAATAAAGTTTTCAATCAATCAAACGTCTCATAACTCCCTGGCTGTCACATGGCTGGTGACTGACAACTTTTCTGAGCCAATAGGCGCTTTGCGCGACCGTAGCAAGTCGCTTCCCAGCCGGGAGCAGCCGGCTGAGAGGTACTGTGGAGCCTCGCTCTGAATGCTGCGCGCGGCTCGCTCCCGCGGGAGTTCCGCGCCTCGCCTCGTCAGATTTTCAGAGCAAATCGGACAACATTCTAACCGTCATGCAACGCGCTTGGCGAGGCCGTAGAGTAAAACCTGCGCAGATCTGCGTCCGCCTATCCCATCTTGAACAAGCCTAATCTGAGCTGCCAGGCTGGCTGCCGGCTGGCTGCACATGCGTCGGAGGAAAGCATGTGACAGTCTCCGGCCTCTCGGACCAACAGTAGGGGGGAGTGCGCGACAACCAGGAAGGGGGTTGGGAATAGACCTATCTCAAACCCTGCCCTCTTTTCTTGATCCTCCAATCACAACTGTTGCTTACCTCGGACAAACGAAAAATCGGAAAAAGAAGGAGGGGGAAAAAGATAACAATAATAATAAAAAAACGATGATGTATGTCCTGTCAATAAAATGCACGTAGAAATGCCCCCCAAAAAGATCTTTAAAAAACTAACCATGATGCATGTCCTTTATTAAACCATGATGCATGTCATTTTAAAACCATGATGCATGTTCACAGTATAATCAGAAATGTGAAAAGTGTGGTGTGCTCAGAAGGGCTAATTTGAATGAGCGCGAGGGAGTGTAGTGTTGAAGGAGGTTGTAGATGTAAGCAGGTGCTAGGGAGTGGAGGGTTTTGTAAATGAGGAGACTGATCTTAAAGTCAATCCTATAATTAACAGGGAGCCAGTGAAGTGAGGAGAGGACCGGTGTGAGGTTGGCGAACTTGGGGCAGCGGGTGTTGATGCAGGCTGAGGTGTTCTGAACTACTTGAAGTTTATGGAGGGATTTAGATGTTGAGCCAATGAGCAATGCATTACAGTAATCTAGACAGGAGAAAATGAGGGCATGAACCAGCTTTTCAGTGTCTGAGAGGGACAGTAGTGGTCTAATGCGTGAAATGTTCCTGAGGTGAAAGTAACATGTCTTGGTGATGTTATTGATGTGTGGTTCAAATGATAGTTTTGGGTCAAATGGAACACCCAAGTTTTTCACTGTGGGGGAGGAGAGGATTGTTGATGGATATGGAGCAATTAGTGTTTTTACGGAGGTGAGGTGGGCCTATTAGAAGGATTTCAGTTTTAGTTGAATTGGAGAAGGTTGTGATTCATCCAGAGAGGCAGGAGAAGAGGGCAGCAGTGGTGTCAGGAGGGGAGTGGGTTTATAACTGTCATCAGCGTTTGGCGTAGCAGTGATATTTGAGACCATGTGTTCTGAAGATGTGGCAGAGGGGTAGCGTATAGAGGGAGAAAAGTATGGGACCAAGGACTGGGCCTTGGGGGACACCAGATGTAACGGGGAAAGAAGTTGAGGTATTTTGCTTGAGTAAATTGCTGTTTGTCTGATAAATAGGAGTGAAATAGGTGGAGAGCTGAGCCTGTGATGCCAACTGTGTGTTCTAAACAAGAGAGTAAGATATTGTGATCAATGGTTGTCAAATGCAGTGCTAAGGTGACGAGGATGAGTATGGACAGAAGACAATAACGCACAGTGTTTCCCTTAGGGCTGGGCGATATAACGATAACGATAAATATCGCGATATATTTTAATAATCGATATCGAATATCGAAATTAAGAAAAATCGTTTTTTTTTTTTTTTTTTTTACCTAAAAAGGGCAGTTTTAAAACCAGAGACAGTGGACAGACTTGTCTTTCTTGCCTGCAACTTAAAGTAATTGCTTTGCTTGTCCAAATGACAATACTGACCAAATTCAGATTTCTTTTTCTCTTGTCCATTTATGTTGTTTGCTTTCTAATTTAAAATACATTTTGAAACCGTCTGTACACAATAGGCTATGTGTGCTAGCAGAACTAGACTCCAGTCACGAGTCACAGTGCACATGTGCGGTGGTTTGTCCACCAAAAAAGCGCCAAAAGATCGAAAATAAACTAGCAGAGCCAGAACTGTTCAACTCCTCTGGAGCCACAGCCAGCAGAGAAGCCGGTTTACTTTAGCTTTTAAACCAGCTGCAGCCTGAGAACTGGAGTGTGAGGGGATGTAACACTAAAGATGGCGGCAATGACAACGAATTGCTGCAAAATAAACATACATCTGTTGTAAAAAAAAAAAAAAAATGCCTTTTTTTTTTTTTTTTTTATATACTTATAACAATTTGATAATTATCGATATCGAGAAATACAATAAAATTATCATATCGTTATCGCGATATGATTTTTTTCCATATCGCCCAGCCCTAGTTTCCCTTATATGCATTCAGAAGCGGCGCAGCGCTATGAACTAGACTAATGCTTAATGTTTGACGGGGCTTTCTGATTAGGAACGGGTGCTCCGTCCTGAGTGCGAACTCCAGTGCGAACTCCCCCCCCCTCCCTCTCCCCCTCTGGTTTGTGTACACACTGCAGTCTGGTTCGCTCCGGTTTATGTTTACGGTTTGCGTTTTGAGCGTGTAAGCTGCTGTAGGCGATGATGTCACTCTCGAACGTCAGCACAGGAAGAGTTGAACACACGGTGATGGAAACTGGATGCCCGATATAAAGAAACGAATAACCAATAAATATATGGGGCGGCTACGTGGCGTAGTGGGCAAGGCGCTCGCCACGAATGCGGAGACGCTGGGCTCGCCTGTTCGAGCCCAGCGCTCCACATTGTTTTCAGTTTAGCTGGTCATTCATACTAATACACATTGGCCGTATTAGGGGGTGGGAAACTGATGGGTGGGGATCGGGCGTTGTGGACAGTGACTCCTACAGGTCGGTTGGTGCGCCTGCGCAGTAGAATCAGGAAGTGTCGGGGGCAGCGTGAGCCTCCCACGCGTTACTCCTCGCCACTGAGAGATCGAGCTGCGCAGGTGAAAAGATGCGACTGCTGTTACCTCAAGTACCGGAGGGGACTTGTGCTATGTATGACTTAGTCCACATTGCAGCCGGCTTGTGGGAGGCAAGAAACAGCGTTCGTGACAGGGGAGGGTTGAATTGGATGATACGAAATTGGGATGGGAGAAAATATAGAAAATGGGAGAAAAAGTGGATAAAAAAAAAACGAATAACCAATAAATATAAAGTTATCTTTGAGCCTCTGTTGTCAAGCCTTGTCAATATAACCCACCCCCTTTTCTCAGGAATGGAACTTGTGTCGTGGAGTCCGCTTTGAGCGTTTCCTGGGTTAGCGGCTAACACTAGTTAGCTTAGCCTATTTATGGGATAACTTAGCAGCTAACGTTAGCCATTGCTTGCGTCAATTATATTGCATGTCACTGGTCTATAGAAATAAATGCATTTGAACAAGAAACCAATGTATAGACACAATGGCAAAAAAAATTGCCAGGCCTAATGCGAGCCAGGGAAGTCTTGGGCTTGTAACGTGGCTTCATGTTTTCATCCACTGAGCCGTGAGGCTCAACATGCTTGTTTGGTTGAGGTCTGAACTCGCCAAATTGCCCATAAATATCATTTTTGTGGGTATTGTCCAGTTGTTGCTGTATGTTTTTATCTGCCCAAAATTCAAGCAAGCAAGCATGAAAGCATTACAGTAATGACGTTGTGTGTGTCAGCAAGTTGATACAGCAAGCCTCTTCCGTGTTTAGGTACAAGCTTGTACACCACGCCCCCCGCTCCGTTGTCTGTGACGCTGGTTCGCACCCGAGACCACCTATTCCAGCGGTCCAGGTTTGGAGCGAATCAGCGTCCCTGGGGACGTGGGGGAGTGTTCTCATCAGAGACGATCACACCCTTTTTTGGTGCGATCGCGCTCTGATTCGACCCCGAATGGCTAGTGTGAAAGCCCCCTGAAGGCTTCTTGTCCTCTGTGAAAGCATGCAATTGGTCCACCAGATGGATACATCTTGATATTATTTTAAGAAAACAAGATTAACATTTTTTTAAAACAAGATTAATTGACAAATTATCTGCCAGCGGAATAAGATAATTCAAGATAATTCTACTCAATATTGGACTTGCAGCTACCTGGCCTGGGCCTCCAGAGCACTTCTAGTGTCAGCGGACACACCAAAAACATCCTAGCAAATTCACACGCACATGACTCCATGAACATGAATAACCTATCTCGAACAATTCTAAGGTAGTTTTAAGTTATTTTTCCGGCAGCGTGCGCTAATATGGATTCCGGCGGCACGTGTACACGCACAAATATGGATTCCGGCAGCGGAAACGGGGGAAACGCTGATGTGGTTTGCACACATTTCCTGAGTAGAACACATGAAGACACGTTTGATTATACTGTCAGCTTCCTGCGATCAGTGAACTTTTGACCTGTACTAGTAAACATCATGCCAAACAATGTTTAAATGGCACCTGGGTTCAAAAAACATGACTCCGTCCTTTAATGGCCGGGTCAGTAGATCTCCTGTCTCTGGGGCTTACAACCGATTAGAGAGGAGGGATTATTCAGAGCAATTGTTCATCCACAATAATTGTTGTTTGTTAGTAAGAGATTAAGTATTTGTTTATTTGTGCAGATAGGGCGAGTTTAGTTGTGTTTTCAGTCGTGTTGTTTAAACTAGGCATGTGCTGTCTGACCGACGGGCCGTCCGGTATATCCCCAAACGACCCGGATTCTCAGTCCACCTTTTTATCATGCCCATAATCTGAGACGTTGAGTAGTTCATGTTTTTAGTTTTATGAGAATAGCACCGCCAGAAGACTGTGAACTTCACAGGCCTCCTTGCTATTGTATGGCAATCAAACAATTAGTTTTGTACAATCATCTTTCTACAAGTCTCTTTGGATAAAAGAGTCGGCTAAATGACTGAATATAAATGGTGGAAATCAGACAAATTTGCAAACATTTGCATGTTCTTGGTATCTAGGGACATCTCGCATCTAAATCTTCCAATGCAATGCGTGGAGATTTCTATAAGCTCATATTTAGCTAATAACACTTAAAATCATTGCTAAACAAACGTAGTGCTGAAAATATACACTTTGACTTCTGTTTTGCAATAGAGTTCATCCTCTAGTCTAGTGGTAATAAATGTGCATCGCAAATTTGAAAAGATTGGAATGAAAGCTCTTCGAGTTATCACATTCACAATAAAAAATGTAACGTTTTTGGACCGATGGTGGCGCTAGAGGCAAGGTCATGGGGTCACCAAAATCTACAGGGATATAATGACATGTGTGTGTGTGTGTGCTTTGTGTCCGGCTGTAGGAGTTGAGGGGGATTTCTGCGAGGGAGCTGCAGGCGTGCCGCAGGGAGCTGGAAGAAGAGTTGTCAAGGCAACGCCTGCACTTCCTTGAAGAGGTAGAGCTTTTCAAGGTCCAATCAGAGGAGAAGATGCAGGACAGGATCAGCCACCTGAAGGTAAAGCAGAAGAGGGGGTGATGGGAGGAGAAGTGGACGGGATGAACTCTCTGTGGCGGCCATGATGCCTACATACAGTATAATCAAAGGGTCAAACTAAATAACCTCATAACTCATTTTAAATTTGGTCTTGATGGGATTGCAATGGGAGACTGTTCCAAACATCATTATGTAATAACTGTGGATTATTGATAGCTGTGATGTGTGTTCTTTTGGACACTGTCCATTGGAGCTTTATTCAAACCTGGTTTGCACATAATCCTATCGTATAGGAGTGGGCTTTTTCTCTGTGTGTGTTTCTCCTTCTGTTCGTGCCTGTGTCCCTCTGGGTGGTGGTTGTTTGCATGCGTCTAGTGCTGCCATGTGAACTGTGGCTAAATGGGATGGCTTTAAATGGGATAGCTTTAAGCTTTTTATCCTCTGATGCAGAATGTTTTTTCATTTGTACTCGTTTAAAAAAAGTTTACCGGTTGAAACGAACAAGCCAGTAGTAACAGTCTACCCCTAGCTTAGACTCCTCATAGCTATAGCGACCGTAGACGGGACAGACTGGAGGAGAGCTTCCTGAGGAGACGATCTAACCCCTGATTCCCTTTCCCTTTTTTGAAGGCGGAGTTTGAGGAGCAGAAGGAGGCGGGGCTCGAGGAGCAGAGGCGGAGCTTCGCTGCTGAGCACGAGCAGAAGGAGCGCACCTACACGGATAAGATGAGTCAGCTCACTGCCCAGCTGCAGCAGCTAGATGCTGTGGTGTCCCAGGTACTAACTAGACACACACACGCACTACTCTACCCTGCTCACACACACTACCCCAGGGTATCCGCTAGGGTTGGGGACCGAACTCTGTACTTTTAATGGTACCGACCGAATGACATCGGTACTACAGAGTACCGATTCAAGCTAGATCAGGGGTTCTCTAACTTTTTTATACCACGACCCCATTTTATTTAGGATTTTTTTTGGCGACCCCACACTTAATGTATCGCGTAATTTCAACGTGGAAATAAGGAATATCAAAATAAAAGCACACGTTGTTGAACTTGATCATACATATTTATTAGAAAATGAAATTACAGCACTATGTTATCAATGAAATTAATTCATATTATCAGCAAAAGCAACGGAATTGTTTCTGTATACACATTTATAAAACGAGGCATATTTAGTAGTGATGTCCGATATTATCGGCCTACCGATATTATCGGCCAATATTGGCATTAAAATGTGATATCGGGGGGGGGGGGGGGGGGGGAGCGGAGATTGCGCTCGTCACCAACGCAGGAGATGTTGGGTTCGAGCCCAGCTCTCTGCGTTGCTACCAGCTTGGCTGGTCGTTCATACTAATACAATTGGCAGTATTAGGGGGTGGGAAGCTGGTGGGTGGGAATCTGGCGTTGTGGACAGCGACACCTACAGGTCAGGTCTCGGCGCTTGCTCAGCAGGGGCAGGACTTGGTGGAGATAGCGTGCCCTCCCACGAGTTACACTTCACCAATGAGAGTCCTCGCTGCCAAGTGAAAAGCCGTCACTGGCAGTCGCCGCACGTATCAGAGGAAGCGTGCGGTCGGCTTAGGGACGCCCTTGTACCGACTCGTAGGAGAACATGCATACAGCAGCCAGGTAGGGGAGGGGGGGGAATTGGCACGGCGACTAAATTGGGACGGGGAGAAAAACAGAAAAACCTGGAGTGTCACTAACAGAGTTTCGTAATCCAGCTCATTATCGGCACATTTCTCTGCCAATGGGTTGTTTCCAGCTGCCATGTGGAAAACACGATTGGAGTTTTCTTTTTTTGTCAAGAATCAAACCGGGAACCTCTGGATTACCAGACGACTGCTCTACCTCTTGAGCCACAAATATATATATTACTGTCCCATCTCTTGGGTCTTTGGATTGCAAGATAATGTTGATATTTAAACATTTAAAAACATAATGCATGATCATTTTATTTATTTTTGTGTGGTGTGCTACAACAATAACTAACAATGTTCTAAATAAATAACAATGTTGAAATTAAGAAATTTGAAAAAAATGTACAACTGAAATTAAACGTTTTTGTTATTACAGAAATAGTTATGTACCGGAAAAAGGTATACCGGTAGCTGGGTACTGATATCGAATTCCATGGAACTGGAACGGATACCAGTATCGGTTCAAATGTGAACAGTACCCAACCCTAGTATCCGTGGGGTATTAAAAACTCTTAAAAGTTATTAAATTCATAATTCTCAATTTAAGGTATTAAAAAGTGACCACGGTGGGCCCAGGACATGTGTTGCATCGCTTCAACCCATTGCTCTCTGACTGTCCTCTACAATGAAGCACAAAATGCCCTAATGATATATATATATATATATATATATATATATATATTTTTTTTTAAACGTTTCTACGTTCAATCCCGCTACTTTGGGTCTCAATTCATGGGCAATGCCAAAGCTGTTATTATAACATTTATTGACTGATAACAGCCACGTTGCATAATATGTAGCAGTGGCCTAAAACATCTTCCACAAGAGTAACATTAACGTTATCTATCCGTAGTTTGAGTCAACCATCGGAGATAACTTGGCGAGAGAGGGCATTCTAACGTTACGTGCTGGCAAAACGAGTGATCTTTACGTATAATGCAGTTGGTTGATTGTGATGACGGAAATAGCAACAATTAAATTAGGTTGTAAGTAATTTTTTTTTTAATCTAACATATTGTGTTGGACTATTTGACAGTGACATCACATCATTGAGTATTTGATTCATAGGATTGACTTCATGATTAATTAATATGTTAAACTAACATAACATTGTCATCGTATTAGATATAATATTGCACACACAGAGAGTTTGAGAAGTATGTAGCTGTGGACATATGCTCTCTCTCTCTCTCTCTCTCTCTGAGATAATAGTACTGTATATCTGTATGTCATAAATGTTATGAATTGAAAATGGGGGACCCTGATGTAAACAAGATGAAAGTCTTCTCTGGTCTGCATCCCCTTAACAACTGTGTGTATTGAGCCGTACTGTATTGTACCCATTCTGCAATCTGTTAATAACATTTTCAATCAATCAATCAATCTCTCGGCCTATAATCTCGGGCACAAGTCTGAGCGAGAGGGAAATTCACACACATTCACATTCATACTTCCCGCTGGGAGGATAATCTGTAATCTTTCGATGCATAATGATATTTAATTTATGTGTAGCATTCATTTGATCATTTATGCATTAATTCATTCCTTCCATTCATCTGTTGTTTACTTCTGGCTGCAGACTGTGCTCCATATCAATAGTGGTTGTATTTATATTAATTTGTTAGCCAGTGTGGCTGCTGTAACGCATCGGTTTATTATGTATTGACAACATGGAACTGTTGGGGGTTAAGTGTGTTGCTCAAGGACACTTCAACACACTGCACGGGAACCTTCCAATCACCAGACGACGCTCTACCTCCTGAGCCGCTGTCGCCCGGGCTATTTTTCTCCGGCCCGGTACGACGGCAGGTCCTTAAACTCTAGCACTGCTCTATGTTCCATAATAAGTAACTCATCTTGTGCATGTTTATGCCTTCGTCTCCATGGCACCGACCCGGCTTGGCTCTTAGTTGTCAGATATTAACTCCCTACACACACATGTGCGCATGCACACACACCCTGATGAGTGAAGCAAAGAGAAGCTCAAGAGGGGGCCAGTGGGGGTTTCCGTTGTCTTGGCAACGGCATTGTTGTTTTGGGGCATTGTGGCATCATGGATGAGACTTGTTTAGCAGGAAGGAAGCGAGAGACTGAGGGAGGGAGAGGGATGGAAAAAGAGAGGGAAGAGAGTGGAGGGAGGAGATGAGTGAAAACATATGCTTGAAGAGAGAGAGGTAAGATGCGTTTCAGCGGGCTTGGAGGAAAATTGTATCTGATTAGTGGTGAATTTTCGTTGTACCAACAATGACAAATAAAGATCTATTCTATTCTATTCTATTAGAAGCATCAAAGGGAGAGAGAGAGAGAGGTCGCCTCTCACTCTCACACGGAGAGCTCGGGATGTAAGAAGGATTACGCTCATTCATCCTGTGTGGTTTTACTGCAACTACGCGAGGGGGAGAGTGAGTGAGTGTGTCTGGCTGTGTTGGATGTATTCCAGGAGACGCAGTCTTTGTTTTAGTTGTGCGGGACGCGTAGCCTCCTCCCCTGCCGTACTCCAGGGAGCACTCTGCTCTCCAATAGGATAATAATGACCATGTGGCTTTGTTATGCTCCTGCGACTCTCGCTGATCTCTCGTGTGACCCCCCCCCCCCCCCCCCTGGCCGAACCAGTGGCATTCAACTAGAGAATGGGTTGGCCTAGAGCCATGTATGGAGTTGAATCGTTCATGGACCTGACTTTGTTTTGACCCCGTTGCTATGACTGGGTTTCTGTTCATTGTTTCACTCCTATCTGGGTCTCGGGGTTTAGGTATGTTGATGCAAGTGGGAGAGAAGTTGCTATTTTTGTCATCGTCTGATACCAGTCATTAGTAATCTCACTGTATTATTCATGCCCACTGGCATTGACCTCTCTCGCTCTCTGTCTCTCGTTCTTTCTGGGTTAATCTCTGTCTTACTCTTACACACGCCTTATCTTTCTTACATGCCTATCCACCTAATAATATCTCTTAACAAGAATCTCTCTGTGTCTGTAGCTGCGAGCGGAGGTGGGCTGCCTGCAGGGAGAGCTGCAGGGCAAGCGTGTGGAGATGGACACTCTGGACACCCTCCTCCAGCGTAGAGACCGAGAGAGCCAGGAGGGGGGCAACCTGCTCAAGATGCTCACCGACGACCTCCAGACGGCTAAAAAGGAGAGGTGTGTGACGTGTCTCTGTGTGGACATGCTATAAGCTGTTTTATCTGTGTGGACATGCTATAAGCTGTGTTGTGTCTCTGTGTGGACATGCTATAAGCTGTGTTTTGTCTCTGTGGACATGCTATAAGCTGTTGTGTCTCTCTGTGGACATGCTATAAGCTGTGTTTTGTCTCTGTGTGGACATGCTATAAGCTGTGTTGTGTCTCTGTGTGGACATGCTATAAGCTGTGTTGTGTCTCTGTGTGGACATGCTATAAGCTGTGTTGTGTCTCTGTGTGGACATGCTATAAGCTGTGTTGTGTCTCTGTGTGGACATGCTATAATCTGTGTTGTGTCTCTGTGTGGACATGCTATAAGCTGTGTTGTGTCTCTGTGTGGACATGCTATAAGCTGTGTTGTGTCTCTGTGGACATGCTATAATCTGTGTTGTCTCTGTGTGGACATGCTATAAGCTGTGTTGTGTGTCTCTGTGTGGACCTGCTATAAGCTGTGTTGTGTGTCTCTGTGGACATGCTATACGCTGTGTTGTGTCTCTGTGTGGACATGCTATAATCAGTGTTGTGTCTCTGTGGACATGCTATAAGCTGTGTTGTGTCTCTGTGTGGACATGCTATAAGCTGTGTTGTGTCTCTGTGGACATGCTATAATCTGTGTTGTGTCTCTGTGGACATGCTATAAGCTGTGTTGTGTCTCTGTGGACATGCTATAATCTGTGTTGTCTCTGTGTGGACATGCTATAAGCTGTGTTGTGTCTGTGTGGACATGCTATAATCTGTGTTGTCTCTGTGTGGACATGCTATAAGCTGTGTTGTGTGTCTCTGTGTGGACATGCTATAAGCTGTGTTGTGTCTATTGACATGTGTCTGTGTGCATGATTGATATAAGCAGTGTTGTGTCTCTGTGCGGGCATTAGGGGTGTAAATAATGATAAACATTTTCAGAAATTCACATCATTATTATAAGACGTGTTGTGGTCGTTTGTCTGCTTTTGTTCTGAATTGTGTGCTGGGGGCATTTCAGTTAGCAGGATCACACAGTTGACTGTTAAAACAATGATTGACATGGTGATCTACCAATCCAAATGTATTTCAGGCACCACTCCCTCCGTTATCAGTGCTCTGACACCACAGTGGTCAGTTTCACACTTTGCTCGTCTTAGTAACGGTAACTAAGGGAGGCGGAAATTAGCAAACAGTGCATTGGGTAGATAACTTACATTTATTTTTATTTTTTTTAACTGAGTAATGCTCAATATGTATGACTAATTGACATTCCATAAACGTAGATATAATTTTTATAAACTAGAAAAAAAATCATCAAGATGAAGTCAAATATATTTTAAAGTAGGCTATGTAATTCTGCTTCCTTGCTCTATTGACATGTGTGTGTGATTATTTAATGTCTAATCCTTGACTTGTGTCCGCAGACGTGAGCTGCACCAGGCCAATGAGAAGCTCAGGAAGGTGCTGCTTGACGTGGTCCGTAGCACCATTATAACGGAGGACATGATTGGCCGAAAGATCAATGTTGGAACCAAAATATCTGAGCAAACAACCAATCAGAAGAACTCGGTAGACAACAGAGACACACTGGAGTCAGGTGGGTTTATTCCTGGTCCTGGTCTGATAGATGATGCTGTGGGCTGACTGGGACCAGACTCATTTTAAATGGCATCTTTTTAAATAATCTTTTAATGGAATTTATTAGAATTGGCCCATTGTCCTGAATAAAGTCTTGGATTGTATTGATTGATTGATGCTTTGCTACAGGGAGCTTGAGTTATTTTGGTTCAAGTTCCCAGGTTTAGTTTTTATTGGGATGAGTTTCTAACGTATATCAATCATTCCCGATTTACAGACGTTACCTGATCAGCCTTTGATTCTGACTCAGACATGGTTAGTTGGAACAACGTTGGCGTTGACGCCAGAGCACTGGCTTTAAGTTCTACGTCCTCTCCTCCAGGTGGTATTTCGGTGACCGACGTGACCTCGGATGACCTGGAGCTGTCCCAGACGCTGTGCGAGAGCCTCCTGGTTTCGGACACGCGGCTCAAGCCCGGAGGAGAGGAGGCGGTGCTGACCGCCTGCAGCAGGCTGCGCCAAACCGTGGACACACTACTGGTGCTGCTCAACCAGGCTAATGCACAGGTAACACTGGATACACCACGGGATCTGCCTCCCCATTCTTTGTTTGTTTGTGGTACTAGACCAAAGTCGTATAGTTCCCATGTTGAATACCCAAAAGAAAAGAGCTAGCACACAGACCCACGCGTCTTCAGGACAAAGATTACTAGTCTCAATTACTAGTCTCAATTTCACCTATTTGTTTTGGCCATTTCAACAAACATCGCAATGTTTCTCAAAAATATGAGTACAATCTCAATTAAGATTATGCTGATTCAGGATCATTTGAATCGCTACAGGGTGTCCCATAGATGTCTCTTTAATACTTGGTTGAGGGATGGCACCAGAGACGGAACACAATCAACGCAAATGCTGTTTATTTATTAGGTGCACGAAGAGAAGCGGGGTCTGAAAAATCGCTTCTCCGTACTTTGGTCGGCGCGAACCTCACACACACACGCACGCTCCGATGGCGGCGATAGGAACATCTGATTACCCCAAGATCCGTAACATAAAGGCCTTACCTCACATCTGATGTCATGCAAAAAGATTACCGGTAATTCAATTCCTGATTGCCATTCCAAATATTGATCGCGTTTATTGATCCAACGTTATGTATCCAAAACACATAATCCACGCTGCTCTGAGTGTCCTCAGTCCATCTGTTATAACGATACTGCATGCCCGAGAAGTAAAACCTGGACCGGACTTCTTTTTTTGATGCACAGTCCCAGCCAATCCAATCCAATGATGTGCAATACCATCCGGGAGACTATAGGCGGCGGTATTTGCCCTTTGCGAGCTCAGACCCATTCCCAATGATAACGTCAGGCTGGATGGATGAAAAATGAATGGATATCGCTAATAAAAGAAATATGGACGCCCAGAGCATGGCGAGTTAACCCGGACTATCTCGGGTTTGGCCTCCAGTGAGTTAAGACGGGAAGCACAAACCAACCACCTTTTTACTTGTGTCTGATAGATTTACCTCTCATGTATGCATAGAGTTGTCTCGCCTCCTTTTTGATTGGCTTTCCTTTTTCTTTGCCTCTCTAGTTGGAGCAGACGCATGGCGTCCACCAATCTCTGGAGGCGCGCTTCACTCAGGGCAGAGAAGACTCCGCCCAGCTCCTCCAGCAGCACAAGCTCACATTGGAGCAGCTGGACAAGGAGGCGGGGCTGAAGAGCCAACTCCAGGTGACGCTCCACAAGGCTGAGGGTGAGCACTGCGTCCTCATTGGCTGCTGCACTCTACGCTGTGCCAGTTAACCCACTTGACTGTAAAAAGCCAACTCTTTGACACGTGTGTTTCTATTTTGATGTTTGCTAACCATCGCGCCTCAGCGTGTGATGCAGTGTGTGAGGGTTGAATCATCTTTGTTGTATGCATGACGTTCTCAGGGCTGCTGGAGGGCTATGTGGCTGAGAAGGCCGTATTGGAGGAGGCTCTGCAGCAGAAGGAGGCGCAGGAAGAGAGGCTGGCGGAGGAGCTGGAGGGCCTCAGGGTGCAGCTGGATCAGATGGAGGGCCTCAGGGTGCAGCTGGATCAGATGGAGGGCCTCAGGGTGCAGCTGGATCAGATGGAGGGCCTCCGTGCGGAGCTGGACAGCCTTAGGGTCCAGCAGGAGCAACTCGGTGATGAGAACACCATCCTCCTTCGCCAGAAGGACACTCTCACTGCTGGACTTGGGGAGAGGGAGAGAGGTAAGAGGAGCTAGATCATGACTGGTGGAGAGGTGGAGGAGCTAGATCATGACTGGTGGAGAAGGAGAGACAGAGGAGCTAGATCATGACTGGTGGAGAAGGAGAGATAGAGGAGCTAGATCATGACTGGTGGAGAAGGAGAGGTGGAGGAGCTAGATCATGACTGGTGGAGAAGGAGAGGTGGAGGAGCTAGATCATGACTGGTGGAGAAGGAGAGGTGGAGGAGCTAGATCATGACTGGTGGAGAAGGAGACAGAGGAGCTAGATCATGACTGGTGGAGAAGGAGAGGTGGAGGAGCTAGATCATGACTGGTGGAGAAGGAGAGGTGGAGGAGCTAGATCATGACTGGTGGAGAGAGAGACAGAGGAGCTAGATCATGACTGGTGGAGAGAGAGAGAGGCAGAGGAGCTAGATCATGACTGGTGGAGAGAGAGAGACAGAGGAGCTAGATCATGACTGGTGGAGAGAGAGATAGAGGAGCTAGATCATGACTGGTGGAGAAGGAGAGATGGAGGAGCTAGATCATGACTGGTGGAGAGAGAGATAGAGGAGCTAGATCATGACTGGTGGAGAAGGAGAGATGGAGGAGCTAGATCATGACTGGTGGAGAAGGAGAGATGGAGGAGCTAGATCATGACTGGTGGAGAGAGATACAGAGGAGCTAGATCATGACTGGTGGAGAGAGAGACAGAGGAGCTAGATCATGACTGGTGGAGAAGGAGAGACAGAGGAGCTAGATCATGACTGGTGGAGAGGGAGAGAGGTAAGAGGAGCTAGATCATGACTGGTGGAGAGAGAGAGAGACAGAGGAGCTAGATCATGACTGGTGGAGAAGGAGAGGTGGAGGAGCTAAATCATGACTGGTGGAGAGAGAGACAGAGGAGCTAGATCATGACTGGTGGAGAAGGAGAGGTGGAGGAGCTAGATCATGACTGGTGGAGAGAGATACAGAGGTGCTAGATCATGACTGGTGGAGAGAGATACAGAGGAGCTAGATCATGACTGGTGGAGAGAGAGACAGAGGAGCTAGATCATGACTAGGGGTGGGAATCACCAGTTTCATCACGATACGATACGATATCGTTTCTTTGGACAACGATACGATATTTTCCGATATCACAAAGTCTGCCACGATACGATACGATTCGATATGAGACGATATTATATGCCCATTTAACACAATCAGTAACATTTAAATCAACAAAAAAAGGCAATGGAAATATCATGACATTTTTATTGTTGATCTCTTCCAGACATTTAAATGAAAAACAATCTATTGTTTTTAATACAAATAGACCTCCTGTTCACTGTTTTTGGTTCGTTTTTCGTTTTTTTCCGATATTAATATCCTATCACAGCGCTGTATTTTGGCTGGAAAAGGCATATTGGGAGTCAGAAGGTGCAGTACCGGCCAGATCCTGTTAGTGGGGCTATCTCCTTCCCAGTCCCTAGTGGACCTCTGCTGCTCTCTCTATCAGCTTAGCTTAGTTAGCTCACGCTAACGCAACGTTAATTTCGGTATTTAACACGACGTGGGCATAAAGGAATGGCGAGGATGGAAAGCATGTTAGATGCATTTGACCCCTTGTGGGGGAAAAAAACAACAGGCACTTATTTCGGGCAAAATAGGCGGACTCTGAAGCAATGTTGTCTAACGTCTACACATGGAGCTGCGCTGAGCTACTGTTGTTGTTGCAGCCAGCCGGGCGGATATGCTCACGAGGGGAATTTTCAAAATAAGAGTATCGCAATATGAATCGATCTTTTTACGTTGCATCGATCCTATTTGATAATAGATCGATATATCGATCTGGATCGATGTATTGTCCCACCCCTAATCATGACTGGTGGAGAGAGAGATGGAGGAGCTAGATCATGACTGGTGGAGAGAGAGATGGAGGAGCTAGATCATGACTGGTGGAGATATAGAGGAGCTAGATCATGACTCGTGGAGAAGGAGAGATGGAGGAGCTAGATCATGACTGGTGGAGAGAGAGATGGAGGAGCTAGATCATGACTGGTGGAGAGAGAGACAGAGGAGCTAGATCATGACTGGTGGAGAGAGAGACAGAGGAGCTAGATCATGACTGGTGGAGAGAGAGACAGAGGAGCTAGATCATGACTGGTGGAGAAGGAGAGGTGGAGGAGCTAGATCATGACTGGTGGAGAAGGAGAGGTGGAGGAGCTAGATCATGACTGGTGGAGAGAGAGATAGAGGAGCTAGATCATGACTGGTGGAGGAGCTAGATTATGACTGGTGGAGAGGGAGACAGAGGAGCTAGATTATGACTGGTGGAGGTGGAGAGGGAGAGATAGAGGAGCTAGATCGTGACTGGTGGAGAAGGAGAGATAGAGGAGCTAGATCATGACTGGTAGAGAGATAGAGGAGCTAGATCATGACTGGTGGAGAGGGAGAGATAGAGGAGCTAGATCATGACTGGTGGAGAAGGAGAGGTAGAGGAGCTAGATCATGACTGGTGGAGAGGGAGAGGTGGAGGAGCTAAATCATGACTGGTGGAGAGGGAGAGATAGAGGAGCTAGAACATGACTGGTGGAGAGATAGAGGAGCTAGATCATGACTGGTGGAGAGAGAGATAGAGGAGCTAGATCATGACTGGTGGAGAGAGAGATAGAGGAGCTAGAGGACTAGGAGAGGGACAGATAGAGGACTAGGAGAGGGACAGATGGAGGACTAGGAGAAGGACAGATAGAGGAGCTAGAGGACCTGGGAGAGATGGAGCTAGAGGACTGGGCGAGTTGGAGATATGGAGGATGACTGAGGGAGAGATGGAGGTGGACTTGGGGAGAGGAGAGAGTTTGTAGGGGAGCTTGAAGAAATTATACAGAAAGTAACGTTGGTGCTCAAGAAAGGTTTAGTGCAATGAAGCTCAGACCAGCCTGCCCTGTGTTGTTGTGGAAGACTGTTCTCTGTGTCTGTATCCTCTGGGAATAGTTTGAATGAGCTAGTAGCTCTAATAATTTTAGTATGCAAACATAAAGACCTTGAGATGGTAAAGCATTTGCATTCATTTATTTTTGCTCTCGTCGAAAACGGGGAAATTAATCCCAAGCAATGAATAAACCCTAATAACCGACGGTCGCTGTAATAACTTAAAACCGCTATACAATCTCAAGAGAATCGTGGGTTTCAGTGTTGACCAATAAAATGGATTGTTAATCTTCATTTACGCTAGGCTACTACAGCCATAGAGAAAATACCTTCGCTACTAGAGAGGAGCCGGGCACATCGTACGTAGCTCTATGGCCATGGAGAAATGAGGACATGCCTAGCCAACCATGCATTGTGTGTATATATATATTTATATTTATGTGTGTGTGTATGATGTCATATGACCTCTGCACTGTGCTTGAACATAGGGTGTCTTTCCTCCCCGGGCTGCAGCCTGAACGTAGAGCGAGACGCAGGTTTGTGGGTCAGAGTGGTGTGTTGAGGGGTGGGGGGATAAACATGCATTACGTTTGCTGTGTTGCGTGAGGATGCTGTTTCTAACGGCCAGTAGTACCATTAGCTTGCAGAGGCTCTTGCACTGCCGTGTAATTTGGCTTCATTGTTTCACCTCCTAAACATTGCTTTCGACATTGGTTCTAGAGCACATGGCACTCATGGCTTCTCGGCGAGCATTGCGCTGCGCCGGTATGTCGTGATTGTGTGTATTTTCTTACTCTTCTGCCATGTTTTTGTATGCAGTCTTAACTCGTGTGTGTGCGTGTGTGTACCTGCATGACACAAACTAGGCCCTAACTCTCCTCCGCTCCGTCTTAGGTCTCCTGGCCGAGGCGGAGTGTCTGGCTCAGGAGAGGCTGGACGTGCAGCGGCAGGCGGAGAAGGACCGCGGCGATCTGTCCCAGCGGCTCCGCGTCCTGGAGACGGAGATGGAGGAGCAGGAGACCAAAGGCCAGGAGACGGAGCTGCACCACAGGGCCCACACCGAGGACCTCAACCAGCGCGTCCAGGCTCTGGAGAAACAACTCAAACACAACCGGCAGTTCATTGACGTGAGTCTCTCACCCTATCTAATTTGTGCACACTCTGTTGTCCTGTATTTTCATTTTCTCTCCCAGTCTGTACGGTGCAATGATGCAGAAACCTATACATTCTCACATGGATATTCCGACATGTATAAATATACACGTTCTGTCAAACTTGTGCATTCTGTATTTATTCCACATCTGCCACAGTGCAAAAGACGAGATTTCCACATAATTTAAAGGAACACGCCAACATTTTGTGTTGCTTACCGCCTTCTCCAGAGAGAGACAAGAAGATGGATACTAGTTTCCTCTCTGTGCGTTCAGCAGAAAGCCATCTGGCTGCACGTTAGCCTAGCTTAGCACAATGAATGGAACCAGCACTGTCCGCTTCCATTCATTGTGCTAAGCTAGGCTAACATGCAGCCAGATAGCTTTCTACTGAACGTACAGACATGAAACTGGTATCTATCTTCTCGTCTCTCTCTGGAGAAAACGATAAGCAAATTTCCCAAATTGTTGGCGTGTTCCTTTAATGCAGTTGTCGCACTTCTTATCTCACACATATCGTCATCGTCTGCATACAGGAGCAGGCTGTGGAGCGTGAGCACGAGAGAGACGAGTTCCAGCAGGAGATCCTCAGGCTGGAGGCCCAGCTCAGACCGACGGCCAGGGGCCACACTGCTGGTGACGACAAGGGGAAAAGGGTAAAGACTCAACAGCTTAATGGGATAATCCACCATTTTAATCTGATTTGTCCTTCCAAAAAGCACTTTCACCTGTGTTTTCTTGGAAGATAATGTTGGTATTATGCTAATATTCATGCTACATGCCCCCCATTTGACTGCTAGTATGCTTAGCATGATGCTAGCAAATGTACGGAAGCGTATTGCTGCCACACCAGAAACAGAAAAAAAATATCAGTATCACGTTATAACATGACAACTTATTGTTTTAACAAAACGTTTCACGTTATAACGTGAAATGTTTTGTGTTAAAACAATAAGTTATCTCGTTGTTATGTGATACTGATATTTTTTTTCTGTTTCTGTTGTGGCAGCAATACGCCTCTGTGTGCTAAAGTTTTCGGCTCACAGTTCCCCCTAAAACCACTGGTGCCAGTGCTTGTTGGGATGGTCTGAAAGGACTCTCCTATTTGTGGCAAATTCTTCTGTGGCTTCTTAAAATGGTGGCCCATCTCTTTTAATAGGAACTGTATACAGTGTTTCCAAAATGTTATTACACCAGTTCAAGGTATATACAAAATGATTAACATTGCAACCAATGCTTTCTGCCAGCACAAAGATGTTGAAACCACTCAACATTTGCAGTGTGTACTTTAATTTTTGCATGGTGTTGCTTTATTATTGTGGTATTATTGTGGGTTATTTTCATATCCTATGTATTGTATGAGTTTGGATTGTAAATCTTTGTATAACTGAGGAATGAATAACGCAGCATGGTATTCAAAGAAAAGTTCTGTATGTATAGTTCATTGTTTGCCGATGAACCTGACATTTGCTGTGTGTTTGTTGTTCCCGCTCGGAATGCTGTAGATTGAGGACTTGGTTCTGCAGGTATGGAATCTCACTGTAGTCTAAACTTCTCGTAGTCCCGCCGACTCCCCTGCATGGCGTCTCGTCCAGCATAACATCTGTGTGTTCATCCATAGTCTTAACCCATTTAGACCTAAAACGCCTGCTAAGAATGCATTATATAGCCTGCATATACACACAAATGTGTTTCCCGGTTTCAATGGCTTTTAATAGATGCAATCGTATTTACCCTTTTCCTTTTAGTGCTCAAATGGCCGTCTCCGTCTCTTAGTTTTCATCGTCCTCCCTCCCCCGTCGGAACTGTTCTCTTTTTGCTGTCATTTCTCTCTAAATTCCAACCTTCCAAGCTATCTCCTTCATCTGTGTGCTCCCGCTCTCTGGAATGGCTTAACTTCAGTAGATCTGAACTAGCAGCAGGCTGCTGCAAGATGGCAATGGCTTCCTTGGTGACCAATCGTATTCGTGGTACCGATATGGTGCAATGCCAGAGCTCATTGGTAGGGGCTGGGAATCAAATCCTCTCCCTCAGTTGAGCTCTTTTACCCTTCCCCCCCAAATGTTTGTCTCCTCCTTCTCCCCAAACCCCCAGTTTATGGTGTTCCCCCTTCCCTTCTCTTGGGTATAAATGAGCCCCCTCTCTGAGATTCGTTCTCTTACTTCCGGGTCTCCTAGCTAGTAACCTGGATGAGAGCCATCCAGTTATTCTCTGACTATGTATTGATCATTCTGAGTTAATAAATTGTATTAACCGGATCCATTCGACTGAGTAAGTTATTATATATTTCCCACACCAGCCCTACTCATCGGCCACAGTTGTCATTTAATGATCATCACCCGTTATTTGCCTACCAAATGATGGCTGCAATGGAATACTGTGAATCGCCTCCTTTTAGCAAATCCCTCAGTGCTCGCACATCTAGAATTCTGACTGTTAAAATTCTCCTCTGTACATTTCCTCAGGTGGAGAACCTCCAAGCACTCATCAAAGACAAAACGGAGGACTGTGTCTCCTTGCAGGCAGTCAGTCAGCAAGCCCAGCGTGATGTTACTGAATGCAATGAGGAAATTGACAAGCTGGCTGGACGAATCAGAGAGCTGGAGCAGGCTTTGCTCAGCACCTCTGAGAGTAATAGGTCTGTCAGTCAGCTTGAACAAGAGCTACACAGAGTGAATCTGAGAGAAGAGGAGCTAGTACAGGTAAGAGTATCATCTGACTCACTCTCTCACTCCGCAAACAACTCTTTGAAGACTCACTCACTCCCCATTTTCTATTTTTTTTTCTCCCATCCCAATTTCGTATTATCCAATTCTTCCTTCCCCTGTCTCGAACGTTGTTAGACAATGCCTCCCACTGGTCGGCTGCAATGTGGACCAAGCCTTGCATCACGTGTCCCCTCCGGTACATGAGGAGGCAGCCGTCGCATCTTTTCACCTGTACAGCGCGATCTCTCAGCGGCGAGGAGTAACGCGTGGGAGGCTCACGCTGCCCCCGATGCTTCCTGATTCTGCTGTACAGGCGCACCAACCGACCTGTAGGAGTCAAACAGCTCTTTGAACACTCACTCACTCACTCCTCAAACAGCTCTTTGAAGACTGACTTACTCCTCAAACAGTTCTTTGAAGACTCACTCACTCCTCAAACAACTCTTTGAAGACTCACTCACTCCTCAAACAGCTCTTTGAAGACTCACTCACTCCTCAAACAGCTCTTTGAAGACTCACTCACTCCTCAAACAACTCTTTGAACACTCACTCACTCACTCCTCAAACGGCTCTTTGAACACTCACTCACTCCTCAAACAACTCTTTGAAGACTCACTCACTCCTCAAACAACTCTTTGAAGACTCACTCACTCACTCCTCAAACAGCTCTTTGAACACTCACTCACTCCTCAAACAACTCTTTGAAGACTCACTCACTCCTCAAACAACTCTTTGAACACTCACTCACTCACTCCTCAAACGGCTCTTTGAACACTCACTCATTCACTCCTCAAACAACTCTTTGAACACTCACTCACTCACTCCTCAAACAGGTCTTTGAAGACTCACTCACTCCTCAAACGGCTCTTTGAAGACTCACTCACTCCTCAAACAACTCTTTGAAGACTCACTCACTCCTCAAACAGCTCTTTTTTTTTTTTTTTTTTCTTTTTTACTTTATTTTTTTAGCGTTTATCGCTTTTCTGGTCAAGCATGACCGACAGAAACAGGTTGAAATGGGATGTAGAGCAGGGGAAGACATTCTGAGAAATGACGGCGGGTCCGGGAATCGAACTCGTGTCCCCCAGATCCGTGACGAGCACGGTTTTCCCCGACGCAGAAATAGCGCCGAGATATGCGGTGAGCTACGGGAGCTCCCCTCAAACGGCTCTTTGAAGACTCACTCTCACTCACTCCTCAAACGGCTCTTTGAAGACTCACTCCTCAAACAGCTCTTTGAAGACTCACTCACTCACTCCTCAAACAGCTCTTTGAAGACGCACTCACTCACTCCTCAAACAGCTCTTTGAAGACTCACTCCTCAAACAGCTCTTTGAAGACTGACTCACTCCTCAAACAACTCTTTGAAGACTGACTCACTCCTCAAACAGCTCTTTGAAGACTGACTCACTCCTCAAACAGCTCTTTGAAGACTGACTCACTCCTCAAACAACTCTTTGAACACTCACTCATTCCTTCAAACAGCTCTTTGAACACTCACTCCTCAAACAACTCTTTGAACACTCACTCACTTCTCAAACAACTCTTTGAAGACTCACTCACTCCTCAAACGGCTCTTTGAACACTCACTCCTCAAACAGGTCTTTGAACACTCACTCACTCCTCAAACAGGTCTTTGAAGACTCACTCACTCCTCAAATGGCTCTTTGAAGACTCACTCACTCCTCAAACAACTCTTTGAAGACTCACTCACTCCTCAAACAACTCTTTGAAGACTCACTCACTTCTCAAACGTTTTTTTTTTTTTTTTTTTTTCTTTTTTTTTAGCGTTTATCGCTTTTCTGGTCAAGCATGACCGACAGAAACAGGTTGAAATGGGATGTAGAGCAGTGGAAGACATTCTGAGAAATGACGGCGGGTCCGGGAATCGAACTCGTGTCCCCCAGATCCGTGACAAGCACGGTTTTCCCCGACGCAGAAATAGCGCCGAGATATGCGGTGAGCTACGGGAGCTCCCCTCAAACGGCTCTTTGAAGACTCACTCTCACTCACTCCTCAAACGGCTCTTTGAAGACTCACTCCTCAAACAGCTCTTTGAAGACTCACTCACTCACTCCTCAAACAGCTCTTTGAAGACTCACTCACTCACTCCTCAAACAGCTCTTTGAAGACGCACTCACTCACTCCTCAAACAGCTCTTTGAAGACTCACTCCTCAAACAGCTCTTTGAAGACTCACTCCTCAAACAGCTCTTTGAAGACTCACTCACTCACTCCTCAAACAGCTCTTTGAAGACTGACTCACTCCTCAAACAACTATTTGAAGACTCACTCACTCCTCAAACAGCTCTTTGAAGACTCACTCACTCACTCCTCAAACAGCTCTTTGAAGACTGACTCACTCCTCAAACAACTCTTTGAAGACTCACTCCCTCCTCAAACAACTCTTTGAAGACTCACTCACTCCTCAAACAGCTCTTTGAAGACTCAACTCACTCCTCAAACAGCTCTTTGAAGTCTCACTCCCTCTGCTCTCTCTCCTCCAGGATAAGGGTGCATTGGAGCAGCAGCAGCTGTCTAACAGGCTTCAGATCTCGGCCCTGCAGTCCAAACTGGACGAGACAAGACACCGTTACCTTGACAACACACCGGACCCCACTGAGCAGCTTAGAGATGACCTGGACACCGCTCAGCAGAACCTACAGAGTAAAGAACACGAGGTCCGTGTCATTTTATTCACTAACCTGAGTATTGGAGAGCCCCCGGGTGTCGTTCAACTTCTACGTTTATTTGAACAGATTTACTTCACTTTGTTGGTTTCAGGCATTTGATTGTTGCGCCATCTCCTGGTAGTAGGGTGTATGTGCACTTTGACTTGAGTCACCCCATGGATGGGATAGAATAGAATAGAAGTACTTTATTGATCCAGAGGGAAATTCAGCACTACAGATCGCTCCCAATAAACATTTAAGTAGTCACTAAAATCACTAATAATAATAAAAAGGAGAGTAGGGAGTCGTCTCCAAAAGCGTTTTTTTTTTAAATGGACATGACTATGGTGAAAACCGTGTGGCAAATTTGACCAAGTTGCGTCATTTGTTTTCCGTTTTATTTGTTCACTATATGATGTGTCGTAGGTGGGGGTCCTGATGGGTCAGCTGGAGCAGGTCCGGGGAGACTTCACCATCAAAGAGGCGGAGTTAAAACACCTGACTCTGCAGTTGGAACTAATGACCAATCAGAACGCAGCACACGTCGGCCAGCTCCAGGACCAAGTCGCTGCCCTCAAGGTGAGTTCCCTGCTCTCGTCATACCCAGTGTGTGACTTAACGGGTCGGTTCAGAACTTCTGACCCCTAGCCCTGTTCCCTACATAGGGGCTGCGAGTCCTTTTCTCGGCACAATCCGTGCCGTTCTTCATACTGGATCCTCGCAGGTCCAGCTAGTTGGCCACAGAACAAATATAAAGTAATGGCGTCACCCAAAGCGAAGAGGGCAAACACGTCACAAATATCTCCATTCTCTTGTTTTCATGATCGTGCAAAGCTAAAATCATAAGTGAAACTCAATGAATCGCCCAACTCCAGTTATGAAGCGCAGCGTGGATTCTGCTGAGAGAGACTCATCCACAACATCATTCAATGAGAAGGAAATGGGGTTAGGGGTAGAAAATGATGAACTTGCCCTTTTTAATATCTATTTATTATTCAGCCACATTATGCTTATCACTTGGGGGGGGGGGGGGGGGACAAAAGAGAAGTTTAAGCAGGTATTGGAACTTGATTGTTTAATCCCACTCGTAGGAGAACGTGTCCTCCCTCACCATCCTCCAGGAAGAGAGGGAGGACAGAGCTGAGGGGGAGGAGGAGGAGGAGGAGAGCCTGCCCTCTGCACTCCTCCAGGAGAAGAACGAGGAGATCGACCACCTGAGCCAAGAGATCCAGCGGCTGCAGCAGGAGATGGAGAACACGGGCGACAACACTGTCAGTACACACGCACACACACACACACACACTCTCTCTCTCATTCACACGTAAACATTCTCACCTGCACGTTGCACACTCACACAAACAATGTAGAATAGTCCTCATTATAGAGTAAATAAACACATGTCCATGTTGCTGCTCGAGTTGACACTTTTCACCATGCTGCAGGCTCGGCCCCGCCCACATTGGTGATGTCAGAGTACCTCTTTGCAGGCGCTATCAAAGTCTGTCTAGGGAAAGAAAGATGTACTCTTCACTTCACCAGTTGGGGAGGGGCAGTGTGTTGAGTTACTGTGGGACAAGATCCTGAGGTCTGTCTTCTTCTTCTGACTTCACCAACAGGCTTTGGAGGCCGAGCTCGACCACCTGAGCTCCCAGGTGGAACACCTCCACTGTGACATCACCCGGCTGCGCCAGGACAAGCTCGAGGAGGAAGAGCGCCTCCACGAGGTCATCAGCACGCTCCAGGCGGAACTCGCCACGCTCGGCCCCGCCCGGCACGAGGTCAGCGACTCGCAGGACGGCGACAGCGTCAACGCTTCGCCCGCCCCGAGCCCAGAGCCCCGTCATCACCGCCACCGGGGGCCGCCGGGCAGCCTGAAGCAAGAGCTGCATCTGACTCACGCGTCCTCGTCCCGGTCTCTCCGCTCGCGCCTGGAGGCCCTGCAGGCTCTGCTAGACACTGCGGCGGCGGAGAAGGAGGCGATGGAGCGGCTGCTCTTCACCCAAGAAGAGGAGTACAGGGGACACGGGGAGGAGCTCGGGCGGAGGCTGCGGGAGGAGAGGGGGCAGGCGGAGGAGCTCCGAGGTCTGCTCTCGCTGAAGGAAGCGGAGCTGGAGGAGGTCAGAGCCAAGGCCGGCGAGCTGGAGGAGCGGGAGCGACTGGGAGAGGGGAGCACCCCACCTCGGGAGACGAGCACCCCCCGCGTCGGGAGACGAGCACCCCACCTCGGGAGACGAGCACCCCCGCGTCGGGAGACGAGCACCCCGGAGAAAGACCAACTCGGCTCCTTGCCTACGGAACTGCGAAGGGAGGAGGAGGCGAGAGAGGAGACACTAAAAACAACGGAGGAGGAGATAAAGGGGGAAAGGGAGGCCCTACGACAGGCCAACGTGGCTCTGGAGAAGGCCGCGGCCAAGCTGGGAGGCGCGGAGAGGCTGGTCGCCGAGGGGAGGGCGGAGGTGGAGAGCCTGGAGACCGTGAACGGGGAACTTTCCACGGAACGTGAGGCTCTGAGGAAGAGGGAAGGTCGACTCCAGGAGGAAATCGAATGCCTCGGGCAGGAGGTGACCTCGCAGAGAGCCCGCATCCAGGAGCTCAGCCTTCAGCTGCAGGGAAGGGGAACTGGCGAAGAGGAGGTGCTGGTGAGTGACATCAAAGTGGGCTGGAGTGAAGATTATTGTCAGTTTTACACAAAGGCATTTGACCCTTTTTTAAATGTACAGCTGTTGCTTCCCTCATTTGTCAGAGGGAAGCAACAGTTGTGATTGGAGGATCAAGAAAAGAGGGCGGGCTTGAGGTATGTCAATTGAAATGTGTCTTTACTCATATCCCTTCTACATACTAGGGATATATCCGATATCGCCTCTACTCTGATACTGCGAAGTCATTGTTAGACCTGTAATGGTATTATGAGCTTAGCACAATGAATGGAAGCGGACATAACCGGGAGAGGTTAGAGCTGCCGCGGTATCGGTATTACCGCGGTATCGCTGTTACATCACGCCCACCGCAGAGTTAGGCTGAATACCGCATCACAGCTGTTTTTTATAATAATAATAAAGTACCCTGCTCTCGTTGGGCTTGCGGCTCTGCAGATATACCCTACTCCTCTGTCGAGGTTCCAAGCGACCCTATTGGGTACCAAAAAAGTCACGTGAAACACTGCAGACCACTGATTGGTCAGAAGAGAGACGCGTCACACACGTTGGAGCGTCCTGCAGTGTGTTACCACCAATCGGCAAGCGCGTATTCGGTTTTTACTTCCTGAATGTCAGCCATTGATCAGAGCTCACAACACGGCTAATACGTTAGCTCCCGCCGGAGTGGATTACCGTCGCTCCTCAGGAGTACTAAACGAGGCATAATGATTTTACTGCAACGAATGTTATAATAAAAGCCCTTCGTTCTATACACTTGTCTGATTGAAAACTTTATTAACAGACCACAGAATGGGCACAACTCGGCACGCTCTGAGCAAAGAAGGGAACTGAGATATGAATTGAGTAATGCTTGCCTTGCTATGGTCCGGTAAATACGCTGATGTTATTGAACGTGTAACTATATAACGTTAATGCCACAAAACGAATGCCTTTGTAATAAGTAGTAACGTTATAATAATAAGAAGAAGAACAAAGGGTCGGGGGGGGGGGGGGGGGGGTAACCACCCCTGCCCACAGAGTGAACGGCGCACGACCAGAGGGGAGACTTCGAATCCGTGTTTCACTTTCAATAACGAATGTGTGCTTGCCGAATCCCAAACAATATTCATGCTGCAAAGTCATCCTCTAAAGATAGACATTTAGACTAGAGGCAGGCTATATGCTATAAAGAGTAGACTACAAAAAAAAATTAAATGCATTCAAACCGCAGCGGTAGGAAATATTTCGCTAATTTGTGCGGTAAGGAAAACATCAATACCGCGGCAGCTCTAGGAGAGGTGTTAGTTGGACAATGCCTAGGCTAACCGGTCATGTCCGCTTCCATTCATTGTGCTAGGCTAACATGCAGCCAGATGTCTACTGAACGCACAGAGAGGAAACTGGTATCTATCTTCTTCTCTCTCTGGAGAAGACTGTGAGCAAATTTCCCAAAATGTTGGCGTGTTCCTTTAACTGTCACAGCTAATTGGAATCACAGAATTTACATTCTGTTTTAGGGTAGATTTTCCCTTTTTAACATGCGCAGTACTATTACATACTGTATGTTATTCACATGTAGATACAGTGGAAAATAGGGCTGACCTTCGAAGTTTTTTTTGGCAATCGAAGCTTCGGGCCGAGCTTCGATTTTAATTCGAAGCTTCGGGATATATTTTTTTTTTTACTTTTTTTTTTAAACTTTATTTTTTAGCGTTTATCGCTTTTCTGGTCAAGCATGACCGACAGAAACAGGTTGAAATGGGATGTAGAGCAGGGGAAGACATTCTGAGAAATGACGGCGGGTCCGGGAATCGAACTCGTGTCCCCCAGATCCGTGACGAGCACGGTTTTCCCCGACGCAGAAATAGCGCTGAGATATGCGGTGAGCTACGGGAGCTCCCCTTCTTTTTTTTATCTTATGTTGTGGGACTTGTACAGCACTTTGGTAAACTTTGTTGTTTTTAAATGTGCTCTATAAATAAAGTGGATTGGATTAATTAATTAAGTAGCCCCTTTCGTGACTGTGACGCAGCCAACAAGGTTTCACTTGGCTGCACTGCCTGGGGGCAGTGGGGCTGCTCTCACAGCCAACGACATGACATTACATAATTATGTTGCAACCTTCGTCTATCAAGCAAACAATTATATAAATGTTTATATGTAGTTGATAGAGACAAAGGCAGAATTCGACTTAATTAAGCACGTTTTATTAAGACATATTTTATATGGGTCGGGACACTTTAAAAAAGCAGCACAATGAACACATCTGTCCGACATAGTCTTAAATAACAAACGGCATTGCTTCGCTTCTTCGTCGACATGTTTGCTGCACATGTCCTTGTTGTTTTCAACACAGATAATCTCCACGTGCTTGTTGTAGAGAGGTGGAGTCGAGGCGCCGCTTACTTTCGTTTCATTGGAATGGAGGCGCAAGATTTGAGGCAAAAAATAAAAAAAATATTATAAAAAAAAATTACAAATATATATATATTTTTAAGCTTCGCTTTTTTTTTTATGTTCGAAGCTTGTGCCATCGAACGAAGCTTCGAAGTATTTAAGACAGCCCTAGTGGAAAGCGAGTGTGAATTCTCCAAACATGATGCGAGATCGACCTGGCAGTTTCCTCCGCTCTCCCAGCTGTGGGCAACCAGCTGTGTCAGTAAGCCAGTCCACAGCCGGGGCCATAAGCTAGCCCACAGCTGGCAATAGTTAAAGGCAGGCAGGCAGGCTGAAGTGATGGGTTGTGGCGCACGCACCCATAAAACAGCGGAATATCACAGAGGAAGTGACCTCATTTAGAATAAGGAAGTCGAGCGGGCAGACGTCTCCATAGGTCTTGTGCTTTGGGTGCTTTGATACGTGTGCCTGTTTTGACTGTTCATCTTGTGGAACATGGCGACTGTGGGCTGCGGGTAAGGAAGGAATATTTGTGGTTTGGTACAGAGAGCCACGCACCGTCAGGGGCTGCTGTGTTTTTTTTTCTTTCACATTCTTCTAGCGAGTTACTAGATTATATTGTTTTTAGCAACATGCAAAGTAAACCAGCTTGGTCCCAATATGCAACTGTTGTGACCAGACACTTTTCTGAAAGCGGTAGAAGTTAAGGATCAGTTTTTTTGTATTCTGAGCTAGAACAACATATGGCTCTCGTTAAAGACATTCTGCAGTGAGTGATGTTTTCTTCTTTGTGTAAGCAAACTGTTTTAACCACTGCGACTGTGCTACCAAGTGGATAGGGGTTCCATCTGAAAGAGCAGAGTGAAGAGTAGGATATGAAAAAGAATATTGTTTGTGAATTTGGGATGAATTTGGGATATACTGGATGATATGGGGACTTTAGTCACTCACGATACGATAGTATTGCGATTTATTACCTTTTTTCAACTGCAAATGGAAAAGAAACATCTGCAATAAAGAGAGAATTATCTATTTTGTCTATTCACTCTGTTCACCTCACTCCCAATAATTTTTATTACAGCAAAATGGGATTGTCGAGCATAATAAAAAATAAATAATAATAAAATAAATATTATATAATATCGATACTTGGTGTCAGTGTAGCAATACAATATCGGTGCGCAAAATATTGCGATACTATGCTTTATAGATTGCCCCCCCTACCCACCCCTAATACTGGAGGAGGAATGTACTGACCGTAGAAGACTCCTACTGGGCAGCATCATAACAATGCAATGACGCTGTCGATACTAATACGAGACAAATCTTCTTCAATCAATATCTGAAATTAAGAGAAAAAAATAAAAACGTTGTACTGTCTTTTACTATCATGCACTTTGCCACTATCATGCACTTTGCCACTAAATAATCTCCCTTCCCTATATTACTACCTACTATGCTAATATGTCTTACTATACTACTATGCACTCAAGACTGTAGCACCCAAGTTCAACACTGTTGAAGAACATTGTTACTCAGCTGAAGGAGTTGTACCCTTCCTGCTGACCTTGTAAGTCGCTTTGGTGTTCAGCTAAATGACTAAATGTAATACTGATGTTTCTCTCTGTCTGTGTTCCAGACCCATGCTGAGGTGACCCTAGCCAAGGCGGATGCTGCCCTGAGACAGAGGGAGGCGGAGCTTGCCAGGTTGGGGGCAGAGCAACGGGCTCTGAGGGCGGAGCTAGCTGCTGTGAAGGAGGGGCTTAGCACCAGCACAGAGAGAGCGGAGAAATTACTCGAGGAAGGACAGGTACAACTATGTTAACTGGAGTACACGCATTGTGAAACACTGTTCATGTACCATTACAATTCAGCGTCTTGCGCATATTCTCTCACCTTCTGTTTGTCTAGACCGGTTTGCCTCAGTCATTCTAGACATTAGGAAGTACTGCAGGCTTAAAATGGTTAGATTTGAAATGTACCTTTCATATTTCTATCCGTCAGACCAAAGACCGTGCCCTTGCTGACCTGGAGACGAATAACCAACGTCTCAAGGCAGAGCTTCGAGGCCTACAGGAAGATCTGGCTTTGCAAGAAGAGGAGCTAGCCTATCAGCAGAGAGAACTGCTGCACCTCCGACAGCGCTGCCAGCTACAGGACACGCCTCCTCTCCACCAGGGACACTCGCAGAAGGGTGAGCGCTTGATGCCGTCTCACACGCTGTTGCCATTCTTGTGTTTTAGTCGAAACGTTGGCCTCGTGCGACGAGACGATGATTCTCATTGTTCCGTTCACAGACGATTCTCTCCGAGGATTCGCGGACCGCGTGTGCAGCTCTCGTGACGAGGCGTCCCTGGGCTCGCCGGAGATCCTGAGGAGGCTGGAGTGTTCGGAGAACGGGATACGAGGGGGATTCCACGCCTCTCTTCTCCTGCAGGGGTCTCACTTCTCTGAGCTCAGCGCTCTGAACAGCACCGGCCTGGAGCTCCACCAGACCAGGACCTCCCCCGGGGGCAGGATGGAGCCTCCGCCACACTCCAGGACCATCACCCCAGAGCCCACCAGTCATGATACCCACTCCCTAGGCTCCAGGATCTCACCCTCCGACAACCTCTCCATGCTCGACTCGCTGGATGTTGACCAGGTATATAGCGGGGATGTGGAGGATTTTAATTATCTAATCAAAAGCTTCATAATTGATCCATCTCAAACCCTGCTCTCTTTTCTTGATCCTCCAATCACAACTGCTGCTTCCCTCTCAACTTTGTTTGTTTATTGAAGTAAAAATTAACTAGTTGATTTGTCCTAAGACTTGAAAACGTTTAGCAGTCCTAATTAAAGTGTTTTGCTGGAAAGAAATAGCTATTGTTATCACAATTGTATGCAAACTGATTAGACTATAAACCAAATGGAGTGCACTGTATTCAGTGTAAACGATGAGAATGATGACCTATTATACATAGCAATTAAAAGTTGACAAAGATACATTCATCAATTTCGAGTTGTCCCAACAACAGAATAATCTGCCACAATTGGCAAAGGGTATTTGATACGTAAGCTAGACTGTTTCATGCCTACTGACTCGTTTTGAGGTCCTCCAATCTAGTAAACTAAAGGCCTTTGCTGAATTGATTGATTGAAGATTTTATTAACAGACACAGAGACCAGAGAAAGACTTTCGTCTTGTTTACATCAGGGTCCCCCATTTTCATTTCATAACATTTATGACATACACAACATACAGATATACAGTACTGTTACATTTATGACATACAAGATATACAAATATACAGTATTTATTTACAGAGTTTCTAAAAGAGAATATATACATATATATATATTGTGGGGGGGGGGGTTGGACATTTACCGGGGCCAGTTTCGAATTGTGGCCTCCCGTGGGTGCTTTTTTAGAGCGGTTTTGAATTCACATTCTTTTACGGCTGCTCATTTTCTTATAATTGATGAAGCTGATGATGTTTCTGTGCCAGGTGTGTGAGCTAGAAGCTCTGGAACTGACTGCTCCATCGTCTCCTCTGGGCTCCAACTCCTCACTGTCTGCACCAGAGTGGGCCAGCGATGGATATGGCAGCAGTAAGTCTTGTGTGTGTGTGTGGCATGCTTTTGCATTTGACCCTGACTTTTCTGTCATGTGCAGAGAGTCCTATATCAAGCCAAGTGTTCCTTTATTAATCCCCTTGGGGAATTTCAGGCATCATAGCAGCATTGGGGAGGGGAGGTACAGACCGGAAAAAGATAATAATAGAAATAGAAATATGAATAATATAAATAATAATGTAAAATAATATACAAATAATATAAATAATAATATATTATGTGTGTCTTTGACCTTGGCAACTCTTTGTGTGTATGTGACAGCTCTGTTCTGTATTGTGTTACACATATATGGCAAATAGTGTCATTATTAAACTGTCTCTCTCTCTCTCTCTCTCGGTTCAGATGTGAGTTCAGAGCTGGGCGTGAGGCTGAGGGTGGAGCTGGAGCAGACGGAGAGGCTGGATGCTCAGTTCGTCGAGTATCTTCACTGCCGAGGCATGAACCCCACAGCGAACACGGACAGCGCCGCAGGCAGCATGAGCTACAGCGACGAGCTACCGTGTCCCGAGCTACAGGTAACTACACAGAATATACTATCATCTGAACTAAAGGTATACAGTAGCAACTACACAACATATACTGTAGTCTGAGCTACAGGTAACTACACAGAATATACTGTAGTCTGAGCTACAGGTAACTACACAGAATATACTGTAGTCTGAGCTACAGGTAACTACACATAATATACTGTAGTCTGAGCTACAGGTAACTACACATAATATACTGTAGTCTGAGCTACAGGTAACTACACAACATATACTGTAGTCTGAGCTACAGGTAACTACACAGAATATACTGTACAGGTAACTACACAGAATATACTGTAGTCCAGGGGTCAGCAACCTTTTTGACATGGAGTGCCTGTTTGAAATATAGTTGTAACTAGTGTGCCTCAACAATATTCCATGCATCGTAATTTATTTTTTTCATAATCAGGTCTTTTTAATGATAATTTTTACATTATTACATCATTATTGTTATTGTTATTATTAACAATATTATTATGATGGTTGTATCAACCCTAAATCTGAGTCGGGGGGGGGGGGGGGAATGCAATGCAGACAAACAGCTGCATACAGTGCGACCATTTCACTCACATTTGCCCATTCATTTTTGGACACATCACACACCATTGGTGTGTGTACTGTACGTGTGCTGTCATAGCTCCACCTACAGGCCTAATGGAGAACACCAGGATGTGAATGGAGGGTGAATGTGAGGTATATCGTGTAAATAAGTTTTGATTGATCGCAAGACTACACTGTAAAAAAGAATATAATAATAAGTTACCAGAACTTAAAAATATTGAGTTCAGTTACTGTGCATTAAGGTTTTTAGTTTTCAACCCATAATAAGTTAACAGAAAAATAAGTACACAACCACATAATTTCAACCTAATAAAACTATGTTTATTGTCATTGTTTTAAGAACACAAGTTGACTTGGTAATACTCACATTTTGAGTAAAAAAATTGCTTAACATGTGCAATGTTCAATGAAATAGAAAAATAAATAATACAATTTGTTGATTAATCCCACTGGTCACAATGGTGACCGTAATAATGTTTTTGTTATAAGGCTCTGCAAATGTTACTGAATGATGTAGCAATGTATTTCCAGCTAAATTAAAATAATAAACAAATAAAGGGTCTCAATTAAATATGTGGTAGTAAAAAGAACCTGTGGGAGGATTTCAACAAGATAAATGCGACAACAGTGCAAAATATTTCACTATAATATTTCAAAGCAAAAAAAATATATATATATATATATAATTTTCCTTTTTTTTGTTTTTAATGCTGCCCCCTGTGCCTATGCAAATGCCCCCGCGTGCCTATGCAGGCACGCGTGCCTAGGGTTGCCTACCCCCAGTGTAGTCTGAGCTACAGGTAACTACACCGAATATACTGTAGTCTGAGCTACAGGTAACTACACTGAATATAGTGTCTCCTGAGCTACAGGTATAGCAACTAAAATATAAACACTAAATGAGTATCGAGGAAAAAGCCTGAGGATGGAATAATGGATATAACTGAGTTTAACCCTTCCGGGCGTCATCTTTACAATGTTCTGATCTCATTGTTCTGATCTCATGTGAGTTTTGTATTCGCCTGCCTTTGCCTCCAGGACCTGTTGAAGAGGGTGTATCAAGAAAGCTGCAGAGTTCTCACTCTGTCCCAGCGCCATGTCGCCACCTCATCCCAGTCACACTCAAAAGCCTTCTCACGGGACCAAACGCTGTGTCACTCGGATAGGATAGCCATCCAATTGGACCAAACTGATGAACCGCCCTCCAGCCCGCCAATGGGCTGGCAGCAGGAGAAGAGGGCACTGCAGGAGACTGTGATCGCACTCCGAGAGCTACTCTGCCGAATGGCACAGAGAAACACACAGGTGGGTGTGTGCGTGCACTTTTCAAGTTAGACGGAACTGGATTGGATAGAAAGGGTTATTCTAGTTTTTGGTTTCTTTTGTTCGTATCTCTTTTAACCCTCTACGAGTCTTTGAGACCAAACTGATTTTTACTGACAACCGCTCATCAAATTAAGGCACAATTTAAGATCACAATTTTAAAAGAACACATGGCGGTAAAAGCACACCGTTCTACAGTCAAATAGAAATGACAAGTGAGTGTATCGTGGTAATTTGGTCACTAAGGGTCAACGCAGAGGATTATCTTACTAAATGAATGTTGTCAAGGGATTGATCAAACTCAGGAGATTCAGGAAGATGGAACTTTCAACACATCCAACATTGGAATGTGCCAAATGATGGCTTTGCCACGGTAACGCGTTGGCGTCTCACCTACCTAACCAACATTGTAAATTCACGCCAACAACACACTGAAATGGCTCGAAGTTGCATAGTAATCACAGGTAATTCACTTTAATGTTGTAACCCAATGCTATGATTCCATTGTGTCTTTGCTGACGCCCCTTTCTCTCTCTCTCTCTCAAGACTGACAACAGGGGTGACTCTGATTTGCAGAGAGAGCCAGTGCAGTTTGACGGACAGGTGGAAACCCGGTTGAGGGCGGAGCTGGAGGAGAGCCTGCAACAGCTGAACTCCGCCCACGACACTCAGCAAGAGCAAAAGAACAAACTGCAATCACTCAGGTACACCCACATACACTACCATTAACACTCAACCCCTCAAATCAATTGGCAATGGTATCACTATTTCTCTCCCCACTGAACTTTACTGAACTGAAAACCAGGATATGAACCAAACCGTATGGAATTGTTTCCTCTCCCAGGCTGGCTGTGGAAGAGTGTGAGGAGGCCTTGAGGAGGGAGCAGACCAGAGTCCAGGAGCTCCAGCAGCAGATGGAGCAGGAGACCTTAAGGAGGGAGCAGACCAGAGTCCAGGAGCTCCAGGAGCAGGAGACCTTAAGGAGGGAGCAGACCAGAGTCCAGGAGCTCCAGCAGCAGGAGGAGCAGGAGACCTTGAGGAGGGAGCAGACCAGAGTCCAGGAGCTCCAGCAGCAGGAGGAGAGATCTCTCACACTACGCATGGAGAGAGAGGAGGAGGAAAGACGAGAGGTATGATGGACGGATAGAATAATAACTGGACTTTTTGAAGAAGTCTTTATTTATCATGTAGTGACACACATGCGATGGGCGGCACACACAGGAACACACATGCAATTATTTTTGGGTCGCCGATGAAATTGAGTCTCTGCGCTTGACCCATCCCGTCGTCCTTCCCCCCCCCCCCCCCCCAAGGGCAGCCGGGAGCAGATAAGGGCTGCGACGTGGGGACCAATCCAAGTGCTCCTGTCCGTCTTCGTCAGGGACGCAACAGCGTTGGCGATCTGTTGTGCATGTTTTTCCATTGGCTTTATCTTATCGGGAGGGGAAACCCTTGCGGGCACAGGGAGAACATGCAAACTCCACACAGAAAGGCCCGGGAGATACCCCACCTGGGTACCTGGCAACGCAGAAACCTGGTCCCCAAGCACAAATCGAACCCTGGACCTTCTAGCTGTGAGGCGACAGTGTTACCCACTACACCACTGTGCCGCTCCAGGAGAAAACAAACACATTCCTCATTGAAACCAAGGGGCAAGCTAGCTGCAAGTGTTATGCTAATGTTGCCTCTTGGTTTCAATGAGGAATTTAATTTCAAACCTTTATTTTTACTCGAAAGGCAACTGATTTTTCCCTTATTTACACTCACGTCGAGTTTACATACAGAAATGAGCAATCATAAATAATGCATATAAAATCACACGGCATATAAAAACGCAACAATAAGGCGACAAGACGAGAGTAGACAAAAGTAAGGGATAAACAAATCAATTAAATTGACAAATGTCAAGGTCTTAAACTCAACAGAGGGGAGAATCTCGAGCTTTAAGGAGCTGTTTGAGTTCATTCCATGAACTAGGGCAGGAGTTCTCAAACTTTTTCATACCACAACCCCATTTTATTTAGTAATTTTTTTGGCGACCCCACACTTAACACTGAGTGCCAGCGACGAGATTTCTCGTTAGTTCATGCCGACCGTTGGGTGCCAGCGACGAGATATCTCGCATTTTTATTTATTAGCGATTTGAATTCATATTTCATCAATCTAGTCTCGCGTTAGTGCTGCAAACTCTCTCTGAGCTCCATTGGGAAAATACCACCCCCTATCGTCTCTCCCTGTGGTACTGCACCCCTTTGGAATGGTTGAATGAAACACATGGGGGGGCGGGGGGGGGGGGGGAATCCTGCTTCCTCATTTTACTTCTCGGGCAAGTCACCCGAGACGATCGGATTCATTGCCCACCACCAGAACAGCGTGGAATACATATTTCCAGTACCCAGCGTTAGATCAATAAACGCGATCGATATTTGGAATGGCGATCAGGAATTGGAATAATCTTTTTGGAGAACATCTCATCTGAGGTAAGGAATCTATTTAACCAGTCTTAGGATAATCAAGCTTTTTTTCACAGAGATATCAACGTGTGTGTGTGTGTGCTGATCAGGAAATGAGAGAATCGATTTTTCAGCTCGCTTCTATAGCGTGCATAAGTACACATAATACTATCGATAATCTAGCGTTTATTTGAAAACGATTCATAAATAGGCCGAAAAATTAGAACGTTTTTTGTGTATTCCAGTAAAGGGCGATTATCACAGAATCTTTATATTTTCCTGAAACTTAAAAAAAACAAGCGTTTTTCAAAATGGTATAAAACGGAAATGAACCGATTTATTAAAAAAAAAAAAAACGTTTCGACAATGTTGACTGCAAACAAGTCATTGATAAGCGACGGCCAGATTAGACCCTTATTTTTTTTTTTTTTTGATCCACTTTTTCTCCCATTTTTCCATATTTTCTCCCATCCCAATTTCGTATCATCCAATTCAACCCTCCCCTGTCACGAACGCTGTTTCTTGCCTCCCACAAGCCGGCTGCAATGTGGACTAAGTCATACATAGCACAAGTCCCCTCCGGTACTTGAGGTAACAGCAGTCGCATCTTTTCACCTGCGCAGCTCGATCTCTCAGTGTCAAGGAGTAACGCGTGGGAGGCTCACGCTGCCCCAGACACTTCCTGATTCTACTGCGCAGGCGCACCAACCGACTTGTAGGAGTCGCTTGTTCACAACGTTCGATCCCCACCCTTCAGTTTTCCCTCCCCGTAATACGGCCAATGTGTATTACTGCGGACGACCAGCCAAACTGAAAAACAATGTGGAGAGCTGGATTCGAACACGCGAATCCTAGCGTCTCCACACTGGTAGCGAGTGCCTTGTCCACTACACCACCTAGCCGCCCTGATTAGACCCTTATTTTAAGACATAGTTTATGCGTTTGCAAATATGAGAGCTCTATCATTGAAGTGGGTGGTGGCATTCAAGGGGGGTAAGGCGCACCGCATGGCTGGCACTGAGTGTGTTAATGTATCGCGTAATTTCAACGTGGAATTAACACTTTGATTGCCTAAGGCTAAATTCATTATATACCATAGGTTGCCGGCTCTATTTGTCTATGGAGAAATTCCCCTTCTTTGCAGGGCTATAACTTTTTAAATTCTATTGCTACATTGCCATTATTAGGGCCCATTCAAAGTCCTATATGTATTGTTCATTGTGTAGCAACGTTAAACTTTTTCATTCACATATTCATAGTAAAGTATGGTCTAATGTATAAGTATGTTTTCATCTCTTTCTGCAGCTTTCTCCAGAACGTGATCTATAGCCCCAAATGCATTATATTGATGATGAAATACAGTTTGATGGCAATCGGGGCGATATAAAAAATTTCAATTGGACGTACTTCTAGAATGATCTACGTATGATCTGATGATGACCGGATGGGCGGGGGATCGTTTATAATTCCGTGGGCAGCGTTATATCATTCATCTAGTGTGGGTCATATGTTTATCATAACAGTTTATATGGAACACGTTCAAAAATAACGCTGAATCTTACCGTATCTTCCTCGCGCCGTTGGACGATCAGCGTGGTGTAGACCGTTTTCGATTATGGGATGTTTATCCTGATGAACCATTTCCAGCTTGTATAATACTATATACGTCCAAATAACGTTGTTTATTGAGTTAGGGCGAGCGATTGATCATCCAGTGTGTTGAGATGGAGCGGCTACCGGACGCGAGTGCCCGGAGCTCATATGGATGAGCACTTCCTGTTTGGGGCGCCCCTCCCTCTTGGTCGATCTGCCGATCGGCCACCAGATGGCGCTCTCGAACCGTTAGACAGTTGGTGGGAGCCCACCAGCACATCTCAGGGCTCCGGAAAGAAAATATAATTTCGATCACAGATTTTTGAAATATTGATATCAAAGACGAGTTATGGTGTCCTCGGCACCTTTAGCATGGCTCTGAATGACGTGAAAAAGCGTTTTCCGGCAATCAAAGTGTTAAGGAATATCAAAATAATAGCACACGTTGATGAACTTGATCATTTATATTTATTAGAAAATTGTATTCCAGCACTACAATAATAGTAATAGACTGTAAATAAGGGAAACCTCAGTTGCCTTATCAATACACATTTATAAAACGAGGCATATTTAGCCAAAATATGTTACCAGAACTTAATTTGCTAATGCGTGACCCCACTGTCACCTACCCGCAACCCCACTTTGGGTCGCGACCCGTAGTTTGAGAACCGCTGAACTAGGGGCATCATAGTGAAATGCAGATTCACCCTGTTCAGACCAAACTCGGAACAATGTTCCCTTCAGAGTGATAAAGCTAACGTGCCATTTCTGGGGACCTGAAGGACAACATGTAAACATTTGTCTCCCAATGAGATAAATTCCAAGTGAAATCAACTTGAAATTCAAAATGTCAAAAAGTACTCCTTTAATCGATACACAACACACTGTTTATTGTCCCACTGTGGTATTGCTTGGGTCCTATTTGTGTGAAGCCAGAGTCTGTTTTTAAAATGTCTGTGTGAAAGCTGACCACCTCCTCCCCTCCCCAGGCTGTGCGTGTTTCCGTGGAGCAGCAGGGGTCAGAGGTCGTGGCTCTGAGGGGTCACCTGGAGCAGGAGCGGGTGGCCTGCAGCAACATCAGACGTGAGCTCCAGATAGAACACTCGCGCAGCCTGCTGCTGGAGACGCGCCTGGACGACACTCACCGAGACCTGGAGGAGGCGCAGCAGCTCTCTGCCCGGCAGAAGGACCTCCAGGCCCAGGAGAGGAGCCGGCAGGAGCACTTCCTGAAGGAGGCGGAGTCATGCTTAGCCAACGCCCACAGGAAGCTGGAGGAGGAGCGGCAGCTCTCTGCCCGGCAGAAGGACCTCCAGGCCCAGGAGAGGAGCGGCCAGGAGCACTTCCTGAAGGAGGCGGAGTCACGCTTAGCCGACGCCCACAGGAACCTGGAGGAGGCGCGGCAGCTCTCTGCCCAGCAGAAGGACCTCCAGGCCCAGGAGAGGAGCCGCCAGGAGCACCTCCTGGAGGAGGCCGAGTCACGCTTAGCCAACGTCCACAGGAAGCTGGAGGAGGAGGGGGATCGTTGCTCCCGGCAGTTGGACGACATCACTCGCAGACAGGAAGCGGACACGGCCCGGGACGGGAAGTTCATCGCCGACATGCGCTCTCAGCTGGAGCAGGAGCGAAGGCAGGGGGAGGAGCTGGTGGCCATGACCGACAGACTCCGGGCTGACCTGCTGCTTAGCAGGAGAAGCGAGGAGGAGGAGGAGCGGAGGAGGCGGGAGGAGTCGCAGAGGGAGCAGGAGGCAACGGCCCGTCTTCGGGTTTCCGCGGAGAGCCTGAAGGAGCAAAGACTTGAAGCCGGCCGAGCTCTGGAGGCGGAGCGAGAGCGCTCGGCGCACCACGGGGCAGAGCTCAAAGAGCTGACGGAGAAGCTGCGCCTGCTGAAGGACAAGGAGCGGGAGAGGGAGGAGCAGAGGGAGCGGGAGAGGAGGAAGGAGAGGCAGGAGCAGACTGAGAGGGAGAGGCGGCATGAAAGGACCAATAACAAACTGGTACGATAGCAACATGCTAGTTCTCGTACTCCTGAAATGATATTCGGTATCATCAGTAATGTAACATTAATGCATATACCACCACATTAGACCAGATTAAATTAAACCGTTTCACTTGAATCCCTTGAGCAGCGTGTTTAACCTTCAGTTGTCCAGAATGTGAAGACTGTGGTTGTATTGCGCAGCTCTGAGGTGTGTGAATGCATGTGAGAAAGAAAAGAAAAGTCCAATAGTTTGTCTTTTGATCATAATAAGCCACCTTGTTTAGTATTGCGTGCAAATATATAATGATCAAACATGCTAAACGAGATGATGCGTCTCTGTGTGCAGGTTGATCTGGAGCTCCTGCGGAAGCAGGACCAGCAGCACATGCGGGAGCTGCAGCAGACCCTGGAGATGGCTGCTCAGAGGCTGCCTGGGTCTGCAGGAGGACCACTGTACCAGGGGCTGTCTGGGTCTGCAGGAGGACCACTGTACCAGGGGCTGTCTGGGTCTGCAGGAGGACCACTGTACCAGGGGCTGTCTGGGTCTGCAGGAGGACCACTGTACCAGGGGCTGTCTGGGTCTGCAGGAGCGCCACCGCACCAGGGGCTGTCTGGGTCTGCAGGAGCGCCACCGCACCAGGGTCTGTCCCGGTCTCCAGGAGGACCACCGCACCAGGCCCCCGCTGTCCAGGCCGACACTGCCCAGGACGGCCTCGCACCGCAGAACCACCAGGTACACTGAGGAGATGCAGCGGGTTACCGGTATATATATAAATTATATAATCAAGACAAGGCAAATAATATATGTTTATTATATAGATAATATATGAAATATATTTATATTAGTCTCAACACTGCTATCAAGCATAATAATTAGCCAGCATAGCGTAGCTCAACCCGTGTAGCGTTACTTGGTACTTGTTGCTCCCCTGGGAAAGACTGTTCATCACTGCTGTAATGGCAGGATTTCTTTAGACTTTCGTTTACCATTTCATTTTCAGTGCAGGCAGCAAAAAGGTTTCAGACTCGTGTCCAATGGCTAATACCAATCTGTATCCACAATTATGATGTACACACTCACAGACTCCAGAATACGTTTTGAAGGTTCTTTAGTTTCTTTGGGCAGTCACAAAGTACAACATCATTCTTCATAGGATATATAGACCGAACTAGGATCATGGACTACGGTCAAAAGGTTATGTGCTTCCAAACTGCATGGGCACTGTCTCACTACAAACTAGGCAATTCAAGTTCACGGCATATATTGACTCTCGCACATGCGCAGTAACACATCTAACGTACATGCAACGTTAATTCTTAGAATAATTCGCAACTAAACTATAAATATGGCTTATAGCATACCACAGCATTACAAATTAAACTACTGCTCGTTTTCTATGCAATAACTAAATATATAAAATACAAATATATTCAAAATATGACTTTTCAAGGTGTGGTTCTTACAACTGCATCGTTTATACTACTTGGTTGTAGGGCTGTCCCCGACTAAGGATTTGTATAGTCGACTTTGATTGGCCGAAATTTGCAGACAGTCGACTGGTAGTCGACTCGATTATATAAAAATAATGTATCTTTCCATTTGGGATGTGGGGGGTGCTTAATGTCTGAAGGAGTCGACTGAAGGCTTCTTGTCCTGCGAAAGCATGCAATTGGTCCACTGATGGATACATCTTGATATTTGTCTAGTCTAGTGTGTTCATTAGACGAGTGAAATCCTCTTCCAGTGCCTATGTGCCCGTTTCTTAGGCAGTTAGCCTCTCTGGTATGCGTGCCATTAGCGTTAGCCGCGCTTCTAGGCCTCTTTGCTTTTGAAAAGAATGATAAAAAAGAAAAATAATAGAAGATTTCGTTTTTTTTTGCATTAGACTAATGGTTGGCAATCAACTACGGCTCCTTTCGATCGATTAGTCGACTATTCGACTAATCGCGGTCAGCCCTACTTGGTTGTATAATGAAATAAGTCATTCAGGGAATGTTTGGTCACTTAATTTGTCTCCCTGTTTGCAGAGTTACCAGGAAATCTGCATCAAACTGGTGTGTGGCGTTAATATTTACGTACTAGTGTTTATTGCATTGGCACAGCAGAAGAAGTCATTGATAGGTGGTTAAAATATATGAGGAGTTTTAACATATAGGAGTAATATAACTTGTATAATATATACTGTGTGCTTATACATACTTTTCAGAATAATTCTGTTTGCTTGGGGAACAGCTCAGGCCCGGGTCTATGTGCTGTCGGAAGTCTAATAGATTTTCTCACTTTCTCCCCCCCAGTCCTCCTCCTCGTTCTCCTCCTCGTCTTCCTCGGCGCTGCTAGTGGAGAGGTTGCTGAAGGAGAACTCTGAGTTGACGGAGCGCGTGACGGCTCTGAGTCAGGAGAGAGTCACCCACAAGCGCACGCTGGCCTGCCTGGAGCGACACCTACGCCACGCCGAGGACGAGCTCACCAAGGTCACCGCGGAAATCGAGAACAGACCCGTCAATGATGTCAGCCATGGCAAGGTGAGATGGGACACACACACACACACACACACTATTGTCATCATTCATCTCCAAACTGAATGCATAGTCCTAAATATGCTGCTCCTTCATCCTGGAACAAGATGCAGGAGGACCTAAAATGGTCACCCTCAGAGAATTTAAAGCCATTTTAAAATCCTACGAATTCAGTTCCCTCGGACAGTGCAACTGTGTTTGATAACTTGCCTGAAATTGGAGCTTGCTGTGAATGTTTTATCTGTATTTTATTGTGATGTTCTTTTTTTATGTTGAAACCTGCCTTGCTTGGCCAGATCGCTCTTGAAAAAGAGATTTTAATCTCAATGATGCTTATCTGGTTCAATAAAGGATTTGATTGAAGCATAATATGAAAAAAAGCATAATATAAAAAATATTATTTTAAACTTCTTTTTTCTTTTTTTCTTTTTTTTTGGGGGGGGGGGGGGGTTGTTTATTATTTCACCTTTTTTTATTTAGATAAGTCACCTTTAGATAAGTCGGTTGAGAACCATATCTCATCTACAATGACATTCTCGCCAAGAGGCATGGTTAACAGCCAGTCAAGTTTGTTCTACTATGTACTGTGCCACTATCCCTATACTACTACCTACTATGCTAATGTGTCTAATATACTGCTAGGCACTTGGAGTGTAACACTAAAGTCCAACAATGTACCCCTCCTGCTGACTTGTACACAATTTTGTAAGTCACTTTGGATAAAAGCGCCGGATAAAGAAATGTAACATATATTCCTGGCCAAATTCCTAATCAGGTCTCTTGACATCAAGGCCACCTAATCATCCCTTCCCCTTAATTGGCTGATATCAATCCCTGTCTCCTGAGCCATTCAGCCATTGTGTAGTGTGATGTGTGCCAGGCACCAGTGTATGGCAGCCATTGAGCCTGCATAGCCCAAGGTTGGGTGCTACCAGTGGTGGTGAAGGAGGCAATTTCCACCCTACGTTGTAAAGCGCTTTGAGTGAGAAAAGCGCTATAGAAATGTAATTAATTATTATTATTATATAATAATGTAATAAGAAAGATACAACCCTGTCTTTGGTGCAGCGCCGTCTATAGGATGCACGGAGCACCACCTACACGCTGAGAGCCTCAGGAAACCTGTTTAAAAGAAAGGATAATTACACTGTAATGAAAGGATAACTACACAGTAATGAAAGGATAACTACACAGTAATGAAAGGATAACTACACAGTAATGAAAGGATAACTACACAGTAATGAAAGGATAACTACACAGTAATGAAAGGATAATTACACTGTAATGAAAGGATAACTGCACAGTAATGAAAGGATAACCCGTCCTTCCCCTCTGTAGGTGCAGCGTCTGTATGAGCGCTACCTGCGCGCTGAGAGCTTCAGGAAGTCTCTCGTCTACCAGAAGCGTTACCTGCTGCTCCTGCTGGGAGGCTTCCACGACTGTGAGCAGGCGACACTGTGTCTGATCGCCCGCATGGGGGCGCACCCCTCACCCCCCCTCATCTTGCACAGACCCCTCGCACGCTTCAGAGCTGCCGTCTGCGTGGTCATCGCCATCTCAAGGTAGGGTTCTGCTCCAAGTTAGTTAGTAAAATAACCGGATTAACCTCTTGAGCCCTAGCCCTATTTTCTGAAAATCAGCCTAAAAATACATACCTAAGTAAATGGAAGATTGCTCCACTTCTACAAGGGCGCATTTGCATGTTCTTGGTATCTAGGGACATCTATGGATCTCAGGGAATGTATTCCCAGTGTCCGAAATAGTGTGTCTGTTACTAGGCTTGAGTACATTGTAATGAACCAAAGGAGAATATCAATTTTCCTTTTTTTTTTTTCATTAAAATAAAAATTAAAAACCTTTACAGTGAATAGCACCATGCTAAAATTTACCAGACATGAAATGAAAATTCATGAAAATTGCCACTGAGCTCATTCAGCACCTTCTTGAGATCACGTGTACAAGAAATCTAAGCAAATGAATAAAGGGAAGATGATTAAACAGAAGGTTTTGTAGATACAGTACTGAATTCTGCCATCCGGACACATGCTATTTGAAATATGATTATATAATATCAGGCCTATAAATTACCTTATTATAGCCAAGTTGCACATCTTGTCACCAGCAATGTCACTCACTCACTCTCTGTTAGCCACTCTGCCCCTAGTGGCAGCTCACAGGCATGGCACTTTGAATTAATTAATTAATCTTTATTTCGACCATGATTTAAGAAAACAAAGAATAAAAAAGACAAACAATGACAAATATACATATCACTGTTTGAAAAGGAGTAGGAAGAAGCCTAAGCTTATCATGCCCTACCCCTATCCGCCACTTCCAAGTGGGAACATTAATTAAAGGGGAACCATTTTACTATTTCTTTCACTATTTGGGCACTTTTACACAATTCCTGTGAGTCTATAGAACACCTCTAAGGTTTATATAAAAAAAAAAAAATCATTGTTTTGTATTTCTAATCAAGTACTCAAAAACAGCATTTTTCTACCTCAAGATCTTAAGCCGTTTTGAGGCTAGGCTCCAACCACTGTGTGGCCTGGTGCCAACTGCCACACCAACTGCCACATTATTATGCAGCTGAGAAATCTCTGACATCACAGATATGCACATTTTCAGATGACTCTGTTCAGTGAGGGTGAATATTGTGAGAGGAGAATTGGAAGAATGCGCCAATATGAGAATTAGAGACATAGATCCTATTAATATAAGTCCACATAGCCAGGAAACAATGCTAAACACTGAAAAATGCCATTTATAAGATAGTTCCCCTTTAATACTTAACGGAACGTAGACCAAATGCGTCCACATTTTTATAGGATTCTATCACATTTTCATAACAATAGCGAATATTACCGTTTTCATTGAGGTTTCTTACAAATTAACGATGCTTTTTGTTGTCCTTTATATGCCGATTATCATTAAAATCTTAAATTGTACCATATGTCCCCCTTTAGACAACATATGTAACGCTACCAGCGCACTTTTGTTAAGATAATTAGTTTACCATTCGTGGTTGCTATACTGAGGCCGCAGTAATAGTTTAACGCTGTTCAGATCACGTCGAAGAAATAGACACATCCCAGTGACCTGTGACCTGTGCTAAGGATCTTGGGAAATGCATTGTTGTAGTTTTCAACATTTTCACCTTTTTAATTTTAAACCAATGCTGCCATCTACTGACAACAGAAAGTGTTGTCTAATCGTCACCTTTAGAGTCACTTCCGTATACAGCGTCGCCCCAAACCCATTCTAGAGATTCCCACTTTTTGCTGGGAATGGGGCGTGGCCGTATTTGGTCCCAGACAATAAGAGTGGCTGCGATTGGTCACTGTGACGTTAAATCACATTATATAATGGAGAATATCCATATTACCACTAATACTTCATTCTTAACATTGAAAACAACATAATAAATAAATAATATCAGTATCCACAATGTAGTACAAAAGAAAAAGAAAACGACAGCTTAGAATCCAGAAGATTGACAATAGTCACCTCCCCTTTCCTCTTTTTGATAATTTGCAAATATCAGTCCTTTTATAAAAAAAAAATTAAATAGAGCAAGATTTCAGCTTTCCTTCACTTTGACTGGTGTTGAGGGAGTCTGGCCTCATGCTGAGCATCTGTGACACTTTGCTTTCAGACTCAAGTTCCTAACCAGGAAATGGCAGAAGAACATCAGAAGAGTGTCTGCATCCACGACGGTCAATGGACACGCATCAGGTCAGCTCAACGACTGTGTCTCTCTTGTGTTCCTCTACAGTTTTGGATTACGTGTGTGTTGGTAAACTTGTCTCTCGTGCTCCATCTCTGACATAGGTGCTAGAACTGAGGTTTTGAGGCAGCAGCACCCAAGATCAAATTCTGCCTCTTTGCCTCCAACTAGAGACAGCAGTCCTGCGCACAGAGACACGGTGTCGACCCTCGTCCCGCCAATCAAATCGCCCTTCAGGCTGCACAACAGGTGGGCGTTCCTTTCAGAGAGCCTGAGATTTAAAGTCAAGGACGTGAACGACTGCACACATTGTTTTTTTTTTTTTTTTTTTTTTTTTTTTTTTTAATTCTTTTTAAACGTAATTGAATTTCTCCCTTTCTTTGTTTCTCAGAAGGTATTCGAGCACAACCGTGGTTTCTGGGCTTTCTGACGGGACGTCCCAGGATCCTGAGCGGTCCCTGACGGACTACATCCAGCATCTAGAGAAGGTCCAGCAACGGCTGGCGGGAACTAGGCCAGGTGAGAAGGATTTCAGTGGTTGTGGGCTGTGGTGGGGTTGGGTGGACCAAGGGAGTAGGAGAGAAAGGTGCATGCTTCATTTTACTCCAAGCCCTCCTCTATTAACACTTTGAATGCCGACGACGTGTATTGTCGTCTTATCATCCCCCCCGTTGAGTGCCGACGACGTGTATTGTCGTTTGATTTTTTTTATTAGCGATCTGAATTCATATTTGTTCAAAATTGGAAACATCCCCAGTGTTCACTCAAGGGCTGGAAGGTATGAATATGAAGGTATACGATCATGGATCCATGCACAGGTATGGATTTTTACTATAATCCGTTAATACTTAATATATGACTTCGGGTCATTGAGAAGCGCTATATAAATAAAATGAATTATTATTATTATATATAAAATAAATATATATATATACAGTACATACTGTATATTTCTATGTTAATAAAAGAAAGGGTATTAAAAAGTAAAGGAGAAATGGACCATTTCTTTATGAAATAGTACCATGGTAATTGTATTACAAGATAAAAAAACATTTATTAAAATAAATAGTAATAATTAAATAAAATGGCTCATCACATTTGTAATTTGTACTGGAAAATTATACCGTAGAATACTGTTATACTGTCAAAAGTCAGAAAGATATTGTAATATGATATTTTGGACCTCACTCTGAGCTGATTGTGTAGGACAGTTCTTTTTACCCATATGAATCTATGGTTTTTACTGCTTCCAGGAATTCGGGGGGGGGGGGGGTAAAGGGGGAGGAGGGGGTAAACACTTCATGGAACCACAGAACCATGTGACCTCTGTACTCCATCATCTCCCAACCCAGTTGGGTTGTCTCACTTAGCCCCGCCCCCAACAGAGGCGACTGGGGGGCAGCGTCAGGCAGCCTGTTCCCCTAATATGATTGGTTATCGGCAGCGCTGGCTGCAGGAGAACAGCACGTGGCTGTATCTCAGCTGCCTGTCACCCATCTACCTGTACGGCCCAGGTGAGCGCGGGTGTAAAATACTCATTCACTCACACCACCAAGTACCAGAATGCACCTCCTCAAGGCTGAGCGTTGCGGTGTGTAGATGGGCGTTTTGTCACGCGAGTGGTGTTTCACAGCAGGGGTGTTCCTCCTTCAATATTTTTTTTATAAAACACCTACCGTCTTCTCCAGAGTCAGACAAAAAGATGGATACCAATGTCCTCTCTGTGCGTTCAGTAGAAAGCCATCTATCTGCAAGCTAGTCTAGCTCAGCACAAATTAATGGAGGTGGATACGGACCACTAGCCTAGCTTGAAACTCCAGGAGAGGTGTTTTTGGCCAACAGCTAGGCTAGTGGTCCATATCTGCTTCCATTCATTTGTGCTAGGCTAGCATGCAGCCGGATGGTTTTCTACTGAACGCACAGAGAGGGAATTGGTATCGATCTTCTTGTCTGACTCTGGAGAAAACTCTTAAGCACATTTCCCATAATGCTGGTGTGTTCCTTTTAGTTGTTAAGAGGGTCTTTCTCTGTGGCTGTCTCACATTCGTCTGTATGCGTCACATCGCCTTGTAGGGATGTTCTGATGGGTTGACTGCTGATCGTTATTGACAGATATTCACTCTGAGACTAATGATGATAAGATACCCAGATTCTCCAGTGTGAAGCAGAAATTATATGAGCTAGTTGCACCCTGTTTTAACCACCAAGTAATGGTTCCATTGCATTCCATCTGCTACCAGTGAAAAATGATCACTCTGATCACATAGGATCCTACACTGAAAAAAAAATGAAACGCAACACTTTTGTTTTTGCTCCAATTTTGAGTTGAAATCAAAAGATCTAAGACATTCTGAGAGAAATAGGCCTTTTGTGTACATAGAAAAAGTATTTAATTTCAACTTGTGAAAAATTTTAGAAAAAAACAAAAGTGTTTCATTTATATTTTTGTTCAGTATATTTTCAGTCAATGATTTACTTTTTATTTAATTTTTATTTTTTTGCTTTATTATGGACAGGACAGGCAGAGAGGAAAGGTGGGTGAAGAGATAGGGAAGACATGCAACACAAGTCCTGGGCCGGGTTCGAACCCAGGACCTTGCGATTACGCTGCAAGCGCAGCTACGTGGTGTGCCACGTTTTTCCAGTTTCAACTGCACAACAAATTGTCCAGAAATGTCTAAACTAATGCACAATAATGTTGTACAGTAAAAACTCTGAAATGGTGCTATAGACTACATTAATGCATCTCTATCAGCTGATTCTCTTCAATGATTGGTTACTGCCAGTGCCTTAAAGGAACGCGCCAGCATTATCTATTGCAGCTATCCGGCTGCAAGCTAGCCTAGCTTAGCACAGAGACTGGAAGTGGACAGTACCGGTTAGCCTAGGCGTTGGCTAACTAGCACCTCTCCTGGTGTTTAAGCTAGGCTAAACGTCCATTAATTGTGCTAAGCTAGGCTAGCGTTCAGCCGGATAGCGTTCTACTGAACGCAGAGAGGGAACTGGTAACTTATCTTCTTCTTGTCACTCAGGAGAAGCCGATAAGCAAATTTCTCATAATGTTGGTGTGGTCCTTTTTTAAAGACGCCACGAAATGGCATTAAGATTATTATTTTGCTTATTTTGCAACAGGCTGTTTGCGCGGGACTTGATTTTGAATATTTACCAAAGAGAAATTGAGAGTGATGGCAATGTCAGCCTTGGTGGAGAAAGTTTTGTATGATGGGAGGTGGAAAGTGTTATCGAATTGGTGATTAAAGAAATTTTGTCCCAGAGTGCAAGATTAGTCTGTGACAAAATTCTGCCACTTTCCAGAAAGAGGGGAGAATTGAATTTGGATGTAACAATACAAGGAAATGCAATTATTTGTTGCAAACATCTAGTGGCACACAGCTGCACAGTAGTATATCCAGGTAGACGCAACAAAAATAAGTTGTTTTTCTTCATGGTGACTTGTATTTGTCTGCAATACATCTTTGTTGCATGGGTCTATGGAAGCCTGTTTTTAAAAGGAGAAAGATCAGTTTTTGTCTGGTGCGATTGTGGCTGATTTCTTTTATTTTTCTCTTTTCTATTTCAGGTTCCTCGGTCTCCCTCACTCACCCAAAAAAGTCTGACCACTGAATGTCTCCTTTGGGCCTAATGTACTGGCATTGTCCATGCTTAGCATCTAATGTATACAAACGCACAAGGGAATAACACATCATTGTTGGGTTTTTAATGATGACGTTTATGAAGTAGTGCTAGCTATTTTTCTACCTATGTTTTCTACCAGTTATGTTCTGCATTTGGCAACGATGTTCATTGTACATGTGTAAGGGTTTTGCACTGGAATGTTTTATACCAGTTATGTTCTAAATTTGGCAACGATGTTCATTGTACATGTGTAAGGGTTTTGCACTGGAATGTTTTATACCTGTTATGTTCTGCATTTTAGCAATGGTGTTCATCATACATGTGTAATGGTTTTGCACTGGAATTCCAAGATCAATATATACTGTATAAATGCACAAGTGAACACGTTTTGTTTTTAATGTTTTGTAATATGAATATTTTTACCGTAAAATCAATAAATATTTTAAATGTTTTGAAGCCAGAATGTTGATTGTATCTTTGAGGGAGGTTCCAAGCGAAGATGCTCCCATTGAAATTTGCCGAGATATCCAGATAATGCACTTGTAACCTAGCAATAATACACATTGAAACGTTTCCTTTATGGTCAAACGCATACCGGTAGTCATATCCATTAGCCTAAAGTATGGATGAAGACTGAACACATCATGATGGAAACCATCGGCTTCAACAGTCATTTTGACCCCTCTTGCATAATAAGTGTAAAGTTTTGATTTGTCATGGTAGATTAGCTAGATACAGAAACTGAAAAGGTTTCAAGCGGTCTTACATTTTTGGACCAGAAACTCAGCCATTTGAGAACCGGTAGAATCCTCTTGGCCACTGATCTTTTCGGGAATAGGATCCTCTCTCTGGGCAATGGGCCATTCAGGATATTTATGTTTACAATTAGGGAATAGGATCCTCTCTCTGGGCAATAGGCTATTGAGGATATTTATGTTCACAATTACTATGTAAACATCAAATAATAAATGCTTTATTTTAGTTTTTTGATAGAAGTTATCATGCCATAAAATAATAGAAACTGAATGCTATCGCTTCAAATGTATGATTTTGGTTGACCACGCACAGAACGCGGTCTTTATGACTTATGAGCTCCCCTTGTTTTACAGTAAATACTCCTTGATTTGAGATTCGGTGGTGGTTGGAACTCTGAAATGTACGCAATACTGCCACTTAGTGGATTAGATTAAATGTATCGTCATTGCACAAGTACAGAGTACAGCTCAATTAAATTGGCATCTAACCAGAGGGCAAAGTACCAGTATACAGTAAAACATGTGAATATGTAAGTATTTATGATGAAGCTATGTTGTAAATATGCTAAGCTAATGTACAGTATTATTGTATACAGTGGTACAAGTATGAATACACTATGGTTTAACCAATAAGAGTAGGTATGATATATATATATATATATATATATATATTTTAGTATATACTGATGGATAAATCGGTAAACCAGTAACCTCATTATTACAGAATAAATTAGCCTCTAGGTGGCGGCATACACATGAACAGTCCATTTACCCTGCACGTGTAGCAGATTATCTGACTCATGACATTGTGCCCACATAGAAATATATAGTAGCCGGATAGCTTTTTATCATGTATTGAAAATGGGGGACCCTGATGTAAACAAGACTAAAGTCTTTCTCTGGTCTGCATCCCCTTAACAATTGTGTGTCTTGGGCCGTTCGGCAATCTGTTAATAAAATGTTCAATCAATGAATCAAGTATGCCCTGTAGTGTACGAACTGCCCACCACAGTTAGGACAGCCGAAACCCGTCCAATCCTTCGCCGTCGACTAAAGACTCACTTCTTCAACCATTATCTGAAATGAAAGAAAAAATCTAACCTTATGGTTATGCACTTGTCCTAATATACTAACCTACACTGTAGCACTCAACACTTTGATGAACATTGTTACTCAGCTCACGTTACTACATAGCCTACCCTAGTCTAACCAGCGCGAGTGCATATACATACAGTAGCACCTGCCGCAAGCTGTTTGTCGGCGCCACTTTGAACACCTCGGCAACCTTTAATGTGCAGTGCAACAACTTTATGTTCACTCATGCTGTGGCTACCTGCTATCATACTAGCTGTCTGACTGTTAGCTTAGCTATGGAAGGAAAAGCTCAAAAGAGAGGCTGATCTCTTCATGACGTGCATGGACGGACCAGAGAAATAGACCGCATGGAGCTTGTGAAGAGTGAAATTCAAGTCGAAGCGAATTTCTCTGACATGTCAAGATTTCTATAAATATGCTCTTGGTCAGAAGGCTCTACTTTGAAGCTCCACGGTCCAGTAATAAATATGATTTTCTCAAGCACTAAAGGCACATTGACAACAGACTGATGGACTCATAACAGTGGTGTTCCTTCTATTCTAGTCCTTGTCTAGTCATTTAAATTTCTGATGTCAGAATCATCTGCGTGTGTTGCATTGTTAACTAGCTAACGTTTGATATATTGGTTGATGTATATTTCCTCAGTGTATATTTTGAATCTCAGTACTGGCTTCAATAGAACTGGCACCGAAGTCTGGCACCAAGCAGAGCATAGAACGCTGGTATTCTGACATGATGACCCTTCCTTTTATAGTTTCCTTGGTCTCCATCTTTAAGTTTTGTTTTATTTGTCACATATAAAGTACATGTACATTACAGTGAAATGCTTGGTTCTGTATGAGCCCCCTGAGAATGTGCTTCATACAGTAAAAAAAAGTTTAAAGAATAAAGTCCAAACACTATATACAAATATACAAACTAAAGTACAACCTAAAGTACAAAATGCTAACTTTTGGAAGTATGGATGTAAATATTTTTGTAATAAATATATAAAATATGGTGTAGTGTTAAAAGTGTTCAAGATTTGTACTTATCTTTTGTACATGGGTGAGACTTCTGCACCGTCACTGTCCGCTTCCATTCATTGTGCTAAGCTAGGCTAATGTGCAGCCAGATAGCGCACAGAGAGGAAACTGGTATCTATCTTCTTGTCTCTCTCTTGAGAAGACGGTAAGCTAATTTCCCAAAATGTTGGCGTGTTCCTTTAACTACATGCATACTGCATTGACAGATCATGATTGATTGAATCAATATTCTGCCTACAAAGGCAAAAAGTCTTAACTTCAGTTACTATATGTAGCACCCTGAAAATATGGCTATTATTCAGAAGTGCTGACTTGCCTTTTATCTCCCCTGGTACACCAACATGTTGCATGTTTTCCCACTGAATAACCCTAGCGATACAACGAGTTATCCTAGAAGAAATGCGGTATAGCCAAGTGTGGCTTAAGTTAAATATATTCCCTCTAGTGAGGCGCCCCGCCAGCGTGGCTTGAAGAAGACCGGTGTTTAGAGACACCCTGCGTCATTATATATTGCGTCTAGCAGGAGGGCTGTTTGGGACCCCAAGAGTAGCTTCAGTGTAAGTAGGGCAAGAGTAGAGCCGCGCGTCTACCCAGCACCGGCCGTCAACAGTCAGTCTTCGCCGGCGTTCGACGTCTGCCCTGCACCGGCTGTCTTCAGGCCATCACGGGAGTTCTTACCGTCCAGCAGAGGTCGCCATCATCCAGCACGCGCTCTCAGCCCGATACTGCCCCCCTGCTCCAGCCCGGCTTGCTCGTGCCCGCGACGAGAGCGTTCGCCGCCATCTTGCTACCCCGAACAGTGGTGGCGCGGCGAGTACGCCATCTTGGTTGAGTACAATAGAGCGTCAGTGCTCCGGATCTTATTGCACAGTACACAGTGTGGTGCGGCCTACGGGCGAAGCTAAACGTTGCTAAATCCAGTTCATAGGGGTACCCCATACACATTATATGCCGGCATTAGTATAGGACTTTTGTTTTGGTACAGTGGGCCCACATTTTTTATTTCCTTTGAGTGTGATAACGTGTTGGTTCTTCGATAATAATTTCCCATCTAATCAACCCTTTCCCAGTGGGGAGGTTCCAGACCTGAGGTATTATTCCTACCATATAATTAAAGCCTGATAGAGGTATTATACCTGGTACTGACCCAGACGTGGGCGATGAGTCTAATACATTAAAGTATATTATTCCTGGTGCTAACACAGAGGTGTGTGTAGAATGTACGGGTACATAAGGTATTGAGTTACAATTGAGCAGTAGTAGGATTTCATTCCGTTGGACCACTCCTATTAAGCTTTTGTATTCAACCGTACCAATTAACATAAAAACATTAGATGGGATTCTGTGTGCGTGTCCATTACTGTGCACAGTGTTAACTATTTTGGTGTGGGTAAAGCTACTATAATTAACCCCTTCCTACTCCACCTTTCCCTTTTTATTGTAAGGTTTCTAGTGTCACTGAGGGAGGGTACTGCTTACGGGGGGAACCAAGTTATTTATTTACAATTCAGTCACTAGGTGTGGGAGGGTTAAAGGAGTAATTGGGGAGGGTGAGAGCGTGTTGGGGAGTACTGCTGACCGCCCTGCTGCAGGGGAGGAAGACCAGAGTACCAGACCAGGTTGGTAAATCCCGGGCCCCTTCCACTCACACTGCCAGCCTCCAGTTGAAGCTCCAGACTCAAAGACGGAGGTGCAGTCAGACAGAGCTCTATTGTGTCTCGCTACCCAGTGATTGTGCCCACCTGTTCCCACGAAGCAGGGATAATCCACCCTGCTACATATAGTTTGGCTTTGTAGAGCAGTACTGATATAGTATTGGTACATGGGGATACAGGTGTGGCATTCATACATACACATGTATAGGGGTACATATATGGTGGTAAAAGTACACAGTAGTAATGAAAGTTACAGCTTTTTGTTTTTGTAGAGCAGTATTGTGTCACTTATTTCAATGTGATTGTATCACTCTTTAAAATACAACTTTTTTAGCTGCGACAAAACAGCTAGTATTAGTCAGTTGGTCTGTCCCAAACATATTTTTAAATGTTGTTTTCCAAGATATAGTACATGATGGAGACATGCAATTTGCCACAATGTGTGGTGTGCTAATACATCACAACATAATAATAATATTGATTGATTGATTGATTGATTGAAAACTTTAATTAACAGATTGCAGAATGGGTACAGTACAGTAGCTCAATACACACAATTGTTAAGGGGATGCAGACCAGAGAACAGGGTCCCCCATTTTCAATTCATAATGACATTTATGACATACACAATATATACAGATATAAAAATTGAATCTAACCATCTAATCTAAACTAATCATGATATTTATGACATACATGACATACAGATATCAAATCAATTGGCCTGATGGTGACACTATAATCAAAGGTCAAAATGTCCAGTTGTGAAAAGCCACAATTTTGCCAATTGGACCGCCATTGTATTATTCAGCATTTAGCTTTTTTGCCATTCAATCTTTTTTTTTTTTATAATAATTCCCCTAATACTTCTAATTATCACGCAACCTGATGTGTGGCATCTAGGGATGAACATCTTTCAGTGTGTAATTCTGAAAGTTACTACGCTTCTCTAGTGTGCATAAGTACACACATACTATCGATAATCTAGCGTTTATTTGAAAACGATTCATAAATAGGCAGAAAAATTACAACGTGTTTTGTGTATTCCAGTAAAGGGCTATTTTCGTGGATTTATCTGGAATCACTAGAAATCTTCAAAACTATACTCTTATTCAAAACGGTATAAAACGGAAATGTACTGATGAAAAAACAATCCGTTTCGTACATGTTGACTGCAAGCAAGTCATTGATAAGCGACGGTTGTATTAGACACATAGGCATAATTTAAGATATAGTTTATGCGTTCGCAAATATCCCCGTCCTCTCATTAACTAAATCGCTGGCACTCAAGCGATAAATAGCGCACCCCCTGCTGGCAACCAATGTGTTAAAGGGGAACACCAACCAAATGAAGGATTCCTGTTATTTCCATGGCCTTGGAAAGTTCACTCAATATTTGTGAACATGAGCTAATCTCTCCCAAAGCCAGAAACCAGAGAAGTAAAGCTGTATCAGTTTATGTTTGGAGGTGGGAAGTTGGAACTGGGAAACACGTCATATTGGTTGTAGTGCATTCAAGCTACAAAGTTGGACAAACATGAATGCTCACACTAAACTTTTTGGGCAATTTTTTCTTACAATTTGTCTTGCATGAACTGCAACTCAAAGTTTACAACTACATATAGCTAATATACTTACAGATGTACTCTTAAAACGGCTAATAACATTAACTTTTATATGATGTAGGTGGCCATGTTGAAATTATGTCAAATGACGCTGAGGTTTGAACTGGGGATTGACAAATCGTACCCGAGTTTGTGACTAGGAACTGTTGAGTTGACGGTGGCGGTGCATTGTTTTATTTGATTTTTGCCTAATAGGAAGTTGGAATTTCCAACCTCAGAGTTATAATTGAATGACCAATGCAAGAGGCTGCGGTCTCGACTCCCGGAGTCAGCATTGCCTTGGCTTGGGCTGATCGTCATACTAACTCGTTTGGTTGAGTTAGGGGGAGGGAAGTCATGGGTGGGAAACTGGCGTTGTGGACAGCGACGCCTACAGGTCAGGTCTGGGCGCTTGCTCAGCGGAGGCAGGACTTGATGAAGGCAGCGTGACCTCCCACACGTTACACTTCACCAATGAGAGTCTTCACTGCCAGGTAAAAAAATAGTCACTGGCTGTCGCTGCGCGTGTCAGAGGAAGCGTGCGGATGACTTCAGGGTTCCCTATACCGACCAGTAGGAGAACATGCGCACAACAACCAGGTAGGGGAGGGGGGGAATTGGCACAACGACCAAATTGGGACGGGGAGAAAACAGAGAAAAATCTGAGAAAGAGAGGGTTAAAAAGAAAAGAAAAAAAGGAGTTATAATCTAATGCAGCATACAAATCAAATTGTGATGTCATCTGGTATAAAGTCTGGAGCTACTCCATAGACAATGAATGGGAGACTGATCATGTGAACCCACATACATTTGCTTTATATTCTGATTGATTGATTGATTGATTGATTGATTGATTGATTGAAAACGTTATTAACAGATTGCAGAATGGGTACAGTACAGTACAGCACATACAATTGTTAAGGGGATGCAGACCAGAGAAAGACTCGTCTTGTTTACATCAGGGTCCCCCATTTTCAATTCATCATAACATATAAATTATGACATACACGACATACAGATAGACAGTACTGCTACATCTATACATTATGACATACCAGATTTGCAAATACAGTACTGTTTGTGATACAAAAAGAGTCTAGAGAAGAGAGTATATACATTTGACGTAGAAACTGTACACTTGAGGAGATTGGGTATGTGGGGTGGGGGGGGACTGTACATTGGAGGTGGTCGGGTAGGAGGGGTGGGGGGGGGGGGAATTGTACATTGGATTGGAGGCGGTTGGGTGGGTGGGGGAGGGGGGGTAACTGTACATTGGAGGGGGTTGGGTTAGGACATTTACAGGGGCCAGTTTCGAATTGCAGTCTCCCGTAGGTGTTCTTTGAGAGTGGTTTTGAAAGTGGGTAGTGATTCACATTCCTTTACAGCTTTGGGTAGGGTGTTCCACAATGTGGCATAATTGCTAAACTTATTTAGTCCCTTGTTTAGTCTATAGCAGTGTTCTCAATTATCAATTCAGAAAATGTACCTTTACTCAGAACATTCTGGTGCTCTCAGAGTTAGCATAGTACAATATTTCCCAATGCATTACCAATGGAGCAGCCTCGACTGTATACCTGATGACATAACACATTTTTCAACACTCTTTGTTTGTAAAAAAAAAAAAAAAAAAGGGAAAACCATCAGAGATTCAGATTGTTTGGGCAAAAGGAAGAACCAGCATTTGAGCAGTTATTTAATTTGGTTTTGTTCAGAAATAAAATGCCAAATGGCTATTTTTACGTTTCTCGACAGTCTCCATCCATACACGGAGCGGGAGAGAGTTGTTTTGTTCTCACTGATAATTTTGGAACTACCGTAGAGACAGTTTGTGAATTTCCAAATTGGGCGTAGTGCTCCTTTAAACAATCGCACCGCGCGCGCTGACACAATAGGGTATATCTGCAGAGCCGCAAGCCGAACGTCTGGGCGGGGCTTCGTGGCTTGTACTCGGTTTGAGGCGAGTCCTCGGGGCTTGTACTCGGTTTGAATGAATGAATGAAAACTTTATTTAACAGATGCAGAATGGGTACAATACAGTACGGCTCAATACATACAATTGTTAAGGGGATGCAGACCTGAGAAAGACGTTTGTCTTGTTTCCATCAGGGTCCCCCATTTTCAATTCATATAGGTAGGTAGGTTTGCCTGTGCAGTAGTCATCAGTGCTGTTTATTTTTACAAGCAGTGAGGACTCGACAGCATTTGCATTTCTGTGTTCCGTGTTGCAGGTTAGGGTTAAGGTTAGGGTTAAGGTTAGGGTCAAAGGCGGCGGGTGAGCTTGACATTAGGGAAGGCTATTAGAATGGACCTTTTTTTTCCCTTTTCTTTTTTTTTTTTTTTTTTTTTTTTTTTTTTTTTTGGATGATGTCCAGGTTCTGATTTCATATACACACACACACTACTAGGCTACTACAGTGAGCCCCACTCATTTCATATGAAGGCATCCAATAATATATTAACCATTGTCTTACCTTCCTTAATGCAGATAAATGCGACGTTTCGTCTTGGTGAGAAAGACCGTTCACAACTTGAATCACAAGTTGCAATGAAGGGAAAGTTTTTCGTAATTTAGATCTCATCATGCTTTGAAAACAATGTACATACAGTAGCTCTAAAAAGTTTCCACGATTTGATGAACTCGGACTCTCATCATGTCCTCTTAGAGCAAGCCCTTGTTTGCCAAGATAAAACAACATACAGCCTCCGGTGATCGGTAGTTATGCCCAGGGCCAGCCCGGTGCAGCTTCTAAATTACTTTGTTTATGCCTTGGAAAAATACCGTATATCCATTTTGCTTTTTGAAATTTGACTCAAAATAGTGCGCTGGTGTTCGCTACAAAGCGATCGGCGGGCTGAAATTCAGACGCAGATGTTTGCTTACTGCGGCCTGCGGATCAGGATGATCATGTGAATGATGTGATTGGCTACATTATTTAACCTGAGCCTATGCGTGATTGGTTACTGCCTGTACCTGGAATGTTAAACGCTGCCACCGATTGACACCTTCGTCGTTGACACCTCGGCCAGCCGGCTGCAGCACAAGACACACACAATAGCCAGCAGCCTGCGCACATATTATATACATTTCAAGATTCCCAGCATAACGATTTGGGTAGGCATAGCCCCCCCTAGCCTATATATACCCGCCGCCTATGGTTAGGGTTAGGGTTAAAAATAAACAGCACAAACTGACTACTTCCGGGTTTTACAGGAAACAAGACAAGGTACAAGCCACGACGCCCCGCCCACGCACAGTCAAACCGAGCATATCTATGAAACCGAGTACAAGCCCACCGGCATCTATACTTTAAGCAAGTGGCTTGTCCTTCCGCGTTCCCGTTTTGCGCTCTGATTGGCCACGCACGTTTCTGGTCATGTGGGACGGCAAGTTATGCGCCTATTTCCGGGTCTAATGCCGCGTTCACGTTACGTGGGAAGAAGCGGAAGAACCAGAGGACATCTCGTTGCTACAACTAGGAAGCCTTCATGCGTTGACTCGATGAAACGCCCACATCCATACTTCCGCAATTCGTGACGCGAAGTGGGAGATATCTGGGTCTATAAAAAATCCCATATGTCCTAGTAGGAATTACCACTAGGAGGCTGACGTGAATGGTTTTTCCCAGTCGGAAGCTGGTTCTTCCGCTTCTTCCCACATAACGTGAACGCGGCATAACAGCCTGCAAACTACCTAACGCCTAGTTTAGCACTGGTTAAGCTTAGGCGACTCTTTCGCAGTTGGTTACGGTTAGAGTTTGGAATCAGGGCAGGGCAGGCGTTCTATCGCCATGCTCTAAGACAAACTAACCTTAACCAACTTCGAAAGAGCGCCTAAGCTTAACCGTCCAAAAACTTGCCGTCCCACGATTGGCGCACATGTCACATGACCAGAAACGTGCGTGGCCAATCAGAGCGCAAAACGGGAACGCGGAAGGACAAGCCACTTGCTTAAAGTATAGAAGCGCCCCGAAGACCCGCCTCAAACCGAGTACAAGCCACGAAGCCCCGCCCAGACGTTGGGCTTGCGGCTCTGCAGATATCCCCTATTGACCGCGCGCGGCGCGCTGAACGTAGCAGTCGATGACGTATATCCTACAGACTACTGGGCTAGCTCGCGCTGGTGTGTGTCGTATATTGTATATTTCGTCATTATATTATAGCTTGTATTATATATACATAGACCTGGCCCGAATTGAAGATCACGTTTCCATTTTGTCCTATCTGTCTGGGATGTATGGATGGATAGTTGACGGACTATCGTCGCTCTTTGAGCCTATTATCACCGGGCAGAACCCTGAGTGTCCTGGGGAAGGTAGCGACTGTGTGTCTGCGGAGGAACAACAAGGACTGAGCCACGCTGCTCGAGGAGCGCCGGCTAAACGGAACTACCAGAGGTGCGTTGTTGGTCAACTTGTTGTTGACCCATTTTGTATTTAGCTCGCTAACGTTAACGTGAGTTGAAGTTGTGTTTACGATTCAACCACGACTAGACGCACAGGGTTTAAGGTGCACTAGAGGTGACAACACTGCAGTTCTACGAGCTGCTAGCTAGTTACCTCACTGAGACACTGCTTATGTAACACGTGTAGCCAGTAAAGGGCTTTTAATTAATAACTAAGCTTTTGTTGTTTCTCTCTTGTTGATTCTAGTGTTCATGTCGCTGACCATGTTTGCCAGAGCGAGCAAGTGGAGGTCAAAAGACGTAGACGAGGTTTGTAAACAAACCGGGTCACATTCATTAGACTGACTGAGGCCCATCCTCCCATCATCAGTGTGGGGGCATCATGGAAGATGACTGCATCTCTGGCAGTTGTGTTCAATATATTTATGTCCTTTCTTTCCCCTTCCTCCCCCCCCCCCCCCCAGATGTAGTCGTCAACTTTGTGAAGAAGACCGTGGCAGGGGTAGCAGGCCTGTTCAGACTGCGTAATCCTCTGTCAACCAACTTTGAAAAGCATAGACGACCATATGAAGAGACCCACGTATGTTTTCTCTCACTCTCTCTCTCTCTCTCACACACACACACACACACACACACACACACACACGTACGTTTTTAACCCACCAGTTGAATTATACATTCATGATACTATGATACACACACAGTGTCGGCTGATGCCCCCCTCTCTCATGCTCTCTGAGAGACACACGCATACAACATTTACAAATATTGACTATTGCAACAGCTGACACTCATTCTTTACAGTATACTTTGGGTTATCACATTAATAACCTACTATAACTCATTACAATGTGATCCTCCCCATGGTCTTTAATTTCAGTCCGATCCAAGCCCCTACCATGGCTTTGGAGATTTGGAGACATTATTCCAAAGCCGTCATCGATTTGTCTCACCTGTGGTGCTTGCAGGGTCGTCTGTTGCTCTGTGGTCGCTCTGGCTTATAGAATTTTTTATAGAATTGTTTAAAGGTTGACACGTGTGAAAACTCAGCCTAGTATTGTGACACAAAAGTTAATATGGAAAAACTAGACCATTAATCATCAAATTACAACTAAACCGTAACAATACACAAAGTTGGGGCGGCTAAGTGGGCAAGGTGCTCGCCACTAATGCAGGAGATGCTGGGTTCGAGCCCAGCTCTCGGCATTGCTACCAGCTTGGCTGGTCGTTCATACTAACACAATTGGCAGTATTAGGGGGTGGGAAAGCCGGTGGGTGGGGATCGGACGTTGTGGAAAGCGACTCCTACAGGTCGGTTGGTGCGCCTGCGCAGCAGAATCAGGAAGTGACGGGGGCAGCGTGAGCCTCCCACGTGCTACTCCTCGCCACAGAGAGGTCGCGCTGTGCAGGTGAAAAGATGCGACAGCTGCCTCCTCGTGTACCGGAGGGGACACGTGATGCAAGGCTTCGTCCAAAATTGCAGCCGACCAGTGGGAGGCATGGCCTAACAATGTTCGAGACAGGGGAGGGTAGAATTGGATAACACGAAATTGGGATGGGAGAAAAATAGAAAATGGGGAGAAAAAATAGATAAAAAAACAATACACAAAGTAGCAGTAATTTTACAGCAAGTTAGAGTGACCTCAGAGCAACCCCTATGGACGCCACATCAAATAAATAAATTACTTTGGTAATAAGTGGCTTTGGAATAGTGTCTGTTGAAGTATCAACACTATCTCCAAAGCCACAGTGGTGGCCCGTCAGATCCAATCGGAAAGGAAATGGCCTGTTTTTTTTAAACGCACAAGAATTTGACTATTAACACTTTGATTACCAGCCCCTGTTGAATGCCACCACCCACTTCAATGATAGCGTTGTGAACGCATAATCTATGTCTTAAATTATGGCTATGTGTCTAATCTGGCTGTCGCTTATCAATGACTTGTTTGCAGTCAACATTGTCAAAACGGATTGTTTTTTAATCGGTTCATTTCTGTTTTATACCATTTTGAAAAACCCTCGTTTTCTTGAAAGTTTCAGGAAAATATAAAGATTCTGTGATAAACGGCATTTACTGGAATATTCTGGAATACACAAAACGTTGTCATTTTTCGGCCTATTTATGAATAGTTTTCAAATAAACGCTAGATTATCGATAGTATATGATTGTGTACTTATGCACGCTAGAGAAGCGAGCTGAAAAATCTATTCTCATTTCCTGATCAGCGCACACACACACATATGGCACACGCTGATATCTCTGTGAAAACGGATCCGATTATCCTAAGACTGGTAAAATAGATTCCTTACCTCAGATAAGATGTTCTCCAAAAAGATTATTCCAATTCCTGATCGCCATTCCAAATATCGATCGCGTTTATTGATTCAGCGCTGGGTACTGGAAATACCGATTCCACGCTGTTCTGAGGGTCGGCGAAGACTTGGATCTCTCCGGATGGCTTGCCGGATAAGTAAAATGAGGAAACTGGATCCCCCCCCCCCCCATCAGGGCTCTACGCTAACCTTTTTCCCAAGGACCACATGTGCTCCTAAATGAAAAAATTTAGGAGCACACAAAAATATTTAGGAGCACAGTGAAAATATTTCAAGTAACAGTTTATTTATTTTTTCAAAAATAAATGTATATTTGTACTGTGCGTGCATGTGCAAACGGGAACGGGACACACATCTGTGCAATAGCACATACCACCAAAGTCACTGGTCCACTGTGTGCTTGTGTGTGTATCTGCATGTGCAAACGGGAATGGGACACAGACATTTGAACTATTAGTGATTGTGGGGCGGCTTTGGCTCAGGGGTAGAGCGGGTCGTCCATTGATCGAAGGGTTGGTGGTTCGAATCCCGCTCAAGCCCATGTCCATCCCATCGCCGTTGTGTCCTTGGGCAAGACACTTAACCTACTTGCCTCGTATGAATGTGTATGCATATGAATGTTGGTGGTGGTTGGAGGGGCCGTAGGCGATGATTATTCGCCATGCTTCCGTGAGTCTGCCTCAGGGCAGCTCTGGCTGCAATTGTAGCTTACCACCACCGGTATGACTGTGTATGAATGAATAATGGACTCTGTGAAGCGCTCTGGGTGTCATGAAGAGCGCTATATAAATCCAAGCCATTATTATTATTATAATGCCTACTGTGGCAAAGTTGTAGCCAACAACTAGGCCTAATAAAAAAGGCAGTGACATTAAACAAAAAGGAGACACTGGCATTACCACCAGGGCCATCAGTAGAGGGGACTGTAAGGTGCCTTTTCGGTATACTACCTTTTCTAAAACTGTGTTCTCTGTTAAAGGTGGTAACTACTGGAATAGCCTACCAGTTGTGATTAGAGAGTGCCCCACATAAGTCCATGTTCAAGACTCATCTAAAACTGCATCTTAAGGCAAACCAGAACTGTGATCATTTTTAATCTGATTTTATGTAATTTTTTTTTTTTTTTTTTTTTTTATATCCACTTCTCCCATTTTTCTATATTTTCTCCCATCCCAATTTCGTATCATCCAATTCAACCCTCCCCTGTCACGAACGCTGTTTCTTACCTCCCACAAGCCGGCTGCAATGTGGACTAAGTCATACATAGCACAAGTCCCCTCCGGTACTTGAGGTAACAGCAGTCGCATCTTTTCACCTGCGCAGCTCGATCTCTCTGTGGCGAGGAGTAACGCGTGGGAGGCTCACGCTGCCCCCGACACTTCCTGATTCTACTGCGCAGGCGCACCAACCGACCTGTAGGAGTCGCTGTCCACAACGCCCGATCCCCACCCATCAGTTTCCCACCCCCTAATACGGCCAATGTGTATTAGTATGAACGACCAGCTAAACTGAAAGCAATGTGGAGCGCTGGGCTCGAACAGGCGAGTCCAGCGTCTCCGCATTCGTGGCAAGCGCCTTGCCCACTACGCCACGTAGCCGCCCTACTTGTTTCTTGTTTTTATTGTTGTCTTTATCATTGATTGTCACAATGCTTTTACCCTAAGCAGGCTATTTATTTATTGAAAGAGTTTTGCTGTCTCCTGGTGTAAATTAGCTCTTGCTACAACCCTGAATGTTTACATTTTGTATTTTGTACTTGATGTTCATTAACATGTGCTGTCCCTATCAAATAAACTATCAAATCAAACTACTGCTACAAAAGTAACAGTCACTTAACTTTAGCTTTTGCCCCTTTTATCCATACAATGCCTATGTTTTGGCTAGTGTTGCTCTTCTAGAAAAATAATCCTTTAAGGGTTGCCTATTGAAATACTGTACACCTCCAGACAGTACAGAAACATTGTTTATGAGTTTGCGTGTCAGGTAGACCATTGATTGACAGTCGATTCTGCCAATTACGTCACACCGCTTTCACCCACCTCTGCTGTTGATAACGCTAGCCAAGTTAGCATACACACATACACAGTGGGCCAGTGACTTTGGTGTAGGGGTGTAACAATGCATCGATCCTAAGGGGAAAATTCAACTGCATTGATTTGAAAATGTTAGAATCGATTATCGCAAATTTTAATGTGTACACAGTGTTATGTCCGTTACAGCCAACACAACGACATACGCTACTGCATCAACGTTATGATTAACAAAGCAAGCCATTCGTTTTGTTGCATTAACGTTATATTACTATTGCTATCGATAAATCTAGGTGTTCTAAAATCTATTGCTATTGGTAAGTCTAGAATAAGTTACTGTCTCGGAAAACTCTCGCATATCGCAATGGCGGACTTTCAGGAAGTAAAAAAGCGAATGAGAGCTTTCGATTGGTAATTTCCTTTATTTCCATTGAAACCAGTCACGTCACTCTACTGTGATTGGACCGTTGGCTTGAGTGCAATGTGGGTCGGACTTGTAGTTTTTTAACGATTTATCAGCAGAGGCTGTAATCTTCACTCGCACACCGTGCAAGTAATTGATTTTTCCGGTTCGCACACGCATATTTCTAGGGGCATATGCGAGCAATATGGTCGCACTGTAGAGCCCTGCCCATCAGTCTAATCCAGGGGTCAGCAACCTTTTTGACATGAAGTGCCAGTTTGAAATATAGTTGTAACTAGTGTGCCTGTGCCATATCAACAATATTCCATGCATCTTAATTTTTTCCCTCGTAATCAGGTATTTTTAATGATGAGTTTTACATTATTACATCATTATTGTTATTATTAACAATATTATTATGATTGTTGTATCAACCCTAAATCTGAGTTGGGGCGGGGGTGCAATGCAGACAAACTGTTTTGCTTTACTGAGCTCCGTTATCTGGGGGCTGTAGTTGGTCACTTTAAGCTGCACACCGGAGCATCTTTTAATCCAGCCGTTTGCTGTTCTCTGATATTTTCTGACATTTCGTTGATGCGTCGCTCGACACTTCAAGCTGACATGGGGATATCTTTTATCCTTGATTTGATTGTCTCTTTGTTTGGCAAGCCTTCAAACAAAACATCTGAGCTACAGAGAAAAGCCTCCTTGATATACTCGCCATCAGTGAATGGCTTTCCACATTTCGCAATGCGATAGCTTGCTTCAGTTGCGTGGCTTTCCATACCTGGCCACGGTACGTTTAATCGATTCTGCCTTAACTTTTTTGATGCTTCGTCTCAAAATGGCGTTTCACACCTTACGTTCTGCAAACTACATTTTCTTTTTTTTTATCCACTTTTTCTCCCATTTTCTTTTTTTCTCCCATCCCAACTTTCATATCGTCCAATTCAACCCTCCCCTGTCTTTGAACGTTGTTTCTTGCCTCCCACAAGCCGGCTGCAATGTGGACTAAGTCATACATAGCACGAGTCCCCTCCGATACTCGAGGTAACAGCCGTCGCATCTTTTCACCTGCGCGGCTCGATCTTTCTGCGTCGGGGGTCTGGGCTTTGGAGGGGCCCCGCCCCCGTCGCTTCTTGATTATAATGCGCAGGCGCACCAACCGACCTGTAGGAGTCGCTGTCCACAACGCCCAATCCCCACCCTTCAGTTTCCCTCCCCGTAATACGGCCAATGTGTATTACTGTGGACGACCAGCTAAACCAGGGGTGGCCAACCCGCGGCTCGCGAGCCGCATGCGGCTCTTTGCCCGTCAATGTGCGGCTCTTCCATCCATAAAAAAAAATAAAAAAAAAATATTTTTTTTTATTTTTTATTTTACTTTTTTTTTTTTTTACTTTTTTTTTTTATGTCACTCATTCCATAAGGACGTAGAATAAACATTTACAATTTTTTTTTAAATGGTCCATTTGCATGTTCTTGGTATCTGAATCTAGGGACATATATGGATCAGTGTCAGAAATAGTGTGTCTGTTACTAGGCTTGAGTAAATTGTAATGAACCAAAGGAGAATATCAATTCTATTTAAAAAAAATTTATCTTTGACTGTAAATAACACCATGCTAAAATTGACCAGACCTGAAAAATCTAAGCAAATGAATAAAGGGAAGATGATTAAACAGAAGGTTTTGTAGATACAGTACTGAATTCTGCCATCTTTTTTATAATGTAAATTTCTCCACCATTTTTCATCATATTGCAACACCGTTTTTTGCAAGACGTTCACAGAAAGGTAGAGAAACTAACTGCGTTCTGTTTTATGGCAATAACGTTCAGGTTTGTGGGAGATAATCCCAAAAAATAAGAGAAATTAAAAAGTAAATCCAGAAGTCAGATGATTGACAGGGGCTGGTGTGAGCTGGGTAGGGTAGTTTTTCGAAATTTGAAAGCCCTGAGTCTCTTCCTTCAAAAGACTACACTCACTTTTGGCTGTGCCACTTCCTCCTGTCAATATGCGCCGGTTTCCGACTCAATGCCCTGAGATTTCTATAATCTTATATTTCACTAATAACAGTTAAAATAATTGGTAAACAAACATAATGCTGAAAATATACACTTTTACTGTATATCTCGGGCTTAAGAGGTTAACCCTGTGAGGCCCAAATTAAAAAGAAATTAGCAACTTCAGAGGCCAGAGGGTGGGACATATAAACACATTTACTATCAAATAGCATTGTGAGGCTGAACAACAGGACCAATTGACTATACATGTGCTTAAAGGGGAACTATCTTATAAATGGCTTTTTTCAGTGTTTACCATTGTTTCTTAGCTATGTGGACTTATATTAATAGGATATATGTCTCTAATTCTCATATTGGCGAATTCTTCCAATTATCCTCTCACAATATTCACCCTCACTGAACTGAGTCATCTGAAAATGTGCATATCTGTGATGTCAGAGATTTCTCAGCTGCATAATAATGTGGCAGTTGATGTGGCAGTTGGCACCAGGCCACACAGTGGTTGGAGCCCAGCCTCAAAACGGCTTAAGATCTTGAGGTAGAAAAATGTGGTTTTTAGTACTTGATTAGAAATACAAAACAATGCATTTTTTTTGAAAAAAACCTAGGTGTTCCATAGACTCACAGGAATTGTGTAAAAGTGCCCAAATAGTGAAAGAAATAGTAAAATAGTTCCCCTTTAACATTTTTTAAATAAACATTATTTTTTTAAATGGCTAAAAGTGATTTTGTAATTTTGCAACCGTGGGTCTCACAGGGTACTTTTAACCCTGTGAGGCCCAAATAAAAAAGACATTAGCAACTTCAGAGGCCAGAGGGTGAGACCTATAAACACATGAAGGGTGCCGTGACTGAAAAAAAAGGTTGAGAAACGCTGGTATATGGTGTGGCTCTTTGTGGTACCACAGTAATTTTTTTGTGGCTCTTAGTCTCTGACTGGTTGGCCACCCCTGAGCTAAACTGAAAGCAATGTGGAGAGCGGGGCTCGAACAGGAGGCATCCTCCTCCTGTTCGAGCCTAGTCTCCAGCATTCGTTGCAAGCGCCTTGCCCACTGCGCCATGTAGCCGCCCTGCAAACTACATTTTCTAAGCAAAGTACACACAGCACGGTCCTTCTGACACACAAACCCGTAGTCGTCTGTCCACGAGGGCTGGAATGCCCGAATTTCCTTTGCTTTAACTTTCTTAGCGGGGGTTGCCATCATGAAAGACGGCACATACAGAATGCAACCGCAGCACTGTGTGATTACCCGGGAACTGCGCGCGGGCGCGGGAGGCCAGCTGACTGCTGACAGCTGAGCACCATGGGAACAGCTGTATTGCTGTCATAGGGGTGTGCAAAACAGTCTACTTACAAAAAAGAACCCGTGGGAGGATTTCAACAAGATAAATGCGACAACAGTGCAACATTTTTCACTATAATATTTCAAAGCGAAGTAAAAAAAAAAAAAGAAAAAAAAAAAAAAAAAAAAAAAAAAAATTATTATTATTATTATGCTGCCCCCGCGTGCCTATACGGGCACGTGTGCCTAGGGTTGCCTACCCCTGGTAATCCAATGGGGTGCAGTTACACAGGGAGAGACCATAGGGGGTGGTATTTTCCCAATGGAGCTCAGAGAGAGGTTGCTGCACTAACGTGGGACTAGATTGATGAAATATGAATTCAAATCGCTAATAATAATAAAAAAAAAACGACAAACAAACGCTATATGTCGTTGCTGGCATTCAACGGTTGGCATGAACTAACGACATATAGCGCCGTTGGCACTCAAAGTGTTAATGATTTGATTTGATGTTTTTTATTTTCGTGTCTTACATACAGGTGTATGCCCAGCCCATATGGGCTTACAAGACACATAAACAATAAGTATATAATAATATACTTGACCAATAACTTGACAAATGACATATAGCCCAAGATGGCCACAAGAAAATACAATAAAACATAATATAACACAAGCTGTACGCAATGTATGTAAACAAAGAAACAAGAGGAATTCATATACAATTATATAGGATATAGTGTGTTTTGTCCCAAGTGCCATGCTTTCTCCAAAAATCCTGCTAAACTGAAGATGTCCTCCACAAAAAAACGACTCAACATACAACTCTCAGACTGCCAAAACAAATCCGGATTTACAATTTGTATTTTCTCAAATAAAGCCCTCCTCAAAGCGGTGTACAAAGGGCAATACAAAACTAAATGATATTCATCCTCCACCACTCCCAGATCACATAGAACACACAACCACTCCTCCTCAGGTTTACCTTGGAATCTACCCACTTCCACAGCCAATGGCAGGGTGCCAGACCTCAACTGGGCACACAGAGACCTCCGTCTTCTCTTTTTAAGTTTAACATTACATAAGGTTCAGTAAAATACTCATTTTTAATTACAACATTACAACATATTTTAATAACAAATACAAAGTATTTTCTAAATTAATGAATGCCTAGCTTTGTTATATATATATTCCTATCACTTGTATATTGTTAATGCACTTTACTGTTACCTTGCACTCTGTTTAGATGCCAACTTCTATTCGTTGTGCTGTACAATGACGATACATTTTAATCTAATCTATACAATTATGAAAAATGACAGGACAGCTTCCACCACCCTGGTTCTCAGTCATCCCACACAGGGCTGGGTGATATGGCCAAAGTATCCTCACAATATTTTCTAAGTTGTCCACCTGATTCTCACACAACCTGATGTGTGGCTTCTAGGTATTTACAGACAATATTTAGTTTTCCAGTACAAATTTACAGTGTTGTATTGTATTTTCCATGGCTTTATCTGGTATTTGTCATGGTGCATTCAAAATGTGTTTCTTTTCTTTAACTTTTTTGATAATGCTGCGAGAGACAATTTTTTAAATTAACTTAAATATACAGTATCTATACTTTCTCACAAAATGTATATATCATGGGGCTATATTAAATTCACTCCTTATCTAAGCCTAAGTTGTCCCCATTGGCTATGTTCAGCCTGGCTGGGACTAGCCATGGCTTGTGTCTCCATTGCATTTCTTGTAAACTCTCCAGTTGCTAGACCACCTTTACACATCACCAACTAGGGATGAGCACGAGTAATGTTTTCCCAGATCGAGTACTCATGAATTATTTGAGCAGCAGCAATAAGGAGATATTGCGTAGAAGTTGAACCACATGCTACCTATTTTATTATGTCTCGCTCCGCGGATATAACTATGCACAGCAATATTCCCGATGCTTAACTCATTGGGGGCCAACAGCGCCCTCTGCTGATGGCCCTTTGGTGCCAGTGCTTTATCCAATGGAGGATGGGACTTATTTGCGAGTACTTAAAACATATCAAATATAATAGCAATAGATCTAAATAACACAGTGATCGTCAATGAGTTGCTTCCAGTCAACATGCACGAAACAGATAATTTTTTCATACATACATTTCCATTTTATACCGTGATGAATATCAATATATTTCTAGGGCGTTCTGTCTCATCTCAATAAACTCCAGCAAATCGAGCTTAAATGTATTTCCTTAGAAATCGTGCCATTTGTCGCTTGATTTATGAATAGTTTTCAAATAAATGCTAGATTATCGATAGTATGTGTCCTCATGCACGAAGCGAAGCGGGGTCTGAAAAATCCCTTCTCCGTACTTTGGTCAGCGCGAACCTCACACACGCACACGCTCCGATGGAGGTGAAAGGAACATCTGATTAACCCAAGATTCGTAACATAAAGTCCTTACCTCACATCTGATGTCATGCAAAAAGATTAATCTAATTCCTGATCACCATTCCAAATATTGATTGCGTTTATTGATCCAACGTTATATATCCAAAACACATAATCCACGCTGCTTTGAGTGTTCCCAGTCAATCTGTTATAACGATACTGCATGCCAGAGAAGTAAAACCTGGACCGGACTTTTGTTTTGATGCACAGTCCCAGCCAATCCAATGATGTGCAATACCATCCGGGAGACGATAGGCGGCGGTATTTGCCCTTTGCAAGCTCAGACCCATTCCCAATGATAACGTCAGGCTGGATGGACGAAAAATGAATGTATATCGCTAATAAAAGAAATATCGATTAAAACCCGAGATTTCTCGGGTTTGGCGCCCAGAGCATGGCGAGTTAACCCGGACTATCTCGGGTTTGGCCTCCAAAGTGTTAATGCCCATTATAATAATTTTCTTGGTAATAATTACCTGCACTCTCTGTCTGCAGCAGGTCTCTCCACTCATGGAACAGCAAGTCTGTATCAATAGTATATGAACGCTATGCAAAGTGGGCGACAAGTTGTTGGCATGATTTGGAAATGCACAAATGGCTGTTTTTTATCGCTTATTCCAATGCAACAAACTTTTTCGCCATACTGTCATCATGCTCCACAGCTACCAGTGTTGTCTTCCTACAACTCACGCCTCGTGGGATTTCAGAGCGAGGTTTCTGTGGAAAAAATAAGCACTTTTGGTGGACATATTTGGTGGTAATCAAATAAAATAATTCAAGCACCCTCAAAAGCCACAAGTTCAGTTGAAACAGCTGGGTACCCGAGTAATCGATTACTCGCGCCCCATCCATACCACCAACTGTGGTACATGAGCTAAACCACTATGATACAGTCCCACCCGGCTTTGGCCAGGTTTTGAAAAGTGGCTTTCTCAGCCGTGGTCCAGCCAGGATTGTCCAGGTTCTGAAGGCAATGAAGGCCACAGCACTGCAGAACCCTGGCCAGCGGAGACGAGGCATCATTTTGATGCTTTGGCTTTGCATCCAGATGCAGTTTTTCTCCAACCTTTAATATTCTCTCACATTTATTTCCTTCTTCAGAACCGGCCTGTTACTCTGCTGGGCATTGATGAGCTCCACACCTCGTGGATGAGCAGTTCCTATTGGAGGATGGGTATGTACAAGTGACACGTAATATGAGTGTTTAAAGTGCTCAAGTTACTTTAATGACCCCAGCATGACCTAGTTTGGTGGAATTTGCTTTTAGTACAGAGTGGAATTTTAGGCAAAGCTCAGTTCAGCCATATCAATATCATCACATTAGACACGAAGACTTAGGGATGGTCGTCGGGCCACAATGGTCTGCAGAAAATATTGGGGATTACAAACACACATTGGGGAGGCTAGAGAATCAAGACATATCAAAGAGGTTTCTTGTCTCTGGAGACATTATGACAAGCATCATGATATAAATAATGTAATGCAGAGTTTCTTTGTATTTATTTATTTTTAAGATTAGATCTGGTTGTGTGTGTGAGCCTTCCTCTGTGTGACCCATCAGTTGCCTAGTGTGCACAATCATAACGACAGCAAGGCACATATTTTACTCATGACTTGCTCTCGTTTGATTTGTCGTCCTCCAGCAGAGCTAGCACCCAAGAATTTAGCTCTCGCTCTGGACGTATTCTCTGATGATTATGTCACAAGTTTCGTGGATTTTTCAAATGTTATGTTATGCCCCCCCCCCCACACACACACCACCCCACCCTGTGTTTTAAACGTCTTGCTCCTGTATGTACAGATAAGGTAACGGGTGGACTGAGTGAGAGGGAGAGGGTCGGCACGAATCCCTTTCAGACCTCTTCACCTTCTTTGATGAGAAAATTCAGGCAAGTGTCCTGTTTGAGTTTCAGCTTCAAGCAAGTGCCACAGCCCAATTATCCAATTTACCATATTCACATGGTGGCCATTTTTGCTTTTCAGGTTGAGATTCCTTTCTACACAAGGAACCCCAACCTGAGCGTGACATAAGGAGAGCAAAATGGCCACCGTGTGAATATATGGTCAATGCTTTATTTCACCTCCTCGTTTTCTTGTGGTTAAACATTTGGGTGTGCAGACAACACGGTGATGTCATTATTGTCTCGTGAAAGTATCGCTCACGTAACCCGGCGTTCTTCCTCTCAATCCAGTGGGGCTGGGCTGCCTACAGGAAACCCTGAGAGGGCCAAGGACCGAGAGAAACGTCGGAGTTCACTCCAGCTGCTGCCCTCCAGACCAGCTCTGGGGATAGGGACGGGGACCGGCTCCTCCAACCCAGATCAAGCCTGTTCTGGCGTGGGACACAACCGCTGCTACAAGCCCTGTCTAACAGTGGAAGAGGTAAGATCAGCGTTTCTTAATTTTGTTTGCACGGCTTATGAAAAACATTACATTTACATTTAGTAATTTAGCTGACTCTTTCATCCAATTACATTAACTGTAATTCTTAGAATGATTCTGTCTTATGTTATCATAAATGAGAACAAAATAATTCTTAGGCAATGTGAACCAAAAGTAAGCCTAGAATATGTTTAACAAAATTGTGGGCCCTGTCTTTTGGGTTTTTCAGGTAGCTTTCTAGCTTCAAACAGTGCTCCAGGGATCCAATTTTCCTCTGAGGACAGTTTGGTTTATTCGATTATGAAAATATACCTTTAGAAATTATTCACTTCTCTAACTCTCACAAAACTACCCTTTTTTTTTTTGATCCACTTTTTCTCCCATTTTTTCTATATTTTCTCCCATCCCAATTTCGTATCATCCAATTCAACCCTCCCCTGTCACGAACGCTGTTTCTTGCCTCCCACAAGCCGGCTGCAATGTGGACTAAGTCATACATAGCACAAGTCCCCTCCGGTACTTGAGGTAACAGCAGTCGCATCTTTTCACCTGCGCAGCTCGATCTCTCAGTGTCGAGGAGTAACGCGTGGGAGGCTCACGCTGCCCCCGACACTTCCTGATTCTACTGCGCAGGCGCACCAACCGACTTGTAGGAGTCGCTTGTTCACAACGCCCGATCCCCACCCTTCAGTTTCCCTCCCCGTAATACGGCCAATGTGTATTACTGCGGACGACCAGCTAAACTGAAAACAATGTGGAGAGCTGGATTCGAACACGCGAATCCTAGCGTCTCCACACTGGTGGCGAGTGCCTTGCCCACTACACCACCTAGCCGCCCTCACAAAACTACCTTTAATGATTTGTATCATGTATGATTTGTATAAACATTAGTTTCTGGAGAGTATCAGCAGCAGCAACTCCTCAGCAGCGCATCTGGAAATATGGACAAGTATAAGGCAGCGGCATACAGTATGCGCAAGGCGGTGAAGGCTGCAAAACGGAGATATGTGAACAGGCTGGAGACACCGATGGATCAGAACGTCACCGGGGCTTATGGCGGGGACTACGGACGATAACTGACTACAAGGTCAGCCCCTCAATCGTGAGGGCTGATGCCTCCCTAGCGAACGAGCTCAACTCCTTTTACGCGCAGTTTGGGTTGGGTGGTGGCGACGTTAGCTCAACGGCTAGCGGCGTCACTGACATGCCGGCTACCGTGACGGGGGGAGTTCCTCCGCTGGGGAAGCACACACTCTCTGTGACGGAGCACAGCGCGAGGATAGTGTTTATAGGGGTGAACACTAGGAAAGCTGCAGGCCCAGATGGTATAACAGGGCAAATACTTATGTCCTGTGCTAACCAGCTAGCCCCAGTGTTCACCACTATATTCAACCTATCCCTGGCCATGTCCGTGGTCCCTGGCTGCTTCAAGGTGTCCACTATAATCCCTGTACCAAAAACCACCTCCCCAGCAGGCCTAAATGACTACAGACCGGTGGCACTCACTCACCTCTGTGGTCATGAAATGCTTTGATAGGCTGGTCAAGGATTACATATGTGCCTCCCTCCCTATAGGCCGTGAGCCAGGGCCCCAAATTTGGGCCGCGGCTACCATCTTGGGGGACTAACTTTCATAGTGATTTTTGGGAAGGTATACACCCCTGCTTCTAGAAAATATGTGATAGCAATGCAGCAGTTGCCTCTAAATGTGTGCTATCACATGTTTTATAACACTACCAAGCATATTTTTCAGGCCTCCTGTCCGATATTACATGCCCCAAATTAATCATGATAGCTCCTGAACCATAAGGCCTATATGCATGTTTCTGGTCTCCTTTGATAGGTAACAAGCTAGGACATATGAATCCAGTGTAAGTAAACCCACATCTATTACCATTCCAGAGTAAATGGAGATACAATGAAGGAAAACATCATATTTTACCCTAACCTGGTACATAATCTTAATTTAAAAGGCAATATGACCATTATAACCAATATTCCATGGATAATAATGCAACTGTATGTGTTCTCCTACTCCTTGACTACAAATCTAACTCTGGATGTGATGAAAATACACTAAAAATACAACATTTATGATACAATTTATAAAGATATCCCATTTGATCCATGGACATGACTTTTCAAGGCTGTCTAGATCTATAATTATTGTCATCTGACTCCACCCACCCATATGAACAAACATTTGATTGGATGTCTATAAGCCAACCACTGTTCTAACATCATCTAAAGTGGAATGCATTAGAGCCTTCTTTCAGCAAGCATGGACGATCGTGATCCTAGGAGAAATCGTAAAGAACATTTTAATCAATTAATCATGTGTTAACATGTTACTGTGCGGGTTAAGAGGTTAAGCTGTTACTGTGCAGGTTAAGAGGTTATTCAACTTGAACGTAAACACACAGGTGATTTTTTCATCAGCAATGTTAGTGATTATTATTTTTAGTTTTTTTTGTTTCATGTACTGTGGTGAGAGAGACGAGTAGAGTAGATTTAGATCTGGAGTAGCTGAATCAATTTGCATCAGAATGGAGAGCCATACACACAGAGATTCTATGAAACAGTGTATCATACACCAGGACACATCAAAAGAAGATGATGACCATTTAGTTAGTCCTCAAGACTATACATCCTGGGAAACATTACTTGAAGCAGCCAAAGTGAGAAAGTATGCCCCTATTTTAGATGTTGCGCAAGAACTTGGAGAAAAAGAAGTCCCAAGAATCTACTATCACGGAAAATGCTGAAGCCTATTCACCATGAAGAGAGACTTAGAGACTCTGAAAAGGAAAGTCAAAGACAGCATTACTGATGAAGCTGGTGATACATCAAAAAGGCCAAGGAGGAGATCTTCATCAGAAGCAAGAGTGTATGATAAAATCTGCATTTTTTGTGATAGGATGAAGAAGGTTCTAAAGGGCTCCCAGGTGCGTGAAAAGCTGTACAAGCTTTACAACTCAGAGCTGACCAAACACTACGAGAATGTGCAACCCAAAATGGAGATGAAAAGATTCTAGCAGTAACAAGCAGAGACATAGTAGCTGCAGAGGCGCACTATCATCGTGCATGCTATAAGGATTACACCAGAATGAAGAAAAAGGCACCTGAGTACAAAGAGAATGATGAAGAAACAGATAGTGATGAACTGTATAAAAGGATTGAAAGGGAAGCCTATAAAGACCTTTTCAATTATATCAGAACTGATATCATACCCAACAAGATGATTGTACAAGTCACTTCTTTGGTCACGAAACTTGAATCTTTCATGCTATCTGGTGGAGTTACACTCAGGCAAGATTCTACAAGGAATCACATTCGTAGGAAACTTGAATCTGAGCTGGGCAATTCAGTAGATATATTTGCAGATGACAAAGGAAAATTGTTGATGGTTCCTAAAAGTGTATCCTTAAGGGACATTGTCTTGGAAAATCAAACTCTACAGAGGGAGCTCAAAGTTTGGAGGGCCAAGTCAACCAATCTCAACAAGATCATAGATCAAACTTCATCATATATCAGATCAATCATTAGACAGGAGATGACTGTGACTCCCTGGCCCTTCCACCCATCTGATGTGAAAGATAGATATGCTCATATGTCCATACCAGAACAACTAGAACGGCTTCTTGTTGGACTGCTCACTGGAAATCCTGACACCAAAACTCAAACACAGAGTCAATGCTCTGGTTCAGTCATTTAGTCAGGACATAATATATGCTGTGACATGTGGTCAACACAAACCACCAAAGCACCTTCTTCTTCCTTATGCAGTAAAAACATTGACGGGTAACACTGAGCTCATCCAAACACTGAACAGGCTTGGGCATGGAGTCTCTTACTCCCAACTTGAAGAGAATGACACTGCTCTGTGTCTCCAAAAGCTAGCAACAGCCTCAAACCAGAGAGTTGTACTTCCAGCATCCATCAAGCCTCATGTCTTTACCAATCTTGCATGGGACAATATCGATAGACTTGAGGAAACTCACTGGAAAGGGCACATCACATAGAGTCAATGGCATAGTTGTACAGGCCAATGTCTATGGACCACAACTGCCAAGAGCTGAGCTTCCACACATTGAGAAACTGAAGCAGAGATCGGTCACCATTGAGGACCAAGAACTGGGAGTATATGTAGCAGGTGCGCGTGTGGGCCCACAGCCTCTCCCAACCAGGGAACACTGTGTCCAGGAAACCAAGGAAGCTGCTCTTCTTGCCTGCAAGAAGAACCTGGTGTGGGCACTTGCAAGGAAAACAGATAAAGAGAATCAGACAATCCCAAGCTGGACTGGTTTTAATATCAGCACCAGGGACCAAGAACCAATCTCACAAGATATAGTTGGGTATCTGCCAACCATCAATTCACCAGCCACACAGTTGACCACAGTAATAATAAATAATAATAATAATTCATTTAATTTATATAGCGCTTCTCAATAACCCGAAGTCGCTGACAGTAGTCGGGAGCAGGGGTACAAACAAAGAGGCGAAAGCAAAGAAACAAAACAAAACAACAAAGAAACAAAAACAAAGGAACATAAGACCATGGGGGGTGTTTGAAATTCTGAATCAATCAGAGATAATCAGGAAGGAACTGCATCTAGAAACAATTGTGGTAGTCATGGATCAAGCACTCTAGGCGAAAGCCACTGAAATAGCCTGGAAGCACAAAGAGTGCTTCTCCAACATTCTTCTCAGAATGGGGACATTCCATACCATATGTAATGCCTTAGCCATCCTAGGAAAGCGATTTCGGGATGCTGGTCTAAAAGACATATGCATAGAGGCTGGAATTGTCGCAGAGGGTTCGGTCAATGGAGTCCTTGATGGTAAACACTATAACCTGTCAGGGTCCACAAGTACATCTATGAAGCACTGATGAGACTCGCATGGGCAGAGTTCACACCGTGGGTTGAGGACAGCATTCGAGAGAAGAGTGGGATGATAAAATCACTCTTGGACAATGTGAAAGACATGGCCAGTGACTTGAACCAACAGACGGCGAACAATCTGCTGCAAAGTCCTCTCTTAGCTGAGCTGATAACCCTGTGGACAGACTTTCTGGAACACCTCCGTCACAACAATGGAGAGCTTTCTGCATTCTGGATGTCATACATTGACATGGTAGAGGACGTAAGACTTGGCCTTCTGCGTGCCTCTCGGGAGGGGAACTGGGAGTTGCACCTCCATGCTATAAGAAGCATGATCCGATGTTGCTTTGCCTATGATAAGATAAATTATGCCAGGTACCTGTCCCCTTACTTTGCTCAGATGACAAACCTCCCAGAGAAGCATCCTTCTGTGTATGAGGCCTTCAAGGCAGGCCAATTCTCAGTGCAGCTGTCAAGTAACAACCCCTTTGGACAGATCCCTGTGGACCAGGCTACTGAAGTCACAGTTAACAAAGACACACAGACTCCTGGAGGCACAACACGGTTCAACCTGAATGCCGGAGCTGTCAAGCGCCACTACATAACAGCTGAGCACCGCAGTGAATTCCTGGGACAGTTAAGGGAGATGGTGCAAGGTAACAAATCAGAGGTTTGTCATGCGGAGCTACAGCGGCCAAGAATCCAGAAAGATGAGGAAGCAGTTTCAGCAGTGGTTAGCCTCATACAGGAATGGGTCAACCCATTTGCAGAGAAGCGGGACCTCATTAGAATCTCTACAGCAAAGACAGCCCCCAAGGAGATTGCCTCCGACCTGATGAATGCATATGAGATTGGTGAGCAATGCTATGCAATCTTCAAGGATGAGAGACTGGAGAAAGACCCACCAGCAAATAAATTCCATGACCCAATGAAAACGAACAGGCTGAAAACATTCAGTGATATGTGCAAGAAGAAATAAGTTAAATCAAGTGGGAGGGCAATCATCTTAAAAGCAGACATGTCTTTGTTTGGACGCATCATAGTGATGGCACAAGGGCACAGTCTACAGAGGATATCCTTTCTCATCCCCTTGGGCCATTGCCCTGGGCCCTGTCCACGCCAGACGGATTGCTGAGAAAGACCAATAAAGCGACTTTGGCCACGACTTTGCAGCAAAATGTAGCAGTAGCAGAGCAACTCACAGGGAACTCTGCTACAGTGGTTGATGGAATGAACTTGGTCCAAAGAGTGAAAGGTGATCAAGTTACTTTCAGAGATGTTGCCACAACAGTTCTGGGTATGGCTCTGAGGGAAGGCAGTCAGAGTAGCAGAATAGATGTTGTGTTTGACACATACAAGGAGAACTCTATCAAGAACAGTGAAAGATCTCTACGGGGTGAAGATACTGGTCATGAGTTGCAAGGTATCACAGGCAGTGGAGGAGCTTCCTGACCAAAGTCCGTAACAAAACTAGTCTCATTAGCTTTATAGTCGATGAATGGAGGAAGGCAGAGTACAGAGCAAAGCTACAAGACAAGATTCTGTATGCAACTGTGAATGACAAATGTTACAGAATCACATCTCAGGACAGTGAGGAGGTGTCAGCTCTTCAATGCCAACAAGAAGAAGCAGATGGCCGCCTACTTCTCCATACTGCCCATGCCACAAGAGAGGGATACCCATCTGTAGTTATCTGCTCAGAAGACACAGATGTCTTTATCATGTCTTTAGCATTCTGTGACAAGATTGAGGCCCCATTGTTCCAGATGTGTGGCAGTAAATCCTGTGCACGGCTTGTGGACATCAGGAAGGTTGCTGCCACTGTTGGCGTAGAGGTGTGTAGGGCTCTCATCGGGTTGCATGCAGGATGTGACACTGTAAGTGCTTTTGCAGGCAAAGGGAAGACAATTAAGTGCCCTAAAAATTCTGACCAGCAACAGGCAAAATCAGGACATATTCTCAGAGTTCGGTCAGGAATGGGATCTCTCCCCAGAGCTGATGGACAAACTAGAAGCATTTACATGTCTCCTGTATGCCCCAAAAGCATCAACCACCAATGTCAATGAGCTCAGATATCACCCTTTCTGTGCCAAAAAAGGTGAACTTGAAAGTCATCAACTCCCACCATGCAAGGACTGCTTAACAAAACATGCACAGAGAGCCAACTACCAGGCTGGTATATGGAGAAGATGTTTGGAGAAGGACCCACAAGTGCCACGCCCTGTTGGCAGAGGCTGGAAGATGGAGAGAGAAGAGGAAGCTGAACAGTTGGTGGTGGACTGGATGGAAGGCCAGCCAGCACCCGATGCCGTCCTGGATCTACTGGCCTGTAACTGTCCAAAGAAATGTTCACTCCCAAGATGTATGTGTTGCAAATGGCCTCAGGTGCACTGACATGTGTAGACTGGCAGACTGTGAGAACCAGGCATCCACCTCAGATAGTGTGGAAAGTTCTGATGAAGATGTGGAAGACATGGAAGACTTGGACAATTATTATGATTACTAGGTTATTAACAGTAAACCAATTGAGCCACCAACAGCGCCACGGATAGAGACTAAGAACTGTCTGTACTTTCCAAAATAAACTAATATTTTTCTGAAAACCAATAAGCATTATATCATTGTATAGGTCTAACTGGGCTGAAAACATTGATAGGTCACATGGCATAACACTATGTGGCCCTATATGAATGTTGAATATGCATATTGATCAATAGTCATTGTTTTTTATTACGATTTCAATGTTTTGGGGAGATTTATGTTTTTGTAACATGGCAGTATTGAAATAAATAGTGTTTTGGAGTAAAATTACCAGCAAACAGTCAACATGTAAACGGTAACCATGGCCAAAACATTTACATCATCTGAGTATACCTTTTTAAACGGTATCATAAATGTTGTATTTTTAGTGTATTTTCATCACATCCAGAGTTAGATTTGTAGTCAAGGAGTAGGAGAACACATTCAGTTGCATTATTATCCATGGGTTATTGGTTATAATGGTCATATTGCCTTTTAAATTAAGATTATGTACCAGGCGAGGGTAAAAATATGATGTTTTCCTTCATTGTATCTCCATTTACTCTGGAATGGTAATAGATGTGGGTTTACTTACACTGGATTCATATGTCCTAGCTTTTTACCTATCAAAGGAGACCAGAAACATGCTTATAGGCCTTATGGTTCAGGAGCTATCATGATTAATTTGGGGCATGTAATTTCGGACAGGAGGCCTGAAAGATATGCTTGGTAGTGTTATAAAAGCTGTGATAGCACACATTTGGAGGCAACTGCTGCATTGCTATCACATATCTTCTAGCAGCAGGGGTGTATACCTTCCCAAAAATCACTATGAAAGTTAGTCCCCCAAGATGGTAACGACCAACCCTACTGGCTCACGGCCTACTAGTACCATGGACCCATTGCAGTTTGCTTACAGGACAAACCGGTCCACTGACGATGTGGTCTCCCAGGTACTGCACAACACCCTTTCTCACCTTGACAGTCAGAAGGGGGGCTATGTGAGATTGCTGTTCATGGACTATAGTTCAGCTTTCAATACCATAGTCCCTACCAGACTGGCTGACAAGTTGATAGATCTGGGTCTGAACTCTACCCTGAGCGCCTGGATGCTGGACTTTCTGACCGACAGGCCCCAGGCGGTCATGGTGGGTGGACACACCTCCAACTCAATCACCCTGAGCATCGGGTCCCCCCAGGGCTGTGTCCTCAGCCCCCTGCTGTATTCTCTGTACACACATGACTTAACCCTTTTAGACCGCCCGCGCTCCGGTTCAAGCTCCAGCTCCGTTCTGAACCCTCTGAACCTTGGTGCTGTCTGGCTAACCAGCCCGCGTTTACACCCATTTAAGCAGAACCAACATTCCACCATCTCCGTCATCAACGGGGGGCGTTAGTCAGGTGGAGGTAAACATAGCGAGCCTCAACGCGCGAGCGCGCACACAAAAGCACACACGCACTTTGAAATGAATCATTCCAGCAAAGTAGGCTTCTATTATTCAAATGACTGTTTTAATGGGTATCATATTAGTAAGTCCTACTGTAGAACATGACATATTAGCATGACATCGGATTTATTAATGCCAATACTAAACATTTGGGACAAACGCAATTGGCACAAGTGTAAATGATGGATTAGTCACTCCGTTTTAACATCCGACTGATTAGCTCAACTTGTTAGTCCACTGGCTGTGGATCCTATGGTCACAGGTTCAAATCACTATTGGTTCCAACATATATTTTTTTTTAATACATTTGAATCGAATCTCATTTTGAAATCGCTACGCTGCCTATGGACACGACAGTGGCAGACGACTTCGGAGGTGATTGCATTGCACCATGCTGATCCACTCAACAGGTAGCAATTTCAAAATTAGATTCGATTCAAATGTATTGTCATTATACAGCACAAGTACAATACACCATCCAACCAGAGTGGATAAATTAATTAACGTAAAAAAAAAAAAAATTGTTTATTGATCTGTTGTACCCATGCACGCACATTTTCTAATAACGGCATTATTAGACATGCCAATCCAATGAAAGATGTGCTGGTCGCGCTGGAGAAAAGCCAAATTGGATGTTGCGTTTGTGGCGTTCGTCTTTTACGTGTTATTCTGAGATGATAATTCATCTGTATCTGGATAACCAATGAATGGATTTTGTCGCGGCAGGTAGCGTTATTTTGTGGAAATTGATATCTATAGACTGGTGTATTTTTCGTCCATGAAAAATGGAGGCTCAAATTATTATTATTGCTAGAGACTCTTGAGCAATAATTATTATTGGAGCCGAAAAATACACCAGTCTATAGATATCAATTTCCCAGAAATAACGCTACCTGCCCTGACTAAATCCGTGCATTGGTTATCCAGATACAGATGAATTATCATCTCAGAATAACGTATAAGTGGCGTTGTACGTGTTTTAGCTTATCTTTTATAGCGTCTTTTACGTTTTGGGCAATAATTGTTATTAGAGGCTCCATTTTTCGTGGAAGCTAAATACACCAGTCTATAGAAAATAAATGCATTCGAACAAGAAACCAATGTATAGACATAGCAATGGCTAAAGAATTGCCAGGCCTAACTGTATGCGAGCCAGGGAAGTCTTCGGCATGTAACGCGGCTCTCTTCATCTCGAAGTTTTCATCGACCCACTGAGCCGTGAGGCTCAACATGCTTATTTGGTTGAGGTCTGAACTCTCCAAATTGCCCATAAATATCGTAGTTTTTGTGGGTATTGTCCAGTTGTTGCTGTATGTTTTTATCTGCCCAAAATTCAAGCAAGCATGAAAGCATTACAGGTTTGCTTGCACACCACGCTCCGTTCCGTTGTCGGGGACACTGGTTCGCACCCGAAACCACCTTTTCAAGCGGTCCCGTCTTGGAGCGAATCAGCGCCCCCGGTGACTGGGGGAGCGTTCTCATCACACTTATTTTGGTACAATCGTGCTCTGATTCGACCCCGGATGGCTAGTGAGAAAGCCCCCTCAGACTCGGCTTCTTCCCCCAGGCCATCAGAACACTGAACACTGATCTCTCCGCCCACACGAACACACACACATCCTCACTTGCACTCTCTCACACATATAATTATTGTATACCGGTATAGTACTTTACCTTAATTCCTAAGCTTAGCATTGTATTGTATTTTATTCTTATTACTTTTTAGCATGTCTATTTTATTATTTATCTTATTATTTGTATTTTTGCACAATCGAGGCGGGCATGGCCGCCTTCATTTCACTACATGTCTTGTGTATGTACGTGACAAATAAATCTCTTGAATCACCCTGTGGCTGTAGTGGAGGGTGAAGACAAACCAGTCATGTGAATGTCTTCTGTCTCCAGGCCATAAAGGAGAACGATAAAGAGCATTACCGTAGGCTGCTGGAGATGGTGACGGAGAAATACAGCAAGGGCCAACCGCTCCCTTTCAACCGAACAAAACCACAGGAGTGAGTATGATCTGTAGATGGTTTCAACTTTGACAACATAAACATTCTAAATGGAACTGTGGTGGAGAGGTGAGATATGGACATCTCAGGTGGTTTGGACATAGAAGAACGGTGGGGGGGGCGGATGTTGAGAGGGGTGGAGGAGATGATTGTGGATGGGCGGAGGCCGAGAGGGAGACCGAAGCAGACGTGGAGGGGATGTGTGGAAAGTGATATGAGCGATCTGGAGATGCATGAAGACATGGCACAAAACCGTGCCCAGTGGCGTGGAGTGGCCCCAGCCCTTCCCAGAGACAGTTGCATTTCTCTCCTCTCCCCAGGCTCCTCAGGCCGTTCCTACCGCCGCCTCTACTGCTCCATGGAGCCCGACGCTGCTATGCTCTGCTTCGTGCCGGTTGCCGGACTATACTCAAATCAACTCTAAATGGATCTAATAAGTGGATTGCATATTTTCTTCAAGAAGCAGAATAAGGCTAACCCTCTCTGCCTATTGGGACATCATAATCGGGCTACCAACTTGAAGACGTGGTCATTTTTGGATTATCGAAGCTTTTGGACTGCAATAAGAAGATTTTGATCTGTTTACCGCGCACAGGACCTACCAAATGAACTGATTAAGACACTTGGACACTTGGACTAATAATACATTCAGTCATTTGGACGGAGTTGTTAAAACTCACTCCACTCAAATCAATAGAGTTATATTTCACTCTATTCAAATCAAATTTAAAGTGACGTGGCTGGGATAAATGTGCCAGTCAGTCAGACAAAACAAATTCCTGGACCAAGGTCGAACCATGAGCTGCTGGAGTCGAAGGCCTTCTGGGAGATAAGAGTGGCAAGCGGCTTCCCCCACCCCCAATCCCTACCCAATCCCCCCTCCCGAGTGTACGCCCGGCGCCACTCCCACGATGGTGACGGCAGCCGACTAGTACGCACGCTGGAGGGGGGAGCCTAAGACTGTCTCATCCAGCCCTGTAACAACCCCAATCCACTCCCCCCTCCTTCCGTACATGGCGCTGCCTATGACGGCTGCCAGTCTGTTTGCGGTGGTGAATACGCATATGTCTCAAGGCTCTGTACCATTATTACTATCTAAAATGTAATAATTGTGGAATATTACTGTAATGAGCTGTATGTGTATGATCCAAGCGTCCTACGATCCTCATCCTCATAGGAGCATAACAGAAAAAAGCATTCCATGTGAAGGTATTCTGTATTTTTGCATGTCAACTAATAAAGAAACTTGAAACTTGGAGTCATCGCCCCGTCCAAACCTCACTGTAGTGGGAAAATAGGGACGTAAAACGAAGATGATGATGAATGGTGAAACCGGATAGGTTAACACTTTGGTTGCCTTGGGTTAAATTAATGATATACCATAGATTGCCAGCGCTATTTGTCTATGGAGAAAGTCCCCTTCTTTGCAGGGCTATAACTTTTTAAATTCTATTGCTACATTGCCATTATTAGGGCCCATTCAAAGTCCTATATGTATTGTTCATTGTGTAGCAACGTTAAACTTTTTCATTCACATATTCATAGTAAAGTATGGTCTAATGTATAAGTATGTTTTCATCTCTTTCTGCAGCTTTCTCCAGAACGTGATATATAGCCCCAAATGCATTATATTGATGATGAAATACAGTTTGATGGCAATCAGCGCGATATAAAAAATTCCAACTAGACGTACTTCTAGAAGTTACTACACGTCATCTGATGTTGACCGGATGGGCGAGGGGGCGTTTATAATTCCGTGGGCAGCGTTATACCAATCATCTAATGTGGGTCAAATGTTGATAAAAGCAGTTAGTATCGAAGATGGTAACGTTACACGCTGAAACTCACCCCAGTCTCCGCGCGCCGTTGGGCGATCATCGTCGAGTAGAAATTTTATCATTATGGGATATATTATTACCCAGTCCATCTCCAGCTTGTATAATGGTATATACGTCCAAATCATGTTGTTTATCGAGTTATTGGCAATCGATCGCTATGTAGTGTGACGAGCTAGAGTGCCGGAACCTATACCGAGTGCCCGGAAGTAATATGGCCGACCAGCAAAACCTCTACTGCGCTTCCTGTTAAGCGGTTGCGCCGATCGGCCACCAGATGGCGCTCCTGAACCGCCAGAGAGCTCAGTGGGTCCTGCTGGTGGATCTCAGGCCAGCGGAGGGGGAATATGAATCCGATCGCAGATTTTTGAAATATTGATATAAGGACGACGTACAGCGTCCCCCGGCAACTTTAGCATGGCCAGCAAAGACGTCTAAAGACGTGTCCCGGCAGTCAAAGTGTTAATTATGTGTGTGTTCAAATCTTTATGCTTGATACACATTTTTATTAAATACAAATTTGTTAAAACATGGCTAATCAAATAAAATTTAGGTTCGGAGTTCAGTAGAGGACTTTACTTTCTCTGGCCAGGAGACTGGGTCAAGCACCCCCCTCCATTCTGTGGGAATGTCCTTTTAAGCTTTCTGGGAGAAAAGGGGGCGGGGGAGGGATGACCAGGTGCGGGGCGGGGAAAGGGGGATACATGGGGGAGGGGAGGTGTTAACAAAAGGCCTTGAAAGGAAATTCCACAGAACAAAACCACAGGAGTGAGTATGACCTGTAGATGGTTTCAACTTGACCACATAAACACCGTTGACACCGTTAAAAGGACTCCTCAAATCAAATGTGTAGATAGGCGGTGAGAGCAGCATATCACCATTTGATTGATTTATTGAAAACTTTATTAACAGATTGCAGAATGGGTACAGTACAGCTCGATACAAACAACTGCTAAGAGGATGAAGACCAGAAAAAGTCTTTCGTCTTGTTTACATAAGGGTCCTCCATTTTAAATGCATCAAGACATTTAGAGACATACAAATATACGGTACTATGTAAGAAATATACGGTACTATGTAAGAAAGAGAGAACATCATAAAAAGTAGAAGTCAGAGAGTCTCACCAACCAGTAAGAGCAGCATAGCAACAGGCGGTGAGAGCAACATATCACCAGGCAGTGAGAGCAGCATATGACCAGGAGGTGAGAGCAGCATATGACCAGGAGGTGAGAGCAACATATCACCAGGCAGTGAGAGCAGCATATCACCAGGCAGTGAAAGCAGCATATCACCAGGCGGTGAGAGCAGCATATCACCAGGCGGTGAGAGCAGCATATCACCAGGCGGTGAGAGCAGCATATGACCAGGCGGTGAGAGCAACATATGACCAGGCGGTGAGAGCAGCATATCACCAGGCGGTGAGAGCAGCATATCACCAGGCGGTGAGAGCAACATATGACCAGGCGGTGAGGGCAGCATATGACCAGGCGGTGAGAGCAACATATGACCAGGCGGTGAGAGCAGCATATCACCAGGCGGTGAGAGCAGCATATGACCAGGCGGTGAGAGCAGCATATGACCAGGCGGTGAGAGCAGCATATGACCAGGCGGTGAGAGCAGCATATGACCAGGCGGTGAGAGCAGCATATGACCAGGCGGTGAGAGCAGCATATGACCAGGAGGTGAGAGCAGCATATGACCAGGCGGTGAGGGCAACATATCACCAGGCAGTGAGAGCAGCATATGACCAGGAGGTGAGAGCAGCATATCACCAGGGTTATCAAATGGGCACCTCCCTTCACTTGTGTTTTTTTGTTTTGCCCATGACGCATCAGGATGGCTAAACAGTTCTGTTGTTCCCAGAACCCCCCCCCCCCCCCCCCCCCATCAATATTTTACCCATATGCCAAGCAAAATCGTCTATGAATATTACGACCACAAACACTCTGTGCAGTCACTGTTGATGGGAAATCAATTGTCTCATTATTTCAAGCTAAGATGTCCATTTAACAGTCATTTCTTTTTTTGTTATTTTCCCTACTAGTGTGTCACTTGCACAGAGTGCACAGACTGCTGCCTTTGGAAGAGCCTCGGAGTATGTCCCCAGAAAGATGGGACCCATTACAGGTAGAGACCTCTGTAGACCTTTTATGTGTGCGACAGTGGCGACAGGAGGTAGAGCGGTCCTTGAGCAAGACGCTTAACCCCTAATTGCTCCCGATGAGCAGGTCGGCACCTTGCATGGTTGCCTCCGCTGTCGTGTGTGTGTGAGTGAATGGGTGAATGTGAGCCATAAGTTGTAAAGTGCTTTGGATAAAAGTGCTATATAAATGCAGTCCATTTACAGATTGATATGTTGCTGTTGGTAGTTTTTTCCTTACCTGGAAATGAATGGTGACAATCAGCATCACTTGTACTCATAACATTCACACAGCCTATGAATTATGAACATATAATTATAATACTGTTATTATTTTTATAATTTCAGTTCTTGAAGTGGTACTTTTTTTTTTACTAATGAGACATACAGTGGACTCTGTGAGCTCTTAAACTGCCTACCAACTGTACAACCCAATCAATGTAGTCTTATAGCCTCAATCTCTCCTTATTCACTATTTCTCTACTCAGAAAGATGGTCCTCATCTCTGGACTGAGTGATGTCCCCAGATGAAGCCCATTACACTAGAATACATTTTCTATTAATTATTAATACATTTCTGGAGCATGTAGAGAGCAAATTGAGAGGTGCTTCAACAAGGCACTCTCCTTCGCTGCTAAGTACAGTTAGTGGTGTGTGTCACCAGACCATTAAAGCACAGTTAGTGTTGTGTCACCAGACCATTAAAGTACAGTTAGTGTTGTCGTGTCTCACCAGACCATTAAAGTACAGTTAGTGTTGTGTCTCACCAGACCATTAAAGCACGGTTAGTGTTGTGTCTCACCAGACCATTTGAGGCTAGAGTGCTGTGTTGAATCGCAGGTGGTCTCAATTGTTCTGTACACATTCTAGAACTTGATTTGATTAATGGAAAATAAAAAAGACACTTGTCGCTTTAATGTTATGTCCAATCCACTCAACCAAATGATTAATGTGTTTCAACCGTCCCGGGCTAATGACCTTGATGAACATTGTTACTCAGCTGAAAGAGTTGTACCCTTCCTGCTGACTTGTCGTACAGAACTTGTAAGTTGAGTTGCTTTGGATATAAAAGTGTCAGCAAAATGTAAATGTAAATGACCTCTGTCCATCTTTTCCAGCGACACCAACTATGTATATGTGGAGAGATGCATCTGCGACCAAGCAACAAGCCAAAAACAGGTTGGTCGGTTCGGTCGCTGGATTTGTGTGTGTGTGCGATTTGTGTTTGTGTTTCCGATCATGGTTGTAAGTTGTGTTTCCGATGTTTCTACCAGGAGGACAGATGTGTGTTTCACCAAGACACTGACTGGAACTTCAGAGGAGGCGCCACATGCCAGATGTACAGCGGTAGGGATCTCACACACTCGGTCTGTCATGTCCGTCACACATGCTAAGCTACACGCTACCCTTGTTTAATATCCAGGGGAATATGGGGAGTAACATAACGAGCTTACCCAAAACAATTAGAAAAATGGAACCAAAATGACTAGAAAAGGCTGTTGAAACACCTTTTGTTAAGTGTAATAATGAATAAAATGTATTTACAGAAAATGAATCAACCAAATCGATCAACTAACATTACAGAAATGGAAACAAATATGGCATCATGTCAGTTCTTTTTTACATAACGTTAAATATACATCAAGATTCTGTTTTTTCTTTTCTTTTCTTTAGCAAAAGCAGGTGTCAGATGTGGACCTGTCTACAGAAGTAGCTACTCGCCTCAATCTAGTGGACAGAGAGAAGCCTGTAAAGACACAGACCGAACCGCACTCTACGCACACAACCCACACACGCCACAGCGATGAGGAATTACCTAGGCTGACTAAGGTGAGATAAAAATGTTGTCATAAACACAATGTGTGCTCGGTACATGCTTTAATGTTTTCTGTCACAATCATGGATTTCTGTTATGTTGAAGAAAACTACTTGATCCGCTGTCATTTAAAAACCCTTCTCTCATACATAAGTTAGTCTAATAGAAGTGATGTATTTATAATATCAGGGAGTCTTTGGAAAAATGGCGGTCATCATCCTTCTTGACATTGGTTTTTAAAGTGAGGCATCATGATAATCACACCTGTGATGATCTCCTATAGCCAATAGGTCTCGTTAACTTTTGGATTTGTGGAGAAACATTAGGATGGTTCCTAAAAGTGAGACCGCTAACCAAACCATAATAAGCTAGACCCTGACTATTATTACTTAATTGTATCCGTCTTCCTTATTAAAGGTATAATTATCAAATGCCCCCTCCCAAAAAAGAAAATTAAGACTCACTACAAGTGAGACCCCTCTCTTTGCCTGTGTTTTCTTTCTTTCTATTTTGCTGTGTTCAGGACCTTTTATGGGCGTCAACCCTTGGGCAGTGAGTTAAAAACAGTGAGTTTATTGTCACACAGAGCAGAAGAATTTAGCCAAAACAAACCAATAGTATCCAGCTGCAGAACGGCAGACCAGCTACAGTCTCAGACCAAAACGCATTTCCTTTGATTTAATTAATCATCAAATGATTTATGTCAAGGATTGCAATGCCTCGCTTGAATGAAGTTAACTTTTCACCTGGATAACGTCAACATTCAGGGTGAATGTAATGTGAGAAATTGGGATTTCAAAAAAAATAAAATGTAATTTTTTTTTATCGGATCGGAAAAGATCGGTATCGGTAGATACTCAAAATCACATGATCCGGATCGGGAGCAAAAAAATGTGATCGGGACATCCCTAGTCTATAGGTTCAATGTTCTGTTTTGGTTATGTATTCACTTTTTGTGTGTGTGTAGGACATGGCTGCAGAGGTGGGTCGTGCTCTGGCCCAGAGAGATCCAAACCTGGTCCTCAGCGCTGCTTTTAAACTGCGGATCACACAGAGAGACCTGGCCACACTGCAGGAGAGCAGCTGGCTCAACGACGAGGTACAAACCAAGAGTTTATTTAACGTCACGGTGACCAATTGCAGTCACTCTTATTGTCTGGGACCAAATACGGCCACGCCCCACTCCCAGTAAAAAGTGGGAATCTCTAGAATGGGTTTGGGTATACGTATACGCTGTATACGGAAGTGGCTCTCAAGGTGACGATTAGACAACATTTTATGTTGTCAGTAGATGGCAGCATTGGTTTAAAATTAAAAGGTGAAAATGTTGAAAACTACAACACTGCATTTCCCAAGATCCTTAGCACAGGTCGCAGGTCACAGGGATGTGTCTATATTCTTCGACGTGATCTGAACAGCGGTAAACTAATACTGCGACCTCGGTATAGCGACTGCGAATGGTCAACTAATTATCTTACCAAAAGTGCGCTGGTAGCGTTACATATGTTGTCTAAAGGGGGACATATGGTACAATTTAAGATTCTAATGATAATTGGCATATAAAGGACAACATAGAGCATCGTTAATTTGTAAGAAACCCCAATGAAAACGGCGCAGGGTGCTATTGTTATGAAAATGTGATAGAATCCTATAACAATGTGAACGCATTTGGTTTACGTTCCGTTAGTACTAGAATACTACAGTATGTGTTCTGAATATAATGATAGATGTATGTTGTGCATTTCATATCTGTAGACGGAAGGATAACTTAATTTGAAGGTAAAACACACACACAAGGTATAATTTAGACTTCGTTCCATGATGGATCTTTGTCAGGTAGGGCTACAATGACTAATTGACAACTAATCGATTAGTTGAGTCTATGTTATGCTGCGCCTCCATGGCCTCAATGGCCTTGTTGAAGCCATTTGATGTATAGCAAAGCCTGTTAATACTTAGTTTATGTTTTATGTTCTTTTATTATCTAAACCGTTCATCTGCTTTTCAAACTGAAGATTTAAAATAAATAAATAAATGTATAAATATGTATATATATTGATGTATAGCATACATTTATGTTTTGCTTTTTGTTTTATAACCATCATTTTGCATGTTGTTTTGAAAGGTTGCTGCACAAGACGAAGAATAACGTTTGGTTTTCTGCATAAAATGTAGCATTATCAAAATTATAATTGTTAGTTGGCGCCCTATCGTCGGGTCAAAACATTGCCTCATTTAAGAAGTCTAGAATATACTGCAGTGTGCGGGTTCTGCACATAACCTAGCACCCACTGTTGATTTTAGAATAAGAACTTAAATGTCTTATCTCTTATCTTTACTGTTGCTGGCATGTGAAAACCTAATTTCATCTAGGGATCAATGCGTTATCTCTCAAGACCAGGGGTTCTCAAACTCTTTTATATCACGACCCCATTTAATTTAGGATTTTTTTTTGGCGACCCCACACTTAATGTATTGCGTAATTTAAACATGGAATTAAGGAATATCGAAATAAAAGCACACGTTGAACTTGATCATGCATATTTATTAGAACATTTTATTACAGCACCGTCATCAATACACATTTATAAAACGAGGCATATTTAGCCAATATATGTTACCAGAACATTAAAAAGAAATATATATTTTTTTTACTTGCCAATGCACTGTCACTTACCCTACCCACGACCCCGCTTTGGGTTGCGACCCGTAGTTTGAGCCGCTGGTCTAGACGCCTAGTTTCTTCCTTTGGCCCTCTTCTCACTTTGGCTCTCTTCTCTTCTCGCCTCTAGGTGATCAACTTCTACCTGTCCCTGGTCACAGAGAGGAGCGCTGGCCAGGCGGCCGGGCTGAGGGTCTACTCTTTCAGCACCTTCTTCTTCCCCAAGCTGCATGGCGGGGGAGGCGGGCAGTCGGGAGGCCATGGAGCGGTGAAGCGCTGGACCAAGGCCGTGGACCTCTTCCTGTACGACGTGGTGCTGGTCCCCCTGCACCTGGGAGTGCACTGGGCTATGGCTGTGAGTCAGTGTGTTCACACAACCTCCATGGTCTGCTCGGATGCAACCAGGGCTTGACATTAACTTTTTGGCTCACTAGCCACTCAGCATTTTCACCAGCCAAAAATCACCACACTAAATAATTTTTTTCATCAATACGTTCCCATTTTATAGCGTGATGAATATGTTTAAAATCAAAATGCATATGATCGGTATCATGTTCCACCATGAATGCATGAAAGGGGGGGGGGGGGGGGGCGGGGCAGGGGACGATGTTTCTCATTATTGATTACCAATAATGGCATTCGTTATTGTAGCATCATACACTGATCGCCTGGTTGGCTAATGCTAACCAGGCCTGAGCATGAAATCTACGTGAAATCGTTCTTACCTGTGGCCGGTTGGATCCCAAAAAGGATTTCTCAGTTATTGATCGCCATCTGGTAGATCGATATGTCCATTGGCTGATGCTATATTCCTTTACTGCATACTGAATTCGGCGTCGCAAAAGGTATTCCATGCGATCTGATGAAGGCATAGCTTCACGCTAACAGAAAAAGTAGGCCTGAATGAATCTTTTTTACATCCGGTCTGAAAACAAGGAGTACTCTATTCTCGAGACAGCACCACTACCAGGATCTGGCCTGTAATGCACTTTTCCGAATTGTTGTGGGAGTTGTAGTATTATGTAGTATCACTTGTATTGACTTAATTATTGCCGATGCCTTTTGTAGACTACTATGTTTTTTTTTTTTCATAGAAAAAAAGTCACCGGCCACTGTGGTGGGTAGAATGGCGTAGTTACCCGCCACAGCCGAATTCTACCCGCATGTGGCAGGTGTTAATGTCAAGCCCTGGATGCAACTGTTAACCCTTTCACTACCACACTACAGACGGTTAGCAGTCTGTAGTGTGGTAGTGAAAGGGTTAACCTTCTGTAGTGTGGTAGTGAAAGGGTTAGGAAGTTGCTTCAGATGATTTTTCAGAAACATTGAAACAAATTAATTTCAACTTACACTTACGCCCCGGAGTTGTTGAAATGCTGCGACTTCTCAAATTTAGTGTCTTGTTTACTGGGCACTGCCGTGATTAATCGAATGTGAATTGGTAGTGAAAATGACAACAGACTCGGTTGAAACCATTTCAATAACCCGTGCTTCTTAAAAAGGTGAACTATCCATTCAAGTTGCTGCACCTTGACCTCCGGTTTTCTTTTTTGAATTCTTTCTCTCTCTTCCTCCAGGTGATAGATTTCAAACGGCGTTCGGTGAAGTCTTACGACTCAATGGGCCAGAGGCACGACGACGTCTGCAGTCTCTTGCTGTGAGTCAACCACGCGTTCCAAGCTCCTTCATTGCTCTGTCGTACTGAATATATCATGCGACATGTGTTTACCAGGGTAACCCTGCTAGTAACACTGGGGCTCTCGAGTTATTCGTGTTTTCATTTCCTGATGGTTGCATATAGGAGTGTTATTTCATTGTAATTGTCGATTTTATTTCCCAGACTGTACTTGAAGGAGGAGCACAAAGCCAAGAAGGGCAGAGAACTGGACGTCTCCAAATGGAGCATTGGCAGCATGAGGGCCTCTGTAAGTGATGGTGGAGTGAAGTATATGAATGTTATCTGGGTGGAATGTGTTACTATGAGGCTAAATGTTGTCTAGGTGGAATGTGTTATTAGTGCTGTCAATAGATTAAAAAAAATTAACTAATCACAATTTTCTGTAATTAATCTAGATTAAAAATAGCATTTTTCTACATAAGACCGAATCTTGTAACAGATATTTACTTGAGTAAAATCATGGAATTAATGTAAAATCAACACAAAGAAAGTATATTTAGATTCAAAGACTATCTTTCTTTGAATACAGTTTCTCTCCTGTGAAATACAAATGTTCAACAAAACCATCAACATTGAGTCAGCTAGACCTCTTTCTTATATCCGCGGCGCTAAGATTGAAGATTTTTCACTCCATAGATTAATCTAGATTAATTTATTTTAATGCTTTAACTATAGAGATTAATTTAAATTTATTAAAGCATTCATTTTGACAGCCCTAGTTATTATACTAGGAGGCTAAATGTTGTCTAGGTGGAATGTGTTGTTATACTAGGAGGCTAAATGTTCGCCTTGTGTCTTTTTTATGTGCAGGAGATTCCCCAGCAGAAGAATGGCAGCGACTGTGGAGTGTTTGCTTGTAAATACGCCGACTACATCTCCAGAGGAAGGCCCCTCTCTTTCAGACAGGTACGCATGTTGCCACCGAGAGCAGGGCTGCTCCGGCCTCGGCAACAAGACTTGGAACTTAACAGCGAGGACGGAAAGCTGGGGTTTGTCCACTAGAAGTAGGATGCTGAGGGTTTGTAGCACGATCAACTTGATCATTATTGGGAGAGTTGGGGACTTGTGGGCGGAGTTTGCGAAAAAATAAGTAAATTGGATGTCGGAAGAAGCATTGAAAGGGAAGTCAGTGGATTTGGTTGAGGAGAAATAATGTCAGCTGGGCCCTGGGGAGCCAAAGTAAACAAAGGGTAAGATGTTCCTTTTCTTGTCCGGTTCTGTTTCATGTGTGATATTGATGTCGGGACTAGTAGTTATATTTTTGACATAAGGACAGAATGACACAAGGAGGTTCTGTGGGTATCATGGACAATGAGTGCTAGCATGGGGGGGGGGGGGCAGGTTTCTGGCACGCTGGAACTAACTACAGACCCTTCCTGAGGTGTCGTTGGCCTAACTTGACGAAGGGAGGTGCCCACTTGATAACCCTGGTGATGTGCTGACTCCCACTGCCTATCTATCTACATGTTGGGTTGTGGTGGCCATTAGGGGACATGTGGCATCGTCATTGTCAATACCTGGAGCTCACATCAAAGGGGCTGTTGAAGTTGACAATGCTTTTTGGGAGTTATTAGGCATAACAAAAAAATATTGTTTGGTTCCTGTTGGTTGTCAGTTAAGGCCATGGGTAGGTAGGGAATTTGTTTTATTTTTTATTTTATTTTTTCCCATGGCGACTATGGATAGGGAATTTCTTTATTTAATTAAAATGTTCATAACATGGATGCATGTACTCTTCAGCATGTTTAATATCCATAACACTAAAGGTTTGACTAAGATTTGTATGAAACTTTATTATTATTATTTAAAAAAAAATCTGATTTTATAAAAAAAAATATATATATATATATATTTTTTAACTCATGAAATAAATTGGCAGGGTCGGTCGACAACCGGAACCAAACCATTATTTTTGTTAGGCCTTATGGAGCATGTAATACATTCATAGTGTGTAGCTCTATAGTTTAATTATTTATAGACATGTTTCTTTTGGCAACGGGATTTGGTTTCTTCATTGAGTGCTTAGTATCTTGTGTTTTTTTTTTTTAAATAAATTGGTCCCTCATTGGGTTCCAAGATTTTATTTCATTTGAAGAGAAGATGTTACTAAGACCTACAGTAAGACACTTTGGGCCCACAGCCCTCCACCCATGTTACTTGTCAGCCCTATGCCCGCCCTATGCCCTCCCCTGACCTATAACGATACACACACAAAATGAATGTCATAATGAACACCCTCCTCTTCCTCCCTAGTGTCACATGCCTCTGTTCAGAAAAGTAATGACGTGGGAGATTCTCAACCAGAAGCTGCTGTAGAACTGCACAACAATCGTAATGGATCGCCCAACCGCCCAGAACATTCTCAACGGGAGCCACAAATGTGTAACTACAAGATGACGATGAAGATTGATGATGAAGAAGCGCACGGACCAAAGCACGGGAATTCAAACCACCACCCCGTCCAACTCCCGTCTTCTCTCTGGTCTCTAAAAAAACAAACTCTAGTCTTAATATTTCATCGTGTCCCGTCACCTTTTCGAAGGCTTATTCACACCTAGACGTATCTCTGAGTTATAATTGGAGAAGATAATCAAATGTGACAAAGGTATGTCCTACACAGGCATTGGCACTACTGACTGACTACCTTTTTGATATATAATATATATTTTTGATTTATAATTTGTATTGTTTATCTTACTGCTCAAATACTGCCTGAAGTGCCTTGAGTGGATTAGTCTTATCGTGCTTTGGCTTCACTTTTATTTATTTTTTTAAAGGAATGTACCTGTATCTATCCCACACCTCCAAGTTTGTAATGAGTTAGATTGGACCAGACTCTGTAGCCCCAGCCGATGAGCTGACTGGTAAGGCTGTCCTCCGCTAGAGAACTTCAATAGTCATGGAATTTTGTCGACTAAACGATTCATCGATGTAATCGGCGGATCTGTCGAATGTGATTTTCCACACGCAGCCATGCAGAAATACTCTTTTGGAATCTGCATGGATAACAAAGTCTTGGGTCGACTAAGACTAGTCTTACCAATAATCGACTTAAGAGAGGGCGACCGTATTGACTGGGCACCATCTATAAGTGTTTGTATTTAAATTACTCATCTTAAAGCTCAAGCTTTGAGCGTACTATAATTGGGTTGATTTTTCAAATGAATTTAATGCAGAACGTGAGCGTAAATGGACATATGATGCCAAAATGACCCATTTATGCTTTGTGCTCTGCTCAAGGCACTCTGCCGTTCAGCTTGGCTTGCACTGGTTATTCTATATGGTTAAATGCTGTACCAAACGGGTAGACCACGTCAACTCAAATAAAGGGTATTGTTTTTCACTGGGTGAGACTTTCAAAACACTATTTACAATACTTTATTTTGGAACAAGGTTATGCCCTTTAGTTCTTTAATAGTGTAGGTTCTAGGTTTTGTTTGCTTCTTTATCGATTTATATTAAGTTTTCAGTTCTCCTGTCATAGTCCATAGTTTTAAAAAGAAAAGAGAGAAGCTTCCCTGTTAAGTGGTGGCTGATTTTCTAATGGTGTGCACAGGTGACACTTTTATTTTTATGTTCTGGGGTTCACCAGGTGTTGGCTGGCTGCAGGCAAGGAAACTAAAAGAAGGAAGGTTCATGTCAAGAATACCAACGTTCTATGCACTGCTTGGTCTCAGACTTTGGTGCCAGTTCTATTGAAGCCTATATTAAAATATCAAATGTACCAGCTATCTGAGGAAATCCACATCAACCAATATATCAAACATTAGCTAGTTAAAATAAAATCTCCTTGTATAGATCAAATCCCTCCCTGCTGGACCACACTGCAGGTACAAATCAACAAAACAAAGCTGCATGCTTGGATGGTTGTGGATAGACTTTTCCAGTAAGTTTTACAATTTATGTGTAAATTGGATGAGAAAGTGTGTGTGTGTGTGTGTGTATTTGAGAGGGGAGCATGGATAGATACCTGCCGTTTCCCCATGAGTAATATAAGGCTATGTTGATTACTAAGTTATTTGAGTGCGATTATACCACACAATGCTGTTTAGGGCTGCTACAGTACGTTCCTCTGTATGCTATAGTAAATTTTGCAGAGTACATTTTACTCAAACCGAGTAACATTTTACTTCGTTTGAGTAAAATTTACTCTGCAAAATGTACCGTGTATATACATGCATGTTTAGCAACATGCTGAAAAATATTTTGTGTAATAAAAAAACTAAACGTTTTATGTTTTAGTTGTATATTTTATGCGTAAGTAAGTATGAATACAACAAAGCGTTGCTGTGTAGTTGTGAAATGTGCTAAAAATCACCTTTACTGACTCTTCTGAAGTATAAACAAACTACTGCTTAAGATTTTAATGAAGCAGATGGTTCTGAGTCGACGGTATGTGTTTGTTTTGGCATTTGATGCGTCTTTACAGACTTATGACCTTTTGAAAAATAAAAGCAGATCCGGACAATTTGTTGTAGGTATCTGCGTGCTGTGTATCTTTCTTTGCCTTTCCCTAGAGTGTTTGTGGAGTGGTTACCTGTTGCCTTGCTGGAAGGACTCTAAACAACGTGAGAAGTGTACGGTTGGTCAAACTACACCTCAAGTGAGAAATGGTTCCTATACTCGTAATTTAGAAAATGGCAATATTAGCTTAAAAAAAAGATTTCACAGAATAATATTGCTGTATTGTTTGTTTAAAATTGAGAAGTATTATATAAACTTGGTCCTTAAAATGAATGGAAGTGAATCAGGAGTCTTGCCACCTGGGAGGACTGGTGCTGTTGACGGTGGATAACGAGGACGGCAGTGGTCACTAGTTTATTTGTATATTACTTTAGATATGGTTGACAAGTTCTACTGAAGTAAAATAAAAAATAGGATGAAAAGTATTGTGATTTATTTTCCTGTCTTCTAAGCACCAGTCACTTCCCATTCAACTACAAATAACATCAAATCTCCAAGGCCGTGCACCTGTGAGTGCACTGGGCTATGGCTGTGAGTCTGTGTGTTCACACAACCTCCATGGTCTGCTCGGATGCAACTGTTAACCCTTTCAACCCTGCAATTCGAAACTGGCCACCGTAAAGGTCCACCCCCCCCCCCCCCCAAATAGACAGTTCCTCCCCACCGTATGTATATATTTTCTCCCCACAGTATGTATATTTTTTCTCTCACCCGCCCACCCCCTCCTAATGTACAGTCTCCTCCCCACCGTATATACTCACCACCGTATGTATATTTTTCCTCTCACTCGCCCACCCCCTCCTAATGTACAGTATCCTCCCCATCATATGTATATAATCTGTTAGGATCTATGGGTAACAGTACTGTATATTTGCATATCTTATATGTCACAAATGTAATGGTACTATATACCTGTATGTCCCTATGCCATAAATGTCATGTATGTTGTGTATGTCATAAATGTCACTATGAATTGAAAATGGGGGACCCTGATGTAAACAAGACCGTCTTTCTCTGGTGTGCATCCCCGTACTGTATTATACCCATTCTGCAATCTGTTATTAAATAAAGTTTTCATTCTTTCATTCATTCATTCACTACACACTAATCCCTGGTGGACATATGTGCCATAATATCTTACCATGGCCTAGTTATGCATTGGCATAAGTCTTGTGCCGTGTTTCAACAGTGAGAAATTTGCTCCTTCCATTGCATTATACAGTTTGCCAAATTTCCCTCTGGATGAATAAAGTATTTATATTCTATTCTATTAAGTCAAGTCAAGTCAAGAGTTTTAATTGTCACGGCATACAGGTATACAATGAAATGCGGCTGGTCTTGCCCGCGACGATGTGCAATACAGTGGTACAACATATAATAGAATCCAATAAAATACAGTGGTACAACATATTAATAGAATCCAATAAAACAGTGCAATAAACAGGTACATGGTGTGCCATCTCGGTATCTGTACATTAGTATTTACAGAGCATATAGGACATGCTAGGTAGCTTTAGTAGTGCAATACACTGTTCCTGATGCTATACTACTTTAAGTGGCCTTTCCTCTGGCCATAAGTGTGCGTGTGTGCGGCATGAGTGTTAAAGTGGCTGCTAGTGTGAGCGTGCTCAGCGTGCGTGTCGTGTATGTGCTTGTGTGTGGATAGTTCAGTTTCTGTGTCTCTCAATGTTCATTGTTCAAGGCTCTGATGGCCTGGGGGAAGAAGCTTAGCCTAAGCCTCTCCGTCCTAGTAGCTGGAGTTCGCAGGCGTCTGCCTGACCTCAGCAGCTGGAACAGGCTGTTATTGGGGTGGTGGGGGTCTTTCATTATCCTGCAGGCTCTGGATTTGCACCTCTTGTTGTATAGAACCTGCAGGGGAGGTAGCGCAATACCCGTGGTACGCTCGGCTGAGCGCACCACTCTCTGTAGGGCCTTCTTGTCCTGTGCCGTGCTGTTCCCATACCAGGCAGTGATGTTTCCGGTCAAGATGCTCTCTACAGCTCCTGAGTAGAAGGACTGGAGTATCTTCCCCGATACTCTGAACTTCCTTAACTGTCTCAGGTGGTAGAGGCGCTGCTTCGCTTTCTTTACTACTGTGTCTATGTGTGTTGACCATGTCAGGTCCTCTGAGATGTGGACCCCCAGGTACTTATTACATGTATAAGTGATGACTTTTAAGAATTTCTCCCACTTTACTGTCATTATATATATATATATATTATATAGCCTAGGCATGGAGTGGGAGTCCGAGTCCAATGGTGCCAACGGACACTGCCAAAACGGCACCCCCTACCTGTACAAACTGCTCGAAGCTGCTCAAAAACATCTGAACTTGTCAAAGACTTGTCACAAACTTGTCAAACAATACTGATGGTTTGTCTGCCTCCTCTAACATAAACAATGTAATGCAGAGCACATCGACGACACCAACTGCACATCAAATGTGTTATTTTCAAACCACCTTCTCTCAAAATACAGCTTAGCAGCAGTTATGATGAATGAGATGAAAAATGTGCTGATGAAAATGCTAATGATATTGACATAAGTCGTACAGTCAAATAAGTGGCACAAGTGGATATCTGTTTACTGATGAGTTGCCAAACACATAGCATGAAGGACACGCAGTGTTCAATAAATAGTTGTTCCAGTTAGATTGGATTGGTTGGTGTCTTAATGAGAATGCAGATTCAGATATGAGAGACATTAACATTAACATGACCATTCAAAGGGCTTTGATAGATGATGCCTGTTTTCAGATTCAGATGGTTTTATTTCCCATTATACAACAAGTACAATGGGATTCTTACTCTCTGTTTGCTCCACAACATATGAATAAAAAGCAACAATTAACAGAATTAAAAAAAGCAGGCATTTATATACAATAAACTGTCTGTGGTATGTCCAATAACATAAGTATAAGTAAATAAAAAAAATAAGTAGAGATCTGGCAGCACTTGGTGCATGACGCATCTCTACTTATTTTTTTTATTTACTTTCACTGCCCTTTCTGTGATGCCTGAGACCCTCTTCTTGGGACCAAGTAAGGTTTCGTCGACAATCCAATGTACAGTTACCCCACCTACCCAACCCCCACCCCACCCACCCAACCACCTCCAATGTAGTTTCCCACCCAACCTACACAACCTCCTCCAATGTACAGTTTCTTTGTCAAATGTATATACTCTCTTTTTTAGACTCTTTTTGTATCACAAACAATACTGTATTTGTAAATCTGGTATGTCATAAATGTATAGATGTAGCAGTATTGACTATATCTGTATGTCATGTGTGTCATATTATGTTATGATGCATTGAAAATGGGGGACCCTGATGTAAACAAGACGAAAGTCTTTCTCTGGTCTGCATCCCCTTAACAATTGTGTGTATTGAGCCGTACTGTATTGTACCCATTCTGCAATCTGTTAATAACATTTTCAATCAATCAATCAATCAATGCATCCTTATTCAAACCAATAAAGTTGAAGAGCCACTTGGAGGTCTAGACTAGTAGGAGGAACACCACACTGTTGTCAATGCTCAGTATACTAGACTAGGAGGAACACCACACTGTTGTCAATGCTCAGTATACTAGACTAGGAGGAACACCACACTGTTGTCAATGCATGCTCAGTATACTAGACTAGGAGGAACACCACACTGTTGTCAATGCTCAGTATACTAGACTAGGAGGAACACCACACTGTTGTCAATGCTCAGTATAACTAGACTAGGAGGAACACCACACTGTTGTCAATGCTCAGTATACTAGACTAGGAGGAACACCACACTGTTGTCAATGCTCAGTATACTAGACTAGGAGGAACACCACACTGTTGTCAATGCATGCTCAGTATACTAGACTAGGAGGAACACCACACTGTTGTCAATGCTCAGTATACTAGACTAGGAGGAACACCACACTGTTGTCAATGCTCAGTATACTAGACTAGGAGGAACACCACACTGTTGTCAATGCTCAGTATACTAGACTAGGAGGAACACCACACTGTTGTCAATGCATGCTCAGTATACTAGACTAGGAGGAACACCACACTGTTGTCAATGCTCAGTATAACTAGACTAGGAGGAACACCACTCTGTTATGAAGTTTCAAGTTGGTTTTTATTCCATCCATCTACACTCATTGCACACACATCCACATACACACTTTGACATCACTGGGTAAATAAAGGTAAAAAAAAAAAATTGAGGGTCAAGAGGTGGAATCTGTCGTCAGCTATATGATTTTATTTTATTTTTATTTTCGTGTCTTACATAGCCCATAATGGGCTTACAAGACACATAGACAATAAGTATATAATAATATACTTGACAAATTACTTGACAAATGACATATACATAAATACATGAGTTCAATCATTGATAACAACCTCACTTTTGAATGCAATACTGAAATGGTTTGCAGGAGAGGTCAATGACTTTTCTGCCTACGGAAACTGCAAGTTTCATGTTGACAGCTGATGACTACTACATAGAATCCATTTGATCACTGTTGGTCCTGGACCTGGGGGATCCGGCGGTCTTGGGTGGGGGAGTGGGTGAGGAAATGTCCAATGTCTAATGTATTTTGTGTTGTTTGTGATGTTTTAATTTTGTATTAGGTATTTTGTATAGTTAAGTTTTGATCAGTAAGTATTTCTTATTTCTTATTGTCTTGTCATTATTATTATTGTTGTTGTTATTATTGACGTTGATGTTGTGTTGTTGTTTGTTAAAAAAAAATGCATTGATCATATCCTTCATCTGTTAAATAGAAGCAGCAACAGATGTCATCCTGGCTGACTGCACTACGTCACCAGCGTCAGTGCATCTCTGCAACATCCGGCCATTTGGTGTTATAGCAATTTGGCTTAAAAAAATTGGAACGGTAACAAAACATTAAATTATTTGCTGACACCCAATTGCACCATTAATCCCACATGCAGTATCAAGGACAAAATTACTGGTAAACGGGAAAGGAAAATACTGTTCATTTCGCCATAGTAAAAAAAACTACATTGGGGGGGGGGGGACACTGTACACTGTACATTGGAATACTGACAAAGCCATACTTGGTCATTTACTGTACAATTGGGTTAGGACATTTGTAGGGGCCAGTTTCGAATTGCAGTCTCCCGTAGGTGTTTTTTGAAAGTGGGTAGTGATTCACATTCCTTTACAGCTTTGGGTAGGGCATTCCACATTGTGGCATAATTGCGGACGTTTTATTGTCGCCATCAGAACCACTAACGAACACTATCGCACGGAGGAGATCAAACTGGGAACGAGGTTAAACGAACACCGGCGACAATGTGGCATAGTTTATTGGTTTTTCTTTATTGTTTTCTTTTCTTTACCGGGTTCTTGCTGTAGCTGCTCCAGTTGCTGGGTTGTACAGTAGGTGGCGGTATGCGCCTTTCTGTGGTTGCGACCCGCCATTAATTCCAAAGAAGAAGAAGAAGAAGAAGAAGAAGAAGGTGGCATTACTGGCATAGTGATCGCTCGAAAATAAAACGTCCAATATAGCCTAACCGTTAGCTAAATAGGGCCATATTCATATTTGATAAGACATTTGTTTTCTAGAAAATGAGCGACAACGAGAAAGACTTTGTGGAACGGGTGAGAACATTCTGATCACATGAAAATAATATCATGCAACGCTAGTGGATGTTAGTTAGCTTAGCTTAGCTTAAGTTAGCTAACGTGTGGCATATACGGTGAGCTCGAACCAAAACGTTATGTAATGTAACGTTCAGTTATGTGATATTAATAGCTTAAGGTTAACGTTACGCATTGGTGAGTTAGCTATCCAACGTTAACATGGCCCGAAAAGTATAAATAACTTGAACAGTTGGTCAATAGCTAACGTTACTAGTAAATAGAGTAACCTACATGCTTTCTCATATTCAGATGTATGTACAGTCTCCCCCCACCCCACCTACCCAACCTCTTCCAATGTACAGTTTCTACGTCAAATGTATATACTCTCTTTTCTAGACTCTTTTTGTATCACAAACAGTACTGTATTTGTAAATCTGGTATGTCATAAATGTATAGATGTAGCAGTACTGTCTATCTGTATGTTGTGTATGTCATAAATGTCATGAATTGAAAATGGGGGACCCTGATGTAAACAAGACGAAAGTCTTTCTCTGGTCTGCATCCCCTTAACAATTGTGTGTATTGAGCCGTACTGTACTGTACCCATTCTGCAATCTGTTAATAAAGTTATCAATCAATCAATCAGAGGATCGTTAAGGAGGATTGGGTAACGCATGTTAACGCTATGCCTGGTCGAATGGGTCACAGGCCGAGTTGGGCCTCGCAAGTCAAAATTACTATGCTAGTTTTATAACGTCTTTGCCCCAACAGTCACTCTTGCATTTGTTTTGTGTAATGTTAACATGTTGTTGTAGGATATAACGTACGTCATAACAATAGGATAGTTTCAAGTTTCAAGTTGATTGGGTCTACTTTATATCGAACTGATTGAACGTCCCGCGAACCGCCCCCCCCCCCCCCTGTGTCTTATGGGTATTTTTTTTTATCTACTTTTTCTACCCATTTTCTATTTTTCTCCCATCCCAATTTCGTATTGTCCAATTCTACCCTCCCCTGTCTCGAACGTTGTTAGACCATGCCTCCCACTGGTCGGCTGCAATGTGGACGAAGCCTTGCATCACGTGTCCCCTCCGGTACACGAGGAGGCAGCCGTCGCATCTTTTCACCTGCTCAGCGCGATCTCTGTGGCGAGGAGTAACGCGTGGGAGGCTCACGCTGCCCCCGATGCTTCCTGATTCTGCTGTACAGGCGCACCAACCGACCTGTAGGAGTCGCTGTCCACAACGTCCGATCCCCACCCACCGGCTTTCCCACCCCCTAATACTGCCAATTGTATTAGTATGAACGACCAGCCAAGCCGGAAGCAACGCCGAGAGCTGTGCTCGAACCCAGCATATCCTGCGTTAGTGGCGAGCGCCTTGCCCACTGTGTCACTTATGGCTCTTAAGTTATGGGTAACGTGGGGATATCAATTCGTAAGCCTGGTGGGTGGCAACCAACAACTGGCACTTAACCACATAACTACATTCTGAAGAATATTTAATATGAATCGCATTTTGATGTCAATCTGTGTATAATTTACAATTAAGTATTGCCATGCATTTCAGAGCCTACAATGCCTATATTCAATGGCCTACAGACATTTCAGAACCTCACTTATATTTCTAGTGTGTGACTCTCCTGTTTTTTTTTCTCTGATGTTTGTTTTCTCTGCAGCTCTCTCAAAAACCAACATTGCCTTATCACCCTTGTTTTGTTTTTTTGTTAAGGTTAAGGTTGGAAGAAAGAAAAAGGCTGGACGAAGTTTCAGATGAAGTTATTAGTTTGATGAAGCTGATGGTGTTGATGCATGCTAATGTATGGCGTTTGGAAGCTGGCAGAAGCGAAACACGAGAGGCCCCACTGCTAGAGTGGTGTAATGGCAGATGATAAGTGGGGGAGGAAGAGGAGGAGAAAAGAAGTCGTAATGTCAAACTGAAGAAAGAAGATTGGTTGTTTTGAAGTTATGAAGTTACAGAAGTTATGAAGTTATGATCAGAAGTGTACGGGGGTATGAGTAATTTCCTAATAGCCTGCTATGTTATTACTGTGATTCACTTCTTTCTCTGTTTTTAAATTTAAATTTTTTTAAAGCATGCATGACTTTTCCCCTTCCATAACAGAAAAAAAACATCTCTGGTCCATAAGAAGTCAGGTTTATTTATGTACAAAGTTGTATTTAAGCTAAATCAACTCATCTACATTTTTATTAAATACTTGTTGAAACATTTTCCTGTATAACTTTCCCTTGGATTGCTGTCATAGGTTGATTTCTATTACAGAGATAATTAGGATATCTTTAAAAGTCTTTAACTGCCATGGACTCCTTCTGAAGGGTCCTATAGAAGGCGAGAGTGAGGTCCCCTCCTGTCTCTTTCTCTCTCTCTCTCTCTCTCCTGATTGTCTGGCTGCCTGCTGTTTTTTCAGATGTTATTTTTCTGACGTCTGTGTCTCGCCTGTCCAGGACTCGCCCTCTGGCTCCAGGAGTGTGTCCCCTCGGGTCTCTGGGAAATCTGCCAGCCGCTCACCGGCCCATACCCCGGCGCGATCCAAAGATGGCTCCCGGCATTCCAGGTCCAAGTCTCATTCCCGATCCCGGTCCAAATCCACGTGAGATGAGATTCTGTTTTTAGATTTGTCTTTGTGGGGTGTATGTTCCCTCAGAGATGGCTGCGTCACGTGATAACGTTGGAGCAGTCTGCCTCGCCTTCATCCAGTCTGTGCTTTAAATAATGTATGGTTCAATGCCGCTGTCTTGGTCTCTTTGCAAAAGAGATTCTTAACTCTTTCTCTGCCACGCAATAGCCTCATCCTTAGCAGCTGACGCCAGCACTGTAAACGGTGGGAGTCGCTCACCTTGTTTGCAGGGCTATAACTATTTAAATATTATAGCTATATATGCAATACTATGGCCCATTTGACATCGAGTATCTATCGTTCAAGATGTGAAAAAGGAATATTTTTTCCATCCATACATTGTCGTTTTATACCGTGGTGAATATAAGTATAGTTTTAGAGTGGTCTATAGGATAATTCCTGGAAGGCTAGTATTAGGCCGCAACGCATATTATACTTAATCCATTGGCATTTCGTCCCTATACACACTACAATAAAAAAATTCAAATGCATATGATCGGTATATTATGTTCCATCATGCATGCATGAAAGGGGTTGTTTAAGATTAATTGATTGTCAATAACGGCATTCATTAGTACAACATCATACGTTGATCAGAGCGATGGCTATGAAAACAATGGACAACCAAGCTGAAATTGATGTTAAATTGCTCTTACCCGTGGCCGATGAGACTCCAAAAAGAATATTAACAATACAAACAAATAAAAAATTTAAACGTAATAAAAAAAGAAAAGTGACGATAAAGTTGTTTAATTGACGGGAGAAAAGTTGCTAAAGTCTATGTATTGTGACGGGACCGGAAGAAGTCTGCACATGGTAGAAGTAACCGGATATGCCGCCCGCACGTTTGTGCAAGTGGAGAATATTCATATAACACTTAAAATCATTGGTAAACAAACGTAGTGCTGAAAATATACACTTTGACTGCTGTTTTGATAGGGTTTAGGGTCTTTACTCTTGGCTACATTTGAAAAAGAAACGCAACATTAATTAATACGTTCTGTATTCATCTATTTATGGCATGATATCAATCTCGTACCGGACCGCTCGGGCTTGAGGGGTTAACCTGCTTACGTTTTAAAAAGTGGACGATTGAGTGACGGACCGAAGACATGTAATTGCTTAACTGTCTCACTGCCCCCATGTCCTCTGCCAGGTCACGTTCCCATCGGAGCGCACGCAGGCATCACTCCCGCTCCCGCTCCCACCGCCGGCGCTCCAGGAGCCGCTCCCGCAGTGGATCCCACCGCCGGCGGCGCAGCAGCCACAGTCACTCCCCCATGTCGAACCGCCGCAGACACATTGGCAACAGGGTATATACACGTACTACTGTCCCTGCACTCGTAGCTCTTCTCGTTGGGTACTTGTTGTACCAGTGTGGTAGTAGACTACATGTTATGTGGCATTGCAGTCCCCGGGGGAAACGACACAGTAGAAAAAGTAAGTTCTGGAGTTAACTTCTATACTCCTTGAACTTGATTCAAGAATATACAGTGTGTCCTTTCCCCTGGTATAGCCTGAGCTCTTTCATAGTCCATTGCAATGGACTACAACCTGCACGGGCTACAACGTATGGCTTATATCGCGGCAGTTAGGGTACCTTATGTATACTGCATCTGTGTATACTGTTTACTTTACTTACTCATCATAGTATATATTCAGATTCCAAGTGTTTTATTGCCCATATTTATTGTAATGTATCTGCACCTTTGATTACACTCTTTACTTTCTCACATTCTTATATTCAGAGTTATTTATATTGTTTACACTGCTTATTTTTTTTATCTTTACTATAATTATATTGCCTATATTATTATATTTCTACTATTACTATGCCCATACCTGATCCTCCCCTCCCCCATGCTGCTATGACGCCTACATTTCCCCAAGGGGATCAATTAAGGAATAACTCATCTTATCTTCATGTGTATTAAACTATGAACCAGAATGGCTCATAGGGCTGTTCCTGGTGGGTCTTTAATGGGCTTGGCTACTATGTTTTGGGGACCCACCAGAAACAACCCTATGGGTGGCCCACTTGGGTTCCCGACCCATTTCATTTGAAACCTTTGCGACACTTAGGGGCGGCCGGGTAGCACAGCGGACTAAGCGTCTTGTCTACCACAGCAGAGACACTGGTATCGAATCCAGTCAGCCTCCGGCTTGGCCGGTCGTCATACTGGCACAATTGGCAGTGTCAGCGGGAGGGAAGCCGGTGGGTGGTAATCTGGTCGTTGTAAACAGCGACTCCTACAGGTCGGTCAGGGCGCCTGCACAGCGAGGGAGGGAAATGGTGAAGGTAGTGTGACCTCCCACGCGTTACACTTCACCAATGAGAGCCCTCGCTGCCAGGTGAAAAGAGAGCCACTGGCTGTCGTATCGGAGGAAGCATGTGATAGACTTCAGGGCTCCCTAGACCGACCAGTGGGGGGCACATGTGCGCAACGACCAGGAAGGGGAGGGGGGAATTGGCATAACGACTAAATTGGGATGGGAGGAAAAATACAGAAAAATAGGAGGAGAAAAAGTGGATAAAAAAAAAACTTTACGACACTTGAGGTTACCCTCATTTACAGCGACGACGAGCTTACAAAACAAGACACCGTTTATCAGCAATTTCATACTTATAGACACAATAAATAAGAATAACCCCTAACAAATCTGCAGCATCATTTAAGCAACCTCCTAAAGGTTTTAAGAACCCCTCGTTGGGATTATAGCATCAAAGGCATTTACCAGTATTCGGCACCCCATGAATGTCGGATGGAAACGTCTACTATGACCAATGACTTGTATCATCTTCCATTCCTTTCTCCTCTGTTCACCCGACAGGCCAACCCAGACCCCAACTGCTGCCTCGGTGTGTTTGGACTGAGTCTGTACACCACAGAGCGGGACCTGAGGGAGGTGTTCTCCAAATATGGCCCACTGGCAGACGTCAGCATCGTGTACGACCAGCAGTCCAGGCGCTCCAGAGGCTTCTCCTTTGTTTACTTTGAAACCCGCGACGACGCCAATGAGGTAGGGGAGCGTTGTACGGGGTGGTCTGCTCTCGATCACCCGCAAGTGTGTTTGCTGCCACGTCCAATAGATCTGTGATGAATGGTAATTGGGAAGTGATCATTAACCAAGTCCTCTCGTAGGACTTTCAAAAAAGGTTATCGTGCTGCTATATTTTTCTATTGAGAAGATTTATAACAGCCGTGACAAATTTAATAAAAAAGTTATTTATTTATTTTATTTAACACATATCTAATGTACAGTCACTGGAGAATGAAACGTCTAAAGCCTGAACCTGGTTTGAATTTTTTTTCTTTCTTTTTTTTTAAAGGGGACATGCATTGCTATTCCTAGCACTATTTGGGCAACTTTACACAATTCCTGTGAGTCTATGGAACACCTCTGTAAGGTTTTATTAAAAAAAAATCTTTTTCTTCTAATCAAGTACTCAAAAGCCCCATTTTTCTAACTTTGAACTTCAGGCTATGTTGGCCTGGCTCCGCCCATAAGCACTTTGAGTGACAGTCATCCACACAGTCTGCGAGTGGCAGAGAGAGAGAGAGAGAGAGAGAGAGAGAGAGAGAGACACGGAGCACTGTGTAAACAAAGCTGCGTGTGTGAGATTAGCAGGTCCCCTTGTCTCTCTCTCTCTCCCTCTCCCGTTTGAGGAAGTCTTCCACTGTGCCGCGCGCTACAGCCATAGACGGGGCGTTAGTTATGCTCCCGAATCGAGAGAGAGAGAGACAGACAGAGAGACGACAGCGCGACGCGCGCGTGTGTATGTGTGCTCTGTCGCGAGGGTGTATCTGTTTCTCCCTCTCTCTCTTGCTCGCTCTCTGTCAAACCCCGTTTGATGAAGTGTCGGGTTCACTATGCGCGCTACAACCACAGAGCCAATAGGATCACTATCTGCTCCATCCTCGCCTCGTTACGTCACGATGCGAGTCAAATCAGAATGACCTAATTAAATCGAGCAGGAAATGGTCTGAGCTGAATGAGAGCAATCCGCCAATATGGTATTTAGAGACACAGACACATTGATACTAACTACTATTACTATAATACAATGCTAGACACTGAAAAAAGCCATTTATAATGCATGTCACCTTTAAATCAAATTTAAAAAGAAAACATCTCAAACCCCTCAATATGTTTCCCCCAAGAGTAATGGATAAGGAGAAGGGCCTAATGCAGACGCACCCCTACCTTACAGCTACACATACAATCATTCCTCTGCGTTCATACCCATGGAAGGTGGTGCAGCTGTCTACCCTTCACCATATTGGACACAAAGTCCAGTCAGTTCTAACGGTATCTCTCTCCTCTCTCAGGCCAAGGAGCGGGCCAACGGGATGGAGCTCGACGGGCGCAGGATTCGGGTGGATTTTTCCATCACCAAACGACCACACACTCCCACTCCTGGAATCTACATGGGACGTCCCACATAGTGAGTGTTCATTGGCCCAGGCAATTGACCTATCTCTGTTTGCTTGGAAGCAACAGGTGTGATTGGAGGATCAAGAAAAGAGGGGCGGGGTTTGAGATGGGGCAATTTGACGTCGCTCTTATGGTATGGATCTTATTTGAAACGTTTGACACGTTGAACGTTTCTGTCCTGCTTTAGGTGGAAATAACATCTCCTACTCTGTCTGTGGTGCGTTTTGTTTTGCAGCGGCGGAGCCCCCAGCTCCAGCTCCACTAGCAGCTCCAGCTCCACCAGGCGCGGCTCGCGGGATTACGACCGTGGTTACGACAGGGGATACGATCGTGGTTGCGATCGCTATGACGATAGAGAATATTACAGATCATCCAGGTTCGAGTACCTTCTGTTAAACCCGCCTGTTTGTGACTGTTCTTTGACCCCGAAGCCCCCTGTCTGTCATACAGCGGTGATGTAAAGAGAGATATAAAGAGTGTCTTCTGTTCCTCCACAGACGCAGGTCTCCCTCTCCTTACTACAGCAAAGGGGGCTACCGATCCCGCTCACGGTCCTACTCGCCACGTAGGTTTTACAACTATTTAAAAATTCTTAATTCTGCAGAATTTGGACCCCCCCCCCCCCCCCCCCCAAAAAAGGGAAACGCTGTATTTTATTGTGTAAAAGTTATTTAAAATTTAATTTATTTGGGATTTTCTTTCTGGTTTGAGTTCTCTGAAAGGAAGTCATAGAATTTTGTGAGGGTATATCATAAATGATCAGCAAATGGGACAACTGTTTTTGATTTGATTTTGATAATCAGCAATGTGTCTTAGCCTGTGTATTACAGTATTGTTTTTTTAGCCTGTCATTTATGTAACAAGAATTATTATTCTACCTCATATATTGTAAGACAGTGGTGGAAAGTAACTAAGTATTTTTACTCAAGTACAAGTACAATTTCGAGTTACTTGTACTTTACGTGAGTAAAGTAAAAATGTATGAAGATTATATACTTTCACACTTGAAGCCTGCCAACTTGAAGAGGACGTGATCAGAGCAGCAGAACTCAGGCATTAAAGCGTTCCGTCTTGAGACGGATTTCCGTCAATTTGATTATATTTATATAATATTTTGATTTATATAATAAAAAAAATGTATTTAATTTTTTTATATATATATATATATATATATATATATATATATATATATATATATATATATATATATATATATATATATATAACGTTTGCCAATAGGGATGTATCAGTAGTATTGGCAGTGGTAGTAGTCGTAATAGTAATCCAGTCTATTTTTTTATTTTCTAAAAAATAAACTAGTTCAACACAGGTAACCACTTTTGCTTAATTTCTTTGATGGCTCAAATGTATGCTCTAGTGTCTAGTCGATTTTGTGTTTTGAGCACAAAGTTCATCATAGATCTAGCCTCTTAATTTTGCTCTCAAAGTGCACCAGATTGATGCATTTAACTTTAAAACTAAAAAAAAAAAAAAAACTAGAGGGCCCAAGGTTCACCCACCACCACAGTCTCACTAAATCCTGTGGGAAACACTGAGGATTCAAATTTTTGTAGGGCGTTCCACATTGTTGTGGCATAATTGCGAAACGTGTTTAGTCCCTTGTTTGTATGATAACAAGCTTTTTAGTTCATGTTTCAAAGTAATGGGAAAAGGGTGCTAGCTCGCCATCAATCAGAAGCTAGCCACAAGACTTGCATTCACGCTCTCCAGCACACAGCCTCCCTGCCTGGCACAACAACCACAACAGTAGGGTCTATAGTCACAGTCAGGACAGTAGGCTCTACAAGTAGGCTCCCTTAAAACGCTAACGCTATTAAAAAAAAAATACATTGGAATAAAAATGACTTGGCCTGAAAAAAAGTTCAGTCAGGAGATTTTTTAAGTACAATACAGTACTTTTATCTGGGTATTTCTATTTCTACTTAAGTAAAGGAACTGTGTACTTCTTCCACCACTGTGTAAGACCAAATATGAAAACCAAAAAACTGAATATTAATGATATATCAGCATGCTTCAAGACGTGGATGTAACCGGGCCGCCTGAATACTTTTACCAACGGATTTCCAGTTCCGCGTTCGCGTTCTGCGCTCTGATTGGCCACTGACGTTTCTGGTTGCGCCAATCGTGTGACTGCAAGTTCTGCCACCGGTTAAGCTTAGGCACTCTTTCGAAGTTGGTTAAGGTTAGAGTTTGTCTTAGAGCAGGGCGATAGAACACCAGCCCTGATTCCAAACTCTAACCTTAACCAACTTCGAAAGAGTCGCCTAAGCTTAACCAGTGATAAACTAGGCGTTAGGTAGTTTGCTGCTGTTCGAGGTGGAAATGGGCGCGTCACGCGATTGGGCGTACATGTCACATGACCAGAAACGTCAGTGGCCAATCAGATCGCACCAGAAACGTCAGTGGCCAATCAGATCGCAGAACGCGAACGCGGAACTGGAAATCCGTTGGTAAAAGAATAGACGCAACCGGGCCTGTTCTGTAGAGACGAGGATGTAACCGGGCCTGTTCTGTAGAGACGAGGATGTAACCTGTACTGTAGAGACGAGGATGTAACCTGTACTGTAGAGACGAGGATGTAACCTGTACTGTAGAGACGAGGATGTAACCTGTACTGTACTGTAGAGACGAGGATGTAACCTGTACTGTACTGTAGAGACGAGGATGTAACCTGTACTGTAGAGACGAGGATGTAACCTGTACTGTACTGTAGAGACGAGGATGTAACCTGTACTGTACTGTAGAGACGAGGATGTAACCTGTTCTGTAGAGACGAGGATGTAACCTGTTCTGTAGAGACGAGGATGTAACCTGTTCTGTAGAGACGAGGATGTAACCTGTACTGTAGAGACGAGGATGTAACCTGTTCTGTACTGTAGAGACGAGGATGTAACCTGTTCTGTACTGTAGAGACGAGGATGTAACCTGTTCTGTAGAGACGAGGATGTAACCTGTTCTGTAGAGACGAGGATGTAACCTGTACTGTAGAGACGAGGATGTAACCTGTTCTGTAGAGACGAGGATGTAACCTGTACTGTAGAGACGAGGATGTAACCTGTACTGTAGAGACGAGGATGTAACCTGTTCTGTTCTGTAGAGACGAGGATGTAACCTGTTCTGTAGAGACGAGGATGTAACCTGTTCTGTAGCGACGAGGATGTAACCTGTACTGTAGAGACGAGGATGTAACCTGTACTGTAGAGACGAGGATGTAACCTGTTCTGTAGCGACGAGGATGTAACCTGTACTGTAGAGACGAGGATGTAACCTGTTCTGTAGAGACGAGGATGTAACCTGTACTGTAGAGACGAGGATGTAACCTGTACTGTAGAGACGAGGATGTAACCTGTTCTGTAGAGACGAGGATGTAACCTGTTCTGTAGAGACGAGGATGTAACCTGTACTGTAGAGACGAGGATGTAACCTGTACTGTAGAGACGAGGATGTAACCTGTACTGTAGAGACGAGGATGTAACCTGTACTGTAGAGACGAGGATGTAACCTGTTCTGTAGAGACGAGGATGTAACCTGTTCTGTAGAAACGAGGATGTAACCTGTACTGTAGAGACGAGGATGTAACCTGTACTGTAGAGACGAGGATGTAACCTGTACTGTAGAGACGAGGATGTAACCTGTTCTGTAGAAACGAGGATGTAACCTGTTCTGTAGAAACGAGGATGTAACCTGTACTGTAGAGACGAGGATGTAACCTGTACTGTAGAGACGAGGATGTAACCTGTACTGTAGAGACGAGGATGTAACCTGTTCTGTAGAGACGAGGATGTAACCTGTTCTGTAGAAACGAGGATGTAACCTGTTCTGTAGAGACGAGGATGTAACCTGTACTGTAGAGACGAGGATGTAACCTGTTCTGTAGAGACGAGGATGTAACCTGTTCTGTAGAAACGAGGATGTAACCTGTACTGTAGAGACGAGGATGTAACCTGTACTGTAGAGACGAGGATGTAACCTGTACTGTAGAGACGAGGATGTAACCTGTACTGTAGCGACGAGGATGTAACCTGTACTGTAGAGACGAGGATGTAACCTGTTCTGTAGAGACGAGGATGTAACCTGTACTGTACTGTAGAGACGAGGATGTAACCTGTACTGTTCTGTAGAGACGAGGATGTAACCTGTACTGTAGAGACGAGGATGTAACCTGTTCTGTAGAGACGAGGATGTAACCTGTACTGTAGAGACGAGGATGTAACCTGTACTGTAGAGACGAGGATGTAACCTGTACTGTAGAGACGAGGATGTAACCTGTACTGTAGAGACGAGGATGTAACCTGTACTGTAGAGACGAGGATGTAACCTGTACTGTAGAGACGAGGATGTAACCTGTTCTGTAGAGACGAGGATGTAACCTGTACTGTACTGTAGAGACGAGGATGTAACCTGTACTGTACTGTAGAGACGAGGATGTAACCTGTACTGTAGAGACGAGGATGTAACCTGTACTGTACTGTAGAGACGAGGATGTAACCTGTACTGTTCTGTAGAGACGAGGATGTAACCTGTTCTGTAGCGACAAGGATGTAACCTGTTCTGTACTGTAGAGACGAGGATGTAACCTGTACTGTAGAGACGAGGATGTAACCTGTTCTGTAGAGACGAGGATGTAACCTGTTCTGTAGAGACGAGGATGTAACCTGTACTGTAGAGACGAGGATGTAACCTGTTCTGTAGAGACGAGGATGTAACCTGTACTGTACTGTAGAGACGAGGATGTAACCTGTACTGTAGAGACGAGGATGTAACCTGTACTGTAGAGACGAGGATGTAACCTGTACTGTAGAGACGAGGATGTAACCTGTTCTGTAGAGACGAGGATGTAACCTGTACTGTACTGTAGAGATGAGGATGTAACCTGTTCTGTACTGTAGAGACGAGGATGTAACCTGTTCTGTTCTGTAGCGACGAGGATGTAACCTGTACTGTAGCACTGCTTAACCGCCCCTCTGTTTGTCTCCACAGGTCACTACTGAACATGAAGCAAAGAGGAGTCGACTCCAGGTGGAATATTTTAGTTTGTACAGGGGGGTGGTGAGGACGGGGTTTTATTACCTGGGCCAGCTAGCATTTTAAGCCATTTTGTGTGTGAGAAGAATCACAGAAGTGACTAAACGACCCACATAATTAGTAGAGTCCAAAAAGTAAGATCTGTAACCGTATGAAAGAAAAAAATACTGTTTAGGCTCCAGTGAAAGTGTTTTGACGGTCACAAGTGTAACCAATGTCCGGTCGTTCTGAACTTGATTTCGATGGTGTGTTTTGTGAGCGGGGTATGGCATTTTGTTGTTTGATTTATTTATAGCTAGCTCCTTTATAACCTGATGTAACAACACATGTTTTGTTATTCTTTCATTTGTTTACCGTTTCCACAATTTAGTGCTTTAATTTTTGTACACGGATGACGTTCAAGTTGTTTGCAGTATTTCAGCAATAAAACAACACGTTTGTTGATCACGCCCACATGTTCCATTTGTATAGTACAAGTAGATTACCATACAGTAGCACCACTTGTTGGAGTCATTTGTAGAAGGTGCACAACATCAGATGTAATGATTCATGAAATACAGAACAGTCCTCTGTTGTAGCTCGTAGGAGCAGAGGACTATTACAAAGCAGGATTATGCAGTTAGTATATCTTGATTCCAACCTATGCACATTTCAAAACAATGGATCATCAATCTTAACTGTTTAGCACTTATCTTGTGTATTGGATGGTTTCCCTGTTTTTAGCTTTGTTTTTATCTTGTTTGTGTTGCTGATTTTGTCTTATTTATTTTAACTGTTTACTCAACATTGTAAATGATGGAAACCTCAATGGTTTTCGGGTTTTAAATAAAAGGTTGATTAGATTCAAATGTATTGTCATCATACAACACAAGTACAGTACAACGAAAAGAAGTTGGCATCTAACCAGAGTGCAAAGGTAAGAGTAAAGTGTAATAACAATGTACAAGTAATTAATCTGGCATATATATATATATATTATATAAACAGCACTACTGAATGCTAATTTGATGTGTGTTACAAGTATAAATACACTATAGTAGGGGAGCTCCAGTAGCTCACCACGTACCGCGAGCGCTATTTCAGCGCCGTGGACAACCGTGCTCGTCACGGATCTGGGGCTTAGCGAGTTCGAATCCCGACTGCAGCCGTGCCTTTCCCAGAGTGTCTTCCCCCCCATCTGAACCCTTTCAGCCTGTTTCTGTCGGTCATCCTTGACCAGTATAAATGTGATAAACACATAAAAGAGCCAGGGGAATGGCCAAAGTTTAAAAAAAAAAATACACTATAGTAGTATAAGTACAGTATCGTAAGTCGCTTTGGATTAAAGTATCTGCTAAATTACTAAATGTAATGTAGCCATACTGGTCAGTGGTATAATAAGGGATATATTCAGACAGGTGGATAAATATAAACGTAAAACAAAGTTTGGAAATTTGTGTTTGGTTGTTTCTCTGTTATGCTTCTTGGCAATACATTTTTATACCGTTTGAAAGCCTGTTTATTTACTTTTTAAATGGTGCCCCATTTGTAAGGAACATGCATTTGTGGCATGAGCAGCACAGCTGAGTATGTGGGTTGTGCCCATGAAAAATGTGACGACTCTTATTCAAACAGCTTATTCTGCTGTTGCTATTGACTCTTGTTTGGTGGATTGGATGATTTAAGTCTCAGTAACCAGGAAGAAACGAGACATTGGCCATTTTACAATTTATTAATTGAACAAACAGTCAGGCGCCTCAGTAGCGTGTGGAAGAACCACACGCAGCCACAACAGCCTGGCACCACCTCATGCTGGACAACAGTGTGGTCACACTGCTGTGGGATGGCATTCCACTCAACCAGGATTTGTCGCAACTCAAGTCAGCCAAGCCAACATTGTTGTGTTGGTCACCCTAGCACGTGTCGACACGTCTAAAGAAGACGTGTCCGGCCCTGGGCCATGGGGACATTAATTAACGTGTGTTGTCGGGGGCCTTACGAATACATTTGATTTGAATAGCACACGCTAAACTAATCCCACAAGTGTTCAATTCGGTTGAGGTCAGGACTGTTGGCAGGCCATTCAATTCTCTACTCCCAAATTCTGGAGGTATAGTCTCTGTGGGGGGCGAGCGTTGTTGTCATGTCATCTCATCTCTGAGGGTGCAGTTCGGTCCCAGACTGGTATATAGGATGGCCACTGGTAGGGGGTAGGTGTGGAAAAGTGACCATAGCTCAGCGTAGGCAGGTGCGATCGAGGTCCATATCTGAGGAGGTGTCCGGTTGTTGTGGCTGTGTGTGGTTCTTGCACGCTTGATTGATTGATTGAAAACTTTATTAACAGATTGCAGAATGGGTACAGTACAGTACAGCTCAATACATACAATTGTTAAGGGGATGCAGACCAGAGAAAGACTTTCGTCTTGTTTACATCAGGGTCCCCCATTTTCAATTCATCGCTACTGAGGCTTCTGACCGTTGTGTTTAGCCAACATGTCTCGTTTCTTCCTTGTTACTGTTACTGATAGACTTCAATCATCCAATGCACCAAACAAGAGTCAATAGCAAGAGCAGAATAAGCTGTTTGAATAAGATTGGTCACATTTTATATGAGCGCAACCCACATACTCAGCTGTGCTGCTGCTCATCCCACAAATTAAATCACAAATGCATGTTCCTTACAAATGGGGCACCATTTAAAAGGTAAATAAACAGGCTTTCCAACGGTATAAAATGTATTGCCAAGAAGCATTGTTACAACAGATAAATAATCTACCAAACACACATTTCCAAACTTTATGTTTTATGTTTATATACTGTATTGTATATCTGCTTGATGTTTTGCTTTGAATCTGTTAAACCAAACTGATATTTTATATCTGATACTGTCGTCAAATGTATATACTCTCTTTTATGGACTCTTTTTGTATCACAAACTACCCTCCATCGAGTCTTTTAAATCAAAACTCAAAACCCACCTATATCGCCTGGCCTTCCCTGACTCACTTAGACTCTTGCCTTACTCGTTGACGTGTTGTTCTGTTTTTCCTTTGTCTATCCGTTGATTTTATTTTATTTGTCTGTTTAATTTATACTTTTCTTTGTTCTTAGCTTAGCTATGTGAAGCACTTTGGTTGACAAGCGTCATGTTTAAACGTGCTATATAAATACATTTGATTGATTGTATTTGCAAATCTGGTATGTTATAAATGTATAGATGTAGCAGTACTGTCTATCTGTATGTCGGGACCCTGATGTAAACAAGACGAAAGTCTTTCTCTGGTCTGCATCCCCTTAACAATTGTGTGTATTGAGCTGTACTGTACTGTACCCATTCTGCAATCTGTTAATACAGTTTTCAATCAATCAATCAATCAATATTGGGTTTGGTAATGTAATTTAGTCCTATTGTTTACTGTTAATTATCAACAAAATATAAGATTCAATGAGGCCTCCTACTGTGTGTGTATATATATATATATATATATATATATATATATATATATATATATATATATATATATATATATATATATATATATATATATATATATATATATATATATATATATATATATATATATATATATATATGTGTATGTTATCTGGCTATAACTGCATATAATCCCACTTTGTCAAATATACCTTGATGTGGAAAGTAAACTCGCCCACCTTTGTGAAATAGTTTAGCTAATATAAATCTTTAGGATTTAAATTCATAGTATCTAGTATCCGATTTCTTTTGTATATTGGTGATCATTGACTGAACCACAGGACTCAGTCATAATTAATCACAACATCCTACAACATCCTATTGCAAAAAGTACGTTTGAAGAAGGTGCAGAAGGTACATTGTTGGATAAAAGAAGATAAAGGATTTCCAAGATTGTTTTAATTGTGTCATGATATCATTTTAGCATATCAATACAATGTTCTAAAAATATCTGGTTTATAAATGGAAATATCTATTTCATGATTAAATACAAATTTGACATACTTAAGGTGAGACAGCACCCCCTAATAGGGGGAAAAAATACTTGAATAGATATCACTATGAAATGTGGAAAGTTTGGTGTGTGTAGATATAGGGAAATGGAGTTCCAACTCTTTATGTGTAAGTAAAATGCATAAAAACTAGTTTTTCAGAAAACGACCTCAAAGTTTTGTATTGTAAAATGCCATACATTTTTATTTGAAACAGCTATTTACAAACACAACACCCAATCAAATCATTAGTAATAGACAACCTAAACACATGCCTGATAACTGAATAATAATAATAATAATGATGTTATTGGACTGAACAGAACTACACACAGGCTACAAACAGTGTAGTAACAGTGTAGTACCCTCTAATAGGCTAAAACAAAATTTTAATAGATATCACTATGAAACAGTCCCAGTTTGTTATGTACATATAAACTAAGAAAAAATATATTGCAAGTTTTCTGAATTGTATGTTTATATATGCAAAAAAAAAAGCTATTTTGGGGGTGCTGTCTCGCCTTATTAAAAAAGTATGGTGTTGACTCGTGAATTATAATCGTATTCATAATAATCAGAAGGATTGGAAGTAATAACGGTAGATCACGGACGCCCCTGCGCGAGGTGTGGCTGTGCAAGCTCATCTCGTAATTATATACATTTCAATCCTGGATGTATCTACGTAATGTACATATATATACTGCTGTGTAATTCTATATTATTTACATGTAGTACAAAAACTAAATACAATAATCAAAATGGAACACTCAAAAATATTCGGATGTAGTAATTCTGACGTTTTCGTTCGACCAATGAGAGTCCCTCTCGTCGAAATACTTCCGGTATGCTCTCTGTCGTGCCTTTCCACGGTGAGACCACACCACGTAGAGCAGAGCCTCAAACACACATCAAGGTAATGAAGCTGGCCTGTCTCTACTCATGTTTTATATCGTGTTTTTACTTAGTGGGGGTACACACAACAATACGAGTCCTAGTTTGCTAGGACGAATAGTAAAGTTACTAGCTAGCTACTACTGGTTAGCTAGCATGCTGTCAAGCTTTGAATGGGGGGCTACCTCAACACACACGGTTCAGTCTTGCTAACTCATCAGGATCAGTTTCGCCACATTATGCAGATCAGCCCATAATAGATCAAGAGCTGTTAAGTTGTTTAGCTTACTTACTCTTGTGACAGTGATTTTAGGAACCAGCTGTGCATCTTAAAATCCTGGCTAAAGCCATGTTTAGACATGAATGTTGAACAAACTGGTACGCTGTACTTTCTGTCTGCCCTTATAAGGTCCAGGGCCTAGTTGAATCCGAGTGGGTGTTTAAATTATTTGTATGTTCTCCATATAACCAGTCTCGGTTGTCAACTCTGCAGGATGCCTCCGAAGAAGTCAGAAGCCCCAAAGCCACCAACTGTGATTGGACGGTTTGGGACCGCTCTGAAAATAGGAATTGTGGGATTGCCTAATGTCGGGTAGGTGCACACACACACACACCTACACACACACACACACACACACAAATAATTATTATTTGATGACCTGAACAAGGAAGACATTTTCTTTGATCACCACACTATTGATGGTAATATTGTCCACCACAGGAAGTCCACCTTCTTCAACGTGTTGACGAAAAGCCAGGCTTCCGCTGAGAACTTCCCCTTCTGCACTATTGATCCAAATGAGAGCAGGGTGCCCATCCCTGACGAACGCTATGACTATCTCTGCGAGTTCCACAAACCCCTCAGGTGTGTACCGCTGCAGTCATTTGCCGTTTTGTTTTGTCAGCTGACATAGCAACGTAGCAGGGCTGTCTTGCATGCATTTCTGCATTGCGGGGTTGGCACCTTGCATGGTTGCCGCCGCCTCCGTCGTTTAGTGAATGTGAGGCATGGGCGGCTACGTGGCGTAGTGGGCAAGGCGCTCGCCACGAAATGCTGGAGACGCTGGGCTCGTCAGTTCGAGCCCAGCGCTCCACATTTGCTTTCAGTTTAGCTGGTCGTCCGTACTAATACACATTGGCCGTATTAGGGGGTGGGAAACTGATGGGTGGGGATCGGGCGTTGTGGACAGCGACTCCTACAGGTCGGTTGGTGCGCCTGCGCAGTAGAATCAGGAAGTGTCGGGGGCAGCGTGAGCCTCCCACGCGTTACTCCTCGCCACTGAGAGATCGAGCTGCGCAGTTGAAAAGATGCGACTGCTGTTACCTCAAGTACCGGAGGGGACTTGTGCTATGTATGACTTAGTCCACATTGCAGCCGGCTTGTGGGAGGCAAGAAACAGCGATACGAAATTGGGATGGGAGAAAATATAGAAAATGGGAGAAAAAGTGGATAAAAAAAAAGTGAATGTGAGGCATAAATTGTAAAGCGCTTTGGATAAAAGCGTTATATAAATGCATTCTGTTTAACCTCTATACCCCCCCCCCCCCTCTGTAGTAAGGTCCCGGCGTTCCTAAATGTGGTGGACATTGCCGGCCTGGTGAAGGGAGCCAGTGCAGGGCAGGGACTGGGAAATGCCTTCCTCTCTCACATCGGCGCCTGTGACGGCATCTTCCACATGACTCGTGAGTGCCTCTGTCAATCAACAGCCCCCCCCCCCTCTCTCTCCTTGTGGTAGCACCAGATTGAGTAGAACGGACAGGTGTAAGGAGGGCAGATGGGGGGGCTGCACACCTGTCAACTGCCATTAGTTCTCAACAAGAATGCACACTTGCAAGGGCTGTAAGAAGCTTCACATGTGATATGCTGTTTAGTGGGAATGGGGTCACTTCAGGGGCGAAAATCTGATATCAACTTTGGGGGGGACAATTACATGAAATTCTCTCAAGAGCAATTCCTGGGGGGGGGGGACACACCAAAAACAAAAAAGCATTTCACCTCTTTCTTATGACAATTTTTCAACTAGTCGAAGTCTTTGAGTTTTTAGGCTACTACTAGGGTTCTTACAAGTAAAATTAAAATTAAAAAGAACATTTCATAATGTTGCCAAACAAAAACTCAATATTAAACTTACCTGAGACTCCATGTCTCTGGCCGTCTGTTCCTGTCTATCTGTCCCCAGCTCTGCTGTCTGTGTACCATCTCTTGTCTGCTCTGCATAATGACATCATTATGAACATTTCTCATTAGCATTTCACCTCTTTCATATGAAAATGTTTTAACTAGTCTAAGTCTTTGAGATATTAGGCTACTAGGGTTCTTACTTTGCGTTTTGGTGTACTGAAAAAGGCTCTGATGTCTGTCTTTTTTCCCCCTGCCATGTTCTACCTGGCTGGCTACACACACAGTGTGCGGGTTATTTACAGTAGGAGATGGGCTTCTATCATCTATTATCTTATATCATTCTATAATGGGCTTCGATCTACCAGGTAGCTAGCTAGTCAAACACACAAACACTGGTTGATGTTAATACTGTAGCTAGCTAGCAAACATCAGCTACCCGCTAGCTAACATAAAGAGTGACCTGTAATTCAATGCAGTTAAAATCAATCAATCAAAAGACTGGTGATGATTATAAATGTGTTTTATTGTATTGAGTGGTAGAAGTAAAGAAATGTCTAACATATCCTTTGTTTGATTGTTTGAACTACTTACTCTGCGTTTTAGGATTGATTTTAAGGTTTTACTGTTTGCTTTTAAATGTTTGAACGGCTTGGCACCGGGTTACCTCTCAGACCTGCTGGAACCCTATGTTCCTCCAAGGTCCCTCAGGTCCTCTGACCAGCTCCTCTTGGCCGCTCCAAACTCCAGGCTGAAGCTCAGGGGGGACCGTGCTTTTGCAGTGGCAGCCCCAAAGCTCTGGAATGAGCTGCCACTGCATGTTAGGCAGGCCCCCACTCTGCAGGTGTTTAAATCACGCCTCAAAACACATTTATTTGCTCTGGCTTTTGTTCTTTAAACCGTTTTTGAGAGACTGGCCTTTTTTATGTGACACATTGTACTGTTTTTATTGTGTGCTTTTATTAAATTTTTATGTTTTATCCTATGCAGTGGTGCGTTATTGAAATCATCTGGGCTTGCACGCACCACGTGCGCGCACTCCCGCGAATGCGCATTTAATGTCCCCTCGCTTGAGCACAGACTAAAGACAGTGCCTAATTGCCTCTACGAATGGAATGTAACACATGTCTTCACAACAAGTTAGGTGTGAATGTATCTGAGAACGTATTTAACACACCTGACGACCGGCGCTATTGATATGCAAATAGCGAGTACTTATATGTGGTTGCACGGAGTGCAACCCCGTCCCATGAAGAACGCATGCCTGATCCTATGTTTGTGGACTTGTACAGCACTTTGGTCAACTTTGTTGTTTTAAATGTGCTTTATAAATAAAGTGGATTGGATTGGATACTGGAAGGTCAGCCACCAATGACAGACTCTACCTGCATCGCTGCTGGGGGTGGGAGGCAGTTGATCAAACCATTGTGAGGCAAAGGGCGGGGGATCGGTCTTTTGAAACTTGCTATTAAGTGTCTATAATCGGCACGAGTGCTTTCATTGCGTATTATTAATATTATTGAAATTATTACATCGTTTTGTTTACAGTGATATATTGGGGGGGGATTAGGGATGCTCGATATTGGCTTTTTTACTGATACCGATATTCCGATATTGTCCAACTCTTAATTTCGATACCGATACCGATACCAACCGATACCGATATATGCAGGGTTTCCCCCCAAAAAAACGGAATAATTTCAGGTAACTAATAATTTCACTGGATGCATTCAAAAGGCTTTCTAAATGTAAGCATTATCTGTGCAAAATATGATAATTAAAAAAGTAAAAATTTACATTACATATCTCTTGTTGTTGAATTAAACCAAAATGCATACTTTTGACAATAAATAAAATAAGAATTGGTTTTTACTTGCTTGCCTGGGTAAATAAAGGTTAAAAAAAAAAAAAAAAAAATTTACCGATACCGATATTTTCCGATATCACATTTTACTGCCGATATCGGCCGATAATATCGGTCGGCCGATAATATCGGACATCCCTAGGGGGGATATATCATATTTTTCTCAGGATGGCCCCCGTTGGATTTCCACCCATGGGTCACTTTGAGGTCACACAATGACCCAGAAGACTAAGGCTATGGGATACCATTTATTTTATAAATATATTCTATTTATTTATCTAGGGACGTTTTGAATGAACACCAAAAAAGCTCATTCTGCTTTTGTAGGAGTCCTCTACTATTGGTCCCTGAAGCAGTTAGGGGGTTAACTGCCTTGCTTAAGGGCACCTCAACACTTATTGAGGGAAGGTAGAGTAGCACTTGTTCAGTTACACCCCCCCCCCTCCAATCCAGTTAATCCGGTTATGTTCTCATCGAGCTGCATAGTAATGTTAACTGTGACATAACACCAAAACTAAAGTTTCAAGTTTCTTTAATAGTTGTCATACAGAAGTACAGAATACTTTTATACAAAATGCTTCTTACTGTTACGCTCCAGAGACTGTGCAAGACAAGATAAGTATGAAATAAAATAACATAGTATAGCATGTAAATTAGAAGTAAAAAATTAAGTCACAGTGTTCAGTATAGACATATGTACAATGTTCGATGCAGAATAGACGTAACTGAGTTACCATATAATATACAATACTGTGCAGTGTACTAATATACAATACTATATAGTGCAAGGCAGAAATGGGATGAGGTGCAATTTAGGTACAATTTACAGTAGGTGTACGAGTTGTAGTGCAAATCCTTTATCAATAAATATAAAGTGTGGAGAGTGGGTGCTGCAGTGTGTTGTTTGTTTAAGTGAGTGTGTGGGTGTGCGTGCTGTGCATTTGATGGTTGTTGCATAGTGTTTATTGTTCGTTTAGCAGCCTGATGGCCTGGGGATAGAAGCTTCTTCTGAGTCTTTCTGTGCTCGCCTTAAAGGGGAACTCCAACATTTTGGGAAATTAGCTTATTTAACATCTTCCCTGGAGTTAGACAAGAAGATACATACCTTTTTTGTCTCTGTGCGTGCATTTTAGCTTTGGGAATAGACGCTCCGTTAGCATAGCTTAGCTTCATCACTGGAAGTGGGGGAGATCCGGAGCCTTACAGTGCCTTACAGTGTATTGCAAGGTCTGACATTGACCAAACTTGATATGCATGACCTTGGTGGGCTCTAGGTCAACTCCTGAAAAGGGGGTCAATGTCAGACTTTGCAATCAAAAGTTAGGGGGCTAATAACCCTTGCCATAATTTCAGTGCGCCCCTAACTTTTGATTGCAAGGTCTGACATTGACCCCCTTTTCAGGAGTTGACCTAGAGCCCACCAAGGTCATGCATATCAAATTTGGTCAATGTCAGACCTTGCAATACACTGTAAGGCACTGTAAGGCTCCGGATCTCCCCCACTTCCAGTGATGAAGCTAAGCTATGCTAACGGAGCGTCTATTCCCAAAGCTAAAATGCATGCACAGAGACAAAAAAGGTATGTATCTTCTTGTCTAACTCCAGGGAAGATGTTAAGCTAATTTCCCAAAATGTTGGAGTTCCCCTTTAAGACTCTGGTATCGCTTGCCTGACCGCAGCAGTTCAAAGAGGCAGTTGTTTGGGTGGCTGGAGTCCTTAATGATTCTCTTCGCCTTCCCCCTGCACCGCTTGTTGTAAATGTTCTGGAGGGTGGGAAGCCCCCCTCCAATTGTGCGTTCGGCTGAACGTGTCACTCTTTGTAGTCTACGGTCTTGTGCGGTGCTATTCCCAAACCAGGAGGTGATGTTGCCAGTCAGGATGCTCTCTATTGTACATGAGTAGAAGTTCCTAAGGATCTTCTGACTGACTTGGAAGTTCCTTAGGCGCCTGAGGAAGTAGAGGCGTTGTCGTGCCTTCTTCACAACACTGTCAATGTGTGTGGTCCATGTCAAGTCCTCGGATATGTGGGCTCCGAGGTACTTGAAACTGTTCACTCTCTCAACCGGTGCCCCGTCAGCGTGTTGCTTTTTAACAGCGGAGGAGTGCAAGAATGTGACAATTTGACCATGTGACCGCGGCAGCGCGAGAGAGCGGCAATGCGGAAATAGGCTGTCGATTGCCATTCTCTAAGACAAACGCTAACCTTAACCAGCTCCTTAACAGCGCCTAAACTTAACCGTTCTAACCTTAACCAACTCCGAAACAATGCCTAACCTTAACCTTAACCTTAACCATGCCTAACCTTAACCTTAACCATAGAAAGAATATTGCCATTCTCTAAGACAAACTAACCTTAACCAGCTCCTTAACAGCGCCTAAACTTAACCGTTCTAACCTTAACCAACTCCGAAACAATGCCTAACCTTAACCTTAACCTTAACCATGCCTAACCTTAACCTTAACCATAGAAAGAATATTGCCATTCTCTAAGACAAACTCTAACCTTAACCAGCTCCTTAACAGCGCCTAAACTTAACCGTTCTAACCTTAACCAACTCCGAAGCAATGCCTAACCTTAACCTTAACCATGCCTAACCTTAACCGGCGAAAGAATACATGTTAAAAAAAAAATTGATGGGATTCAAACTTGTCAACAACGGACCGCAGGACCGCTGCGCTGCCAGGTGAGCTGAGCTTCGAATGAAAATCATGGCGGATTAGGGCGGTTACATAATGCCGCAAGCTCTGCCGCTCCGCTCTGCGGTTGCCGCGCCTGCCGCGGGGCGTGTCGCAGCCAATCAGGGAAAACGCGGAAGCAACGGCAGCACTGCTCCGCTGTTAATAAGCAATAGGCGCCCCGTCGATGCTGAGGGGGCTGTGCTGTAGTCCTTGACCCCCGACCTCCTGAAGTCCACAATCATCTCTTTTGTTTTGCTGACGTTCAGGGAGAGGCAGTTCTCCTGACACCACTGTGACCGATTCTCTACCTCTTCCAGGTAGGCCCTCTCGTCGTTGGCAGAGATAAGGCCCACCACTACTGTGTCATCAGCAAATTTGATGATTGTGTTGTTGTTCCGCTGTGCCACGCAGTCGTGTGTACAGGGAGTAGAGGAGGGGGCTCAGAACACAGCCCTGGGGGGCCCCTATGTTGAGCGTGATGGATGAGGAGGTGCAGTTGCCTGCTCTTACCACCTGGGGTCTGCCCGTCAGGAAGTCCAAGACCCACTGGCAGAGGTCATAGTTCAAGCCCAGGTCCCTGAGCTTGGCTATGAGTTTGGAGGGGACTATGGTATTGAATGCTGAGCTGTAGTCGATGAACAGCATTCTCACATAGTTCCCCTGCCTCTTGTCCAGGTGTGATGCTGCTGTGTGCAGCACATGGGCTATGGCGTCCTCCGTGGACCTGTTGGGGCGATATGCAAATTGCAGGGGGTCCAGGTTGATGGGGAGGGAGGAACAGATGTAGCCCTTCACTAGCTTCTCAACTACTACTACTACAAAACGTTTTCAAATTACATTCCCTCAAATAGATAGAATTTGGTGAGGAATTTGAGTCAATGTGGTATGTGCTTGTTCTTGTCAATTTATTGATATTGATAATATCATCCCATTGAAAGACGATAAATGAATCATATTGAATTATCGCCTGGCCCTGATGTACGTATGTTTTTGTTTGCGTTTGTTGCAGGTGCGTTTGAAGACGAGGACATCATCCATGTGGAGGGTAACGTTGACCCAGTGAGAGACATTGAGATAATCCATGAGGAGCTGAGGCTGAAGGACGAGGAGATGCTCGACCCGATCCTGGACAAGCTGGAGAAGGCCGCCGTCAGGGGAGGAGACAAGAAGCTCAAACCTGATTATGTAAGGAGTGTGTGTGTGTGTGTGTGTGTGTGCACGCGCGCACCTGTGTGTGTGTCTGTTCCCCAGCACCTGTAAATAATGTGTGTGTGTGTGTCTCTTCCCCAGCACCTGTAAAGAATGTGTGTGTGTGTCTGTTCCCCAGCACCTGTAAATAATGTGTGTCTGTTCCCCAGCACCTGTAAATAATGTGTGTGTGTAATGTATATGTATTTGTGTGTGTGTCTGTTCCCCACCACCTGTAAATAATGTGTGTAATGTATGTATTTGTGTGTGTGTCTGTTCCCCACCACCTGTAATTTAAAGAATGTGTGTGTAAATATATATTTGTGTGTGTGTAATTTAAAGAGTGTGTGTGTGTTGTGTTGCAGGACATCATGATAAAGGTGAAGAGCTGGGTGGTGGAGGAGAAGAAACACATCCGGTTCCAGGAATGGAACGACAAAGAGGTAGGACTGTTTCTCTGCCTTGTTTTACTGTGTGTGAGTGTACGTACGGGTGTTCGTGTTTGTGTGATAATATAGTCATATGTGGACAACTATTTGTGTCTGTGTTTATATTATATAGTACAACGAAAAGAGATTTGGCATCCAACCAGAGTGCAAATGTAGCAGTAAAGTGCAACAGGAACATACAATGTACAGGTGGTTAAACTGGGTCCAAAATATACAAATTAGACAAATTATAGACAAAATATACAAATTAGAGACATTTCATCGGCGACTCAGTGCATGTGTGTGTGTTCCTGTGGGTCGCCCATCTTGCGTGTGTGTGTTAAACTGCATGACAAATAAAGACTTCTAGTCTAACAATTATAATTATTATATACAAATTAGTACTACTGAGTGTAGTGCTATTCAGATATATGTACAGAGTTGTAGTATAATAAATAAAGGTCAGACACTAAAGAAAAACAGTACGGGCCAGCAGCGTAACTATTAAGTGATGACATGTGTACATAAATACATAATTTGTGTGTCTGTCTAACCCCAAGGATCCCAGGCTAGATTGTATCTGCAAGAGCGTACCTGGCTGCAGCAATACTATGTTTTCCTTATTGATTTGTAATGACTGGAGACGCTCCTTAGCTCAGTGGACTGTGAGCCAACTGAGCGACGTGTGATGGGTTCCCGTCTGGCTCACGGCTAGGGATGTGAGCACGACATGCTTATCTCACGATATGATTTGATGTGAGGATTATAGGGTTCACAATGCGATGCAACCACAATACGGTCTATTTTCGAAGGAGCTGAGGTACAGTTACATCAAGCAAATGTATTGCATACACAATGGAAATTACACCCTCCGCTGTACAAAATGGATGTTTAACAATGTTATTACCTCACGACTGCTAGGGTTATTCCTGAGACATGGGCTACAGTTTGTTCTGAGAACAAGACTTGCCATGTTTTTCATGATTTTGCTTCTTTCAACCATCTCTGCAGATTGAGGTGTTGAACAAATACCTGTTGTTGACATCCAAGCCTATGATCTACCTGGTCAACCTCTCAGAGAAGGACTACATCAGGAAAAAGAACAAGTGGTATGTTTGTTTAGACCTTTTTTAATGGAAGTTTATTTCCGGTCAGCTGTTGTATTGGCAAACACTGCAACAGTAAATACACTAATTTAGAATGTTTATGTTGTCACGTTTGAAAAGGTCTATATCCCAACCTCTATATGTATTAGTGTGTGTGCGTGGCGTGCACATAAGTGTTTGTTAGTACGTGTGTCTATTATGTGCACGTTGATAATGGTTGACCCCGTCGTCTTCAGGCTGGTGAAGATCAAGGAGTGGGTGGATGCTCACGACCCCGGAGCTCTGGTGATCCCCGTGAGTGGAGCTTTCGAGTCTACAATACAGGACATGGCGGAGGAGGAGAGGACCAAGTACTGTCAGGAGCAGAAGACACAGGGGTGAGACACACACACACACAACAGGGCCTGGCACCCTACCTCATGAGTAAACCACAATTTACTCATACTCCCAATTCCAAATAAAAGGGTGGCCCTAGATTTTACTCAAATTTTATGGAAAGATGGATGGATGGATAAATGTTGAGTTTTGAGTACATTTTGGAGCTGTGAATGTTTTGGTTTGTTTGCATTTGTAAAATGTAACTATGTGGAGATACTCTTAAGTTGGACAGAGATGATTTTCCATCTACAAGGTGAATTGTTACAATAATTTATTTGTAATAATACCCTGAATGTATATGGTCAGATTAATTCCAGATTGGGATTTTTTTAACCGATACATCAATATGTCCTCCAGACACACTTGAAAATGTTAAGTTGGTTTTTCCCTTGATTAACACATCTCCTTTTGGTTTGTGTGTGCATCTGTTTTGTCTATTAGTTCCCTCTCTAAGATCTGTAAGGCGGGCTATGCAGCGCTACAGCTGGAGTACTTCTTCACAGCAGGTGAAGACGAGGTCCGAGCCTGGACCATCAGAGTAAGTATCCTGGTCTCAATATATCAGTGTCAAATAAATTTAGCTAGCTCTGTATAATTAGCTTTTTAAAATAAAATAAAAAAATAAATATGTAGACCTTCATTTGGAGTTCAGTAGGCTTGATGTAGTGATATGTGTGTCATTGGGTACGATTAGCAGGAAATCTGCTGGATTGCTTAAGGCAATGGAGACACAAACTCAATCATACCATACCATACTAGACCACGGCTAGCCCCAGCCAGGCTGAACATGGCTAATGGAGACGAGGCATTGCTTCTTCACACACGAGACGGGATCCTTTGTTCCTTGATCCCAGGAAAAGAGGACCCAGACGACGAGGAAAGAGAGCTGGAGTCCGTAACAGGCTGAGAACCAGGCGGCACAGGACACCACTACCCAGTATATTGCTAGCCAATGTACAATCAATTGACAATAAACTGGATGACATCCGAGCAAGGATTCAATATCAAAGAGCCGTTAGGGACTGCAACGTTCTCTGCTTCACCGAAACGTGGCTCACACCGGAGGTTCCAGACCACGCAATTCAACCAGCCGATCACTTCTTTATCCATCGCAAGGATCGGACAGCAGCAGAGTCCGGTAAACAACGTGGAGGAGGTATTGCCTTCATGTTTAACAAAAATTGGAGCGATCCAACTAACGTGAAGGAATTATCCAACCACTGCTCCCCAGAACTGGAATATATAACCATCAAGTGTCGTCCTTTCTTCCTCCCGAGGGAGTTAACGGCGATCGTCCTGATCGGAGTGTATATTCCACCGCAAGCCAGCAACAAGGTTGCGCTCTCCAGACTACACGACGAGGTAAATAGAATACAAGTGGCGAACGTTAACGCCGCCATTTTAGTGCTGGGTGATTTCAATAGCGCTAATCTGAGAAAGGTATTACCTGACTTCTATCAGCATGTGACTTGCAACACCAGAGGCGGTAACATCCTAGATCACTGTTACACGCAATTTAAAGGTGGCTACAAGGCTCATTCTGATAGTGGCTTTGGTAAATCAGATCACGCGTCAATCTTTCTTTCACCAAAGTACAAACAGAGAATTAAAAGTACTCATGTAGTCTCGCGAGAGGTGCAGAAATGGGATTTGACGTCAGAGGAGACGCTCCGGTCTGTGTTTCACGGCACAGACTGGAATGTGTTCCGCGACACAGATAACATTAATGTCTACACGGAGACAGTGCTGGACTATGTTTGTACTAGGGTGGAAGAAACAATCCCCACTACCACAATGAGAGTTTACCCAAATCAAAAACCCTGGGTAGACAAATCCGTCCGTGAAGCTCTGAGAGAGCGCACCAAAGCATACAACGACGGCCTAGTGGCAGGCAACATGAATGACCACAAGGTGGCGCGATACAACGTAAGGAGGACAGTGTCAGAGGCCAAACGGCGCTACAGGGATAAAATTTAACTCCAGTTTGAACAAGCTGACTCTAGAGCTATGTGGCAGGGGCTCAAAACGATGACAGACTACAAAGGCGCCTCCCTCAAACTGAACAGTGACATCTCCTTAGCAAATGACCTCAATACCTTCTATGCGAGGTTTGATGCTGGTAATAACAACACCAGCTCACAAGCCACGGCAATGGGGGGGGGGGGGGGGGTCGGCTGCTGATGGAGGCGCAGTGTTCAGGGTAACAGAGCATGAGGTGAGGCGGACCTTTAAAAAAGTGAATATCAGGAAGGCAGCAGGTCCGGACGGCATCCCCGGCCGCGTCCTAAAAGTCTGTGCCGACCAACTGGCCCCAGTATTCACTGACATATTTAACCTGTCCTTAGAACAGGCTGTCATCCCCACCTGCCTGAAGAAGTCCACTATTATCCCTGTACCCAAAAAATCCAAGCCTGCTTGCCTCAACGACTACCGCCCTGTAGCTCTCACCTCCATAGCCATGAAGTGCTTTGAGAAGCTAGTAAAGGGCTACATCTGCTCCTCCCTCCCCATCAACATGGACCCCCTGCAATTTGCATACCGCCCCAACAGGTCCACGGAGGACGCCATAGCCCATGTGCTGCACACAGCAGCATCACACCTGGACAAGAGGCAGGGGAACTATGTGAGAATGCTATTCATCGACTACAGCTCGGCATTCAATACCATAGTCCCCTCCATACTCATAGCCAAGCTCAGGGACCTGGGCTTGGGCTATGACCTCTGCCAGTGGGTCTTGGACTTCCTGACTGGCAGACCCCAGGTGGTGAGAGCAGGCAACTGCACCTCCTCATCCATCACCCTCAACATAGGGGCCCCCCAGGGCTGTGTTCTGAGTCCCCTCCTCTACTCCCTGTACACACACGACTGTGTGGCTCAGCGGAGTAGCAATACAATCATCAAATTTGCTGACGACACAGTGGTGGTGGGCCTGATCTCTGCCAACGACGAGAGGGCCTACCTGGAAGAGGTCAAGGTCCTGGCGGGATGGTGCCAGGAAAACAGCCTCTCCCTGAACGTCAGCAAAACAAAGGAGATGATTGTGGACTTCAGGAGGTCGGGGGTCAAGGACTACAGCCCCCTCAGCATCGACGGGGCACCGGTTGAGAGAGTCAACAGCTTTAAGTACCTCGGAGCCTACATATCCGAGGACTTGACATGGACCACACACATTGACAGTGTTGTGAAGAAGGCACGACAACGCCTCTACTTCCTCAGGCGCCTAAGGAAGTTCCAAGTCAGTCAGAAGATCCTTAAGAACTTCTACTCATGTACAATAGAGAGCATCTTGACCGGCAACATCACCTCCTGGTTTGGGAATAGCACTGCACAAGACCGAAGCAGACTACAAAGAGTGACACGTTCAGCCGAACGCACAATTGGAGGGGGGCTCCCCACCCTCCAGAACATTTACAACAAGCGTTGCACGGGCAAGGCTAAGAGAATCATTAAAGACTCCAGTCACCCGAACAACTGCCTCTTTGAACTGCTGCGGTCAGGCAAGCGATACCGGAGTCTCAAGGCGAGCACAGAAAGACTCAGAAGAAGCTTCTATCCCCAGGCCATCAGGCTGCTAAACGAACAATGAATGAACACTACACAACAACAACCACCAAACGCACATAGCACACACATCCACACGCACACACTCACTTTAAACAAACACACTGTAGCACCCACTCCACACACTTTATAGCACACACCCACTTTAAACAAACACACTGTAGCACCCACTCCCCACACTTTATATTTATTGATGAAGGATTGCACTACAACTCGTACACCTTACTGTAAATTGTACCTAAAATTGTACCTCATCCCATTTCTGCTTTGCACTAGATAGTACTGTACATTAGTACACTGCATAGTATTGTATAGTATATGGTAACTCAGAACATTGTACATATGTCTATACCGAACACTGTGACCTCATTTTTCTTCTTCTAAATTACATGCTATATTATGTTATTTGATACTATCTTGTCTAGCACAGTCTCTGGAGTGTAACAGTAAGAAGCATTTTGTATGAAAGTATTCTGTACTTCTGTATGACAACTATTAAAGAACTTGAACTTGAACTTGGGAAGCAATGGATTCATGGGAAATGCAGTCTTAATTTTGAGAAACGACACTGCTTACAATAGTGAATATCCGCGTTGAGGTGGTTGAGGCCTTTCACATTAAATGTCAAAGCGATAATATTTCCACGCTGTTGGCCATATGCTGGAAGTTCTGTTTCTTACATTGTCTTTGTTTGTGGCTGTGTGCACCACAACAGAAAGGCAGCAGGGCGCCTCAAGCAGCCGGGAAGATCCATGGGGACTTTGAGAAAGGCTTCATCATGGCTGAGGTGATGAAGTATGTCGACTTTAAAGAAGAGGGCACTGAGAATGCTGTAAAGGTACGTGTGTGTGTTGTCAGAGTTTAGAATGATATATCGGCATACTCCTGATTATATGTGGATTTCTTCCGGAAGATATAAATGGACATAGTCTGAGCTAGAGTGATCAGACGTCCCTGTTGTGGTGCTTTGTCACCTGGATTGCCCTCTGCAACATTTTATACAATCTTTGTTATTTTAAATTTAAATAAGGAGTGGGCGGGGCACGAAAACTACAAATGTACCCATATTTGCTTCCCAAAAGAAAAGTCACGACACATTACTCTGGAGCATCGTTGGAGCCGCGTCTTTAATGTCCTCTTTTGATTTCACTCCCTCGTTCACAGTCTGCAGGGAAATACAGGCAACAAGGCAGGAACTACGTCGTGGAGGACGGAGACATTATCTTTTTCAAATTCAACACGCCCAACGCACCCGCACCCAAGAAGAAATAAGGAGACCAGACACGATGACAACAATGGGATCTTTTGGAATGTAGTTCAGTCCAGCCCCCTTGAGAGCAACACTGTGTACTGGTTTTCGTGCCTCTCTTTTGAAGTTAATGGGAACAACAATAAACAGCCTGGTTGGACAGGGGTGTTGAATCCCTCTTCTCCCAGGCGTGGACCATGATGGGGGGGGGGGGGGTTCAGTGAGGTTTTTGAAATGTTCAGAGCATTGCAGATGAGAGATGTCTATAGAAGGAATATAGCTAAACGTTCCAGAGACCACACTACATTCTAATCTGTAATATTTGTAACTTTCTTTTTCCCTATTGGTAAACCCCCCAACTGCATAATGGAGAGTATGAAACCAATATCACACTGTTCCACTCAAGACTGCTACTGGGGTATTATTATTTTAGACCAAGTGAAACGGGTCTCTTGACGAGGCCTGAGCAGAAGACGGAACACAGAATGTTGCTTTTACACGCAGCTTCTATTGATGTAGAAACAACGTTGGATCAATGTTGAAGCGTTAATGTTAATAACATTGAAGTTTAGCTGAAATGTAGTTGTCAACATTGACTCGGTATTGATTCAATGTTGCTTTTCCAACATAAAAAAAAAACTGTTGACAACATTAGCTAAAACGTTGATTTCAAAATTGAATTTTCAACCTCAAAACAAAAATAAGATTCTGATGTCATTTCAACATTGGATCAATGTCGCTTTGCTATCTGGTTACTTCACATTTAACCTATAACCTATAATCATGTTTCCCACTGCATCCTGCACAACATGCGTCTCATTGTCAATAAACAGATGTACAATATCACTGAATGATTTTCTGGCCAGGACGGTGTCGCTTAAAGTGCATCCTTTCCATGTCTCCTCACTGCCTCCAGGGCTCCGTCTTGATTTCCAAGAGGGCTTATACCTGCCCCAGAGCGTGCCCATTACACATTAGTTGCCAAAAAGAAGTGGAGTGATGTATAGTTTTGTGTGGTCACTTTCCTCTTTTAAATGAACTAGAATGAGTCTGCAAGGAATAGGATACAACCGGGGGAGGTTTCAAGGTGTTCCGGTAAGCAAGCCCATGATCTGGCACAGGCAGCCCCATGGAAATGCATGTACTGTTACTTAACAGGTTGCGTGCACTCAATAAAAACTAGACAAACCAAATTGTGTATGTTGTCTCTACTTCTAACGGGTATCTACCCCTAGTTTGTATTTTCTCTGAGCTTTGTATTTGAAAGAACTGCACATAAATAATGAGATGGAATAAATATATTTCATTTCGGAACCGAAAGGCAACTTTTTGTTTTGTTTTGGAAAAATGTGTTTCCCCTGATTTACAGTAATGTACATACAAAGCAAACATAAAATAATAAGACGAGGCAAAGAGCAAGGATAACAAATAAATTAAAACGTACAACTTGGTTGACAGAGGTTGGAGATCAAGGTTTTAAACGCAACAGAGGAGTTGGAGTTCATTCCACGAGCTGGGCTGGGGGCGTCGTAGCCAAATGCAGATGCAGTCAGAGGTAGGTATTTATTTAGACAACAAACATACAGAGGGCCAACCAACCTTCTCATAAAGGACACAGTGACGAGTGTAGTGTCTGTCAATAGTGATGAATCTGAGGGCGGAGTGATAGACAGTCTATTACATCACCATAGTCCAAGACTGATAAGAAAACTGCTTCGACAACTCTTGCTACTAATCAAAGGAAAGCTGGTTCTGTTTCTGTATAGAAAGACAATTTTCTGTCACAACTTGGAGGCAAGGTTGTCCACATGGAATTTAAATGTAAATTTCTCAGCCACACACCAAGATATTTATATTCACTCGCTCAATGCTAGAACCACTGTGCACCATCATATTCAATATGTCTGGCTCTAGAAAACAGCATACATTTAGTTGGACTAAGATTATTTAAGAACCTATTTAAATTTAATAAGAGCTTCCTGGAGGGTTTTGATTGATTGATTGAACATTTTATTAACATTGCAGAATGGGTACAATACAGTACAGCTCAATACACAATTGTTAACGGGATGCAGACCAGAGAAAGACTTTCGTCTTGTTTACATCAGGGTCCCCCATTTTCAATTCATCATAGGGTAATAAAGGAAAGTTGTAAATTATCAATGGCCAATTGTAGTCAGCAATACTATACACAACAGTACATCTGCATACAGATATCAATCATATCCTGTTTTTTTTATTTTTATATATACATCATTGCATTGAGCTGTAATTAACAGAATGATCCAGTGTCCTCTGATGTCATCACGGGGGGAGATATTTAAACTCATTAGCTCAACAATAGAACCTTGTGATGTTGTGTGAGATTGTTTTCAAAGTAAATGGGCGTTTTTTTTGGTGAAGTGCCCCCCTCAGTAACCTCGTTCCCAGCTTTATACCTCAGTGAATAATAACATTTGGGGATGGGGTAGTGTGAGGCAAAGGGATTGATGATGACGCTTTCTTTATTTTCGTTTATGAGAAGAGGGGAATTTCCAATTGGTGGAAGCGAACTGAAAAACTGAATTAGGATCACAACTAGAAAAATTGAATTAGGATCACAACTAGAAAAACTGAATTAGGATCACAACTAGAAAAACTGAATTAGGATCACAACTAGAAAAACTGAATTAGGATCACAACTAAAACTTTTTTAAACGCCTCGATTTCACCTTATTTGACCTATTTGAATATTTACAGCACATATAGGCATGTCTGGATAAAAAAAAGTATTGCCGCATGTAATTTAAATTACGTTTATAAAACAATAAAATACAAGTTAAAATGCGCGACATTATTAACACGTTACTCTATGGATTCAGCTGCATTCCATTCACCCCTCGTCCGACAACAAACAGGAAGCGCTCACTCTATAAAAAAAAGACTGACACGTCCGCTGGCCATAGACGTCTCACTCAACCCTCCGACGGACCAATCGCGTGAGAGAAGAACGGGCGGGACTTCCTGTAACGTGATGCAAATCTGACGGTCATGCCTGTTAGTCCCACCTTTTTGTGTTTCCCGCACCGTCAATCAAAATAGAAAAAAAAATCGACCCGAATTCACCGATCAACACTAGAGCCCGCCTTTGATAAAATAATCATGTTCGGAGTTTAGTTGATCAGATTATCCACCGATTACCACCACTCACACCATGACTGCTACGTAACACTTAGCCGCATCGACGCATACAACTAATCGGTGAGTTTGTGCGACCTATTTAGTGAGCGAATGAAGCTACGTCTTTTAATCTGTTCCTGCCAGAGCCCCAGTGGTAGCTAGACATGGTGAGCTAACTCGGCTAGCGAGTTGACAAAGTAAACACTCGATCTGAGCCCCAACATCGCATCGGAATCGTCCGCGCGAAGTTGAGTTTCGCAGTCGACTCCACTTGGACCGACGAGTGGGGATGCTTTGCGAGCGTTTCTGGGCGGCAAAGAGTTGAAGATTGACAAGAGTTTTTGCTCAGTTTCCAGAGCAGCCCTTTAGAAACAAACAAGGAGAAATGGCGTCCGCGGACGTGGACAGCAGTCAGAGCGAGTTTCTGCAGCAACACGGCGGAGCGGAAACACAGGTAGCCGACATTTTAAAGCTCGTCGTTTCAGCCTTTCCCCCCTCGATCCATGATTTTGCTGGATGTTTTTGGAGAGCATGAAGTTCACACGTTTTGAAAAATTTGATGCATGGGGTGAAAGCGCCGTACACTTCCTGTGTTCCCCTCAATAACGGCCACCCACTTTACCCCGCTAACACCCGCCCATAGTGGGGAGGACGCTGCTGGAGTCAGGAGTCACTCCGGTCAGGCTGGAAGATATAGAGCCCCGTGTACACGTACCGTGATGGGCTGGACTGGAGGCGATCCATCTACTACAATCCAATTGTAGAAGTGGATAACGTCCGATAATAATCATAACGGATCGCATTCCACCTCTACAGTATAATAGTCAGTCACCCATCCCCCACCACACCGCTGCGTTGGATCATTTCTATGCAGAGGGCTACTGGGGGGTGAATCTGGCTGTGTATCTTTGTGGTGTAGCATGCTGATGCTGGCCAGGAATCGATCCCTTTTCCCCACAAATGTAGCTTGTTGTGCCTCCCTTTCTCGATGTGTTGCTTGTGCATCCCCATAATAACGCTACAGCTTGTGCATCCCCATAATAACGCTACAGCTTGTGCATCCCCATAACTCTACAGCATGTGATTTAGGCTTTGATGTATCGGTAATATGTTCAAAACCCACCTTCAACTGTTTTAAGACAGTAAGCGCAGACTGGTTGTGTTTTTTTCCTTTGATCACAGTCTCTTGAGTTATTAAGTTGCTCTCCTGTCTTGGAATAATGACTTCCTTTGGGATTTAGGAGCTATTGTGTGTGTTCTCATGTCCTCTTTGTGTATTCATTTTTTGTTCTCAGACAACAGATATGTCAGCCATTCAGCTAACCGGTTCAGACCGATGGGAGGTGTTAACCCCAGTCTCTACTGGCAAGGAAGACCATGGAGTCGTTCACATTCCAAACTCGGGAATTGTCACATCCAATGGACAGTATGTGCAAATTGGGAGCCTTCCCAACCAGCCTATCTATGTCACAGCGTCTGGGAACGACGGCTCTGCCAACGGCTTGTCTGGCATCCAGTACCAGGTAGTAGAGACTCCTCCGTAAACAAAACAGACAAAAACACACACACACACACACACAGTCACACCTGTTCTTAATAAAGATGCAAGGCTTTAATTGTGGAAATACCTCCCAAAATGTTTTTCACGAGTCAAGATATTTCTCAGTGTCGTCATAGAATGTTGCTTTCCATGTGACCTAGGTAGGACACCGCTAGTACAGTTTAATGCCCGTACCTCCCTCTCCCAAAGGGACTGAGCTTATGATGATCAAACGGCTTAAGTGTAGCTGGGTTGTTTAGAATAAATATATTTTCATTTAACTATTGATGGTGGAATATGGGTGTTCTTTTTCATGCATCATTTTGTCGATGAAAGTAGCTAGTGTTGGGTGACAGCATCATTTATTTGAAAGCTATATACTCTGCCATAACTCCATGACCGCCACACTGTTTTCCCATCTCTACTCGATGGCGCCAGCGTTATTGAACATTTTAGCGATGTTTGCGGACCCATTGTGTGTTCTGTATTATAGCTATGGAGACAATAGTATGGCTCACTAACCAGTAGTCCAACACTCACTAACCAGTTCATTTCTACATACTGTAGTTTGTGCGCTATTCCATGCTAAACATCGCCCCTTTCCAAAATAATCCAGTCTTTTTTCATAGATAGCGAGATATGACACGTTCAATGCATTATGCCCAAATCGTTCGGGTTGCTCGCCTGAAAACTCTGAATACTTCCAAACATGTGTCTTCACAAAATCATCAAGGGGGGGGGGGGGTTGTTTTAACTCGAAACTGTGATAGTTACCAAAAGCATGTTTTAGGTCCGGTAAGATACGACACTGTGATCGGTACAGAAGCATGTTTTAGGTAAAAAAAATACCAGCAGGTTACCTAAGATAGACCATACCTCAGTCAGAAGGTACTCCAAAATTTATAAATCCTAGTCGTCCCATGGCGATCGCCATTACTCGTGTATATTGGGCATGGCTACCATACGGGAAATAATAGTTCTGAGGCACTGAATCTCCGGCCGATTGTTATGTCCTGATCCACAGTCCGAGGCGGAAGCAGTCGGAGGTAACTCAGTAGGCGGGATTCGATCGTCAAATTCCCCTCGGGATAATTAAAGTATTTCTATTCTATTCTATTGCAATTCCAACATAGGCAGCTGTGCCAGGGAACTTCGGCAGGGTGTTTATAACGGAGATCAAAGGAAAAATATCAAAGGATCTAAAAACGAGTATACTCGTTTTTGGCGCTCAAGCGTTGGCGATGAAACACGAGTATAGTCGTTTTTGGCACAGAAAGAGTTAAGAGACGCTTGTTAAATCCTTTCAGACAAAGAACCACATAACTCCTTTTTAGGTTTTGAGATGAGCGATTTCTTCAAATGTCGCCTTAAGATTGCAAGTTGGAATGATGTGCAAATTGTTTGCTTAAGACAGGAGAGGTTGTGTACTTTGGATCAGGTATCCTGTTTACATTCTAAATGGTATGAAATGCCTATTCAAGTCTTAAGTGCACCACTGGCTGACTGGACTGACATGGTTAATTTGTTGTATACTGGATGGTATACTAAGTGGTGTAATGGCTTTTATACAATTGGCGCATTCATCCAACCTTATTGCTATACAATAAACACATTAATTGAAGATTTATTGACAACCATATGCAGAAATAGTTCAAAAAAAAAAGAGAAGTTGCCTCCGTGTGTAGAAGCAGCTCGGAGGTGCGCTGTTTCAAGGCATGCCATCTGGAAGTGAGCGTGTTTACACTGCTTGTCGTGTTGTTTTTACTACATGTACCCCCCCTTCCCCCATGCTGCTATGATGCCTGAATTTCCCCAAGGGGATCAATAAAGGAATATCTTATCTTATCTTATTGGATTGATTGATTGAAAATTGTATTACAGATAAACAGTGCTTACATACAATTGCCGAATTCATTAGGGCTGTACCGAATGCTTCGAAGCTTCGATCATAATGTTGACATTTGAATTCTAAATCAACATTCGAATTTTTAATTTTTAATAAAAAAAATTAAATAAAAAAAAAATCTTTTTTCCTTTTCTTTTCTTTTCTTCTATCTTTTTCTTTTTTTGGCTACACTAATATTATACATAAGACGTCACCATCACTTTCATACCAACCGTGCCCTTATTGGATTGTTGATGAAACTGATGAGTTATATTCATTAAAGAAAGTTGATTTAATAAAAGAAAACTACTAATGAATCAGATTAATCACTTTATTAAAATTGAGGATTTAGTTAAAAAAAAAAAAAATCTTTTGAAGTAATTTTTTTTATAGACATTCCAAGCTTCGTTCGAATACTTCAATCGAAGCTTCGAATGTTAAAAAATGACATTCGGTACAGCCCTAGAATTCATCCAACCTTATTGCTATACAATAAACACACATTAATTGAAGCATAATGGAGATTTATTCACAACCATCCGCAGAAAAAGTAGGTAAAAAAAAAGAGAGAATTTGGCAACGTCTCCTTTTTTTTTTAACCTACTTTCTATAGAAGCAGCTCGGAGGTGCGCTGTTTCAAAGCATGCCATCTAAGAATGAAGTGAGCGTGTGTTATTGGAATGATTGATTGATTGATTGACATTTTTATTAATGTCCGCCTTGTTTCGAACTGGTTATGCTTTGGCCCTCTTTTGAAGTCGGTTATGCTTAGAGTTTGGAATCAGGGCTGGTGGTCTATCGCCCTGCTCTAAAGATAAACTCTAAGCATAACCGACTTCGAAAGAGGGCCAAAGCATAACCAGTTCGAAACAACAAGGCTTCAAAGCATGCCGTCTAACAGTGAAGTGAGCGTGTGTTATTCGAATGATTGATTGATTGATTGAACATTTTATTAACAGTGGAATGAGTGTCCTTTTGACGAATGGCATCTAACACACTTCGCACGATTTATATTTTGTTTAACAATGAGTCATGACCAACCAATTACATAATCCAACATTGTGTAAACAACTAACATATTCCATGTGACAGAATCGTTTTTGAATGAGTCGTTATGATGCTATCAATACATCCATTCATAAAGATTATTGTCTGCCATCTTGGTTTCATTCCTAAAACCACGAATGGCGGAGTGATTGTAATTCGGTTGTGGGCGGGTTCTGGGATCACGAGCGTGTGTGATAAATAACGACGTCTAACTTGACTGTTTCAGCCAATCAGAATCGAGAAATTTGCATGCCATTGTATAAACTGGGTTAGGTTACAGAGCTGTTGACTAGACAGGTTTAGGGTTGTGTACTGGGTTAGGTTACAGTGGTGATGACTACTACTAGACAGGGTTAGAGTTGTTGTGTACTGGGTTATATAGGGGGGTGTAGTCTGACCAATCTGACGTCACTTTAGTCTCCCGTGCGGTCCACCCGTATAGGGATTTATCATTGGGAAAATGTATTATCGGCTATTGTAATAATTCTGCCTCATGAACATTGGAAAGCTTTCCATTTTTCACACGTCACAGCCATTGACAGTTGCGCTGATACTAAGCTAACGTTAACGTCAGTCAGCAGCGCCAGAGTGAAGTGTAGTGAACGAAAACATAAACATTGTTATTTTGCTAGCTTTACGATTAATTGTGATTTTTTTCATGTTGAGCTATAGATTGTGGATGAATACACAGAAAGGTACACCATGCCAATGTTCATGCTTTATTTGTTTTAAGCCAGACGATTTAGAAATGTGTCCATTGGAAATACATTGCAATTTCAAGAGGGGTGGACCACGCGGGAAACAACAATGACGTAACCAACCACTACACCTCCCTATAGAGGTGCTGACCAGACAGGGTTAGGGTTGTTTACTGGGTTAGGGTACAGAGGTGCTTCTGACCAGACAGGGTTAGGGTTGTTGTTTACTGGGTTAGGTTACAGAGGTGCTTCTGACCAGACAGGGTTAGGGTTGTTGTTTACTGGGTTAGGTTACAGAGGTGCTTCTGACCAGACAGGGTTAGGGTTGTTGTTTACTGGGTTAGGTTACAGAGGTGCTTCTGACCAGACAGGGTTAGGGTCGTTGTGTACTGGGTTAGGTTACAGAGGTGCTGACTAGACAGGGTTAGGGTTGTTTACTGGGTTAGGGTACAGAGGTGCTTCTGACCAGACAGGGTTAGGGTTGTTTACTGGGTTAGGTTACAGAGGTGCTGACCAGACAGGGTTAGGGTTGTTTACTGGGTTAGGTTACAGAGGTTCTGACCAGATGTTTCTCTTCCCCACCAGGTCATCCCCCAGATCCAAAATGCAGATGGAACACTGTCATTCTCAACACACATGGATGATGGCACAGGACAGATCCAGCTCATTCACGACGGTAGCCACGGCAACCTTGGAATCAGCCTCTCCACGGCGACGACCGCAGACCTCCTGACGCAGGCAGGACACGTGCAGTCGATCCAGGGTCTTCCGTTGCACGGCGGGGCATATAGTGGCTTACCTGGCAATATAACCTTCGTCCCAATAAACAGTGTCGATCTGGAGTCGTTAGGGCTGACGGGTCATACGGTCCCCATATCAACTGGTGTCACAGGGGTGATCGCTGACGGTCAGCTGATCATGGGTGGCCAATCATTAGAGAACCACGGTCAGGACGGCGGAGCCAAACATTCACTAGTGACGGTTAGTGATGCTAGCGCTAACCAAGAGCTCTACGTGCCAACGACCACTACCACCGTCGCCTCCTCCCAGCTACCGGAAACCATCGACGGCACGGGCGTTCTGACGCAAGCAACAGCCGTGTCCGCGGGTGTCTCTGACCCCTCCTCCTCAGATAACTTCAACTCGCACAACCACCTGCAGCAGATCCAGGTGAGAATGCCTTATGTAAACAGCCCCTGGGGCTTATCTGTTTAGATCCACATGTTTTAACACGTCGTCATGGCGTTGTAACCTCATCTGACATTGTGTTAGTGTGCACGGAACATCTACCGGTTAACGCATCGTCATCTCTACTTGTTAGAGCTTCTATGGCTGAATTGTATTTTGTTTATTAAATGACATATCGTCATTTCGCCGGTGACTTGCGCGTTGTTATAATTCATATTCGACAGAGCCTCCATAGTTGAGTTCTATTTTGTTCATCAAATGACGCGATCTCTGTTGACGTCTGGTTACATCTCTGCTCGTTAGAGCTCCTCCAGCTTCGTTCACTGCTCTCCACTGCAGGTGTCGACCTCCGCTCTGTCTCTGTCTCAGCCCCTGCTGCAGCTGTCGGGGGACCAGGGGCAGGACCTGAGCCAGACTCTACAGAGCGTGCAGCTGGTCAACCCCGGGACCTTCCTCATCCAGGCCCAGACGGTCAGTGCCACCGGACAGATCCAATGGCAGACCTTCCAGGTATGAGGGTAGAAGTGTGACCAGTGATCCCCCCCCCCCCTTCCCCTGTAAGAAAACACTGCCTAGAAAGTGCTACTTGTTTGCTCTTTGTGTTGAGCCTGTTATAACCCTGTGTGTTCTCTCTCTCTCTCTCTCTCTCTCTCTCCCTCTCTCCCCCTCTCCCTCTCTCCCTCCCTCCCTCCCTCCCCAGGTTCAGGGTGTCCAGTCCCTCCAGGGTCTCCAGTTGCCCCAGGGCCAGAACCAGCAGCTGACCCTCGCCCCGATCCAGACCCTTCCGCTTGGACAGGGAGGACACATCAGCCTGCCAAACCTCCAGACCGTCACTGTTAACTCTATGCCGCACACTACAGTGCAGTACTCACGAGACGATGTCTCTAGTCCAGCTGGTAAGGGATCTGCCCCCGCCCCACATGAATTGACCCAGCTCAAACCCGCCCTCTTTACTTGATCCTCTGATCACAACTGTCATTTCCCTCGACCCCCATGGGTTGAGTAAAAATCACAATCTGAGGGGCCGTGGAACGCATTCAAAAGCTATTCTATATATACTATACTTTTTATCCTGAAAATGTAGAGGTTTGAGAGATGCACCGCTTTCACTGGGGCGACAGTGGCTCAGGATGTAGAGCAGTCGTCTGGTAATCGGAAAGGTTCCCGGTTCAATTCCCGGGCAGCGTGTTGTCGAAGTGTCCTTGAGCAAGACATTTTAACCCCTAATTGCTCCCGATGAGCAGGTTGGCACCTTGCATGGTTGCCTCCGCCGTCGGTGTGTGACTGAATGGGTGAATGTGAGGAACAAAATTGTAAAGCGCTTTTGATAAAAGCTCTATATATATGCAGCCATTTACCATTTCGTGTGACGGCAGGAACATGTTTGTCTCGCTGTACGTAAGGATGAATTGGAGTGCAACGGGTCATGTTCTGAAATCCACGCCTTCTGGAGGAGAAGCGATCGGAGCAGTAATATGTAACCAAGGAGGGAAACCTAACGACATGCTATAGTTAAAAACATGACATGGCATGTCGAAGGATTAGTGTAGCATCCTGTGTCGACCAGAGAGCAAGGTCTATTGACTAACAATATACTGTCGATATCTCCAGGTCAGACTAACAATATACTGTCAATATCTCCAGGTCAGACAAACAATATGTCAATATCTCCAGGTCAGACTAACAATATACTGTCAATATCTCCAGGTCAGACAAACAATATGTCAATATCTCCAGGTCAGACAAACAATATGTCAATATCTCCAGGTCAGACTAACAATATACTGTCAATATCTCCAGGTCAGACAAACAATATGTCAATATCTCCAGGTCAGACAAACAATATGTCAATATCTCCAGGTCAGACAAACAATATGTCAATATCTCCAGGTCAGACAAACAATATGTCAATATCTCCAGGTCAAACAAACAATATGTCAATATCTCCAGGTTAGACAAACAATATGTCAATATCTCCAGGTTAGACAAACGATATACTGTCATTTTTCTTTTTATCCACTTTTTCTCCCATTTTCTATATTTTTTTTCTCCCATCCCAATTTCGTATCATCCAATTCAACCCTCCCCTGTCACGAACGCTGTTTCTTGCCTCCCACAAGCCGGCTGCAATGTGGACTAAGTCATACATAGCACAAGTCCCCTCCGGTACTTGAGGTAACAGCAGTCGCATCTTTTCACCTGCGTAGCTCGATCTCTCAGTGGCGAGGAGTAACGCGTGGGAGGCTCACGCTGCCCCCGACACTTCCTGATTCTACTGCGCAGGCGCACCAACCGACCTGTAGGAGTCGCTGTCCACAACGCCCGATCCCCACCCATCAGTTTCCCACCCCCTAATACGGCCAATGTGTATTAGTACGGACGACCAGCTAAACTGAAAGCAATGTGGCACGCTGGGCTCGAACAGGCAAGCCCAGCGTCTCCGTCATTCGTGGCGAGCGCCTTGCCCACTACACCACCTAGCCGCCCCTCAATATACTGTCATTTATCTCCAGGTTAGACAAACTACAGGAGGGAGGAAAAGTAGCGTTTATGGCAAAAATAGCTTGGAACTAAAATGACGATGGGTTAGCTGTTAGCAGGCTAATGTTAGCTATGTGTTGTTGGCAAGCTAGTTAGCTAAGACACTTGCAAACATAATACTGTAGGGCGGCTATAGCTTTCTGATTGATCTTTTAATGCTTACCAGTAACTTGCTGCACACGTTGTTATAGACCAGGGGTTCTCAAACCTTTTTATACCACAACCCCATTTTATTTAGGATTTCTTTTGGCGACCCCACACTTAATTAATGTATTGCGTAATTTTAACGTGGAATTAAGGAATATCAAAACGTTGTGGAACTTGATCATGCATATTTATTAGAACATTTTATTACAGCACTGTTATCAATACACATTTATAAAACAAGGCATATTTACCCAAAATATGTTGCCAGAACAAAAAAAAAAAAACGTTTGCCATCTGACAGCGCAACTGTCACGCAATACAAAGTCAGTGGAGAACGATAGGAATGTTTTACCCCTGATTATTTCAGAAGATATACTTGCCTCGTGGACCGACAGTGGCCACTAGAGGCGGCTCACATGTATGGCACTTTGCATGCGCTCGGTGTCAACGACGAACGCTTTGTGTCCCCGTTCTCCCCAGACATCCAGATCAAGGAGGAGCCTGACTCTGAGGAGTGGCAGCTGAGCGGAGACTCCACCCTGAACCCCAACGACTTGTCCAACCTGCGGGTGCAGCTGGGAGACGAGGACATGGGCTCGTCCATGGGGGAGGGCAAGAGGCTCCGCAGGGTGGCCTGCACCTGTCCCAACTGCAAAGAGTCCGGAGGAAGGTCGGTCTGCCGAAACACACACACACACACACACACACACAGGCATGTTCGCACGTGTAACGAGGTGGAAACAACACCGTCGTAGCCTCTTGGTGTAAACTAGTAGTAGTAGTAGTAGTTTTATTCAGTCATCACCAGTGTTATGCTAGTTACTGAAAAATAGTAACTCAGTTACTTTACTAGTTACTTCATTTCAAAAGTAACTCAGTTACTTTACTAGTTACTTACACCCAAAAGTAATGCGTTACTGTGAAAAGTATCTATTTAGTTACTTGAAGAAAAAAAAAGATTCTGGTGATCAACAGTTTCCATTAATTTGCATTCACATCACTGAACTCTGCTAAGCAATGTGGTCTATAACCAGTGGTTCCCAAAGTCGGGGTCGCGACCCAAAGGTGGGCCGCGAGCAGCCACGGGAGGGCCGCGAGATGATTTCCCAAAAAAAAAAAATATATATATATATTTTATATATTTTATTTATATATTTTTTTTGTCAGGCCACTGAACTTAGAAGCAGGCCAGGACAGTGTTTCTAGTTGTATTCTAAAATTCTATTCTATTGTATTCTAAAATGTGACTATATGGGTTTATATTAACTTAATAAATAAACAAAAACGAAAAATCTACTTATTTCAACGAACATTTCAAACTAAATAACAGATTATGCACATAAAACGCTGAAAACAACCGAAGCAACAATAGTATTTTAATGAGGCTATTATTATTATCATTATTATTTTGCAACAAGTTAGCCCTCTCATAAATAGCACATATAAATGAATAACTAACTTGAACTAACTTAATAGGATTGAAGTGATATTTGGCTTAAAAAATCGGTCGCCTGGCTTTTCTGGGTCCCGGCCTGAAAAGTTTGGGAACCCCTGGTCTATACAAACACAAACCTGACACAAACACAAATGTTGTCCAGAGTCCCGACGTAATAAGAAATGCGCCGCTTAGGTTGAAGGAGCAGCCTTGATGTCGGAGCGTTTCATTATAACCGTCTTGCAACGTTGTTTAAGATATCAATCCTGCATTGCAACGTTAGAATGGTTAGGATATCGATTGTTCATGAAAGGACTATATTGTTTGATTAGTATTGATGAGATTCCCTTGCAGATTCTTACAGTCAAAATCTGTTCATCAACTTGACAGTTTCCATTCATTTGCATTCACATCACTGAACTCACCAAAGTATGCGGTGGTCGAGATGTAACGTTAGTCCAGCCCCTCAAACATTTTCTTTAGCTCATTTCCATTTTGTATATTCTCTCTCCAAGTAGTTGGAAAAAGGGTTCCGTCCCATTTTGCCGTGTGCCGCCTGGTGATGCTAACTAGATCCCTGAAAGCGAGTGGCTTCGGATGAGTCCTGTTAACGTTAGACTCAGCTACTAGCTTCGTTGAAGCATGGGCAGTAGATGGGATCTTTGAGCCAAAACACAAATTACATTTAACTAAAACATTCTTTTCTTTGTGCTTGACAAAAGAGAAATAGTGAGAATATCCATGTGTAAAAACGCGAGTAGTGGGCGCTGCCATGACAGTCAAGAGTATAGTAAACAAAACACGGCCACAGCGTGTCCCCGCTATCGCTCGCTACCAATCTACGTAATGCGTAATGCGTTGGAGTACTAGTTACTGCCAAAAGTAACGGCGTTACTGTAACACGTTACCTTTTTCTTTTTTTATCCACTTTTTCTCCCATCCCAATTTCGTATCGTCCAATTCAACCCTCCCCTATCTCGAACGCTGTTTCTTGCCTCCCACAAGCCGGCTGTAATGTGGACGTGTAAGCCATACATTGCACGAGTCCCCTCCGGTACTCGAGGTAGCAGCCGTCTCATCTTTTCACCTGCACAGCGCGATCTTTCAGCGTCAGGGGTCTGCGCTTTGGAGGGACGCCGCCCCCGTCGCTTCCTGATTCTACTGCGCAGGCGTACCAACCGACCTGTAGGAGTCGCTGTCCACAACGTCCGATCCCCACCCATCAGTTTCCCACCCCCTAATACTGCCAAATGTATTAGTACGAACGACCAGCCAAACTGAAAGCAATGTGGAGAGCTCGGCTCGAACCCAGCGTCTCCAGCATTGGAGGTGAGCGCCTTGCCCACTGCACCACCTAGCCACCCTGTAACACGTTACTTTGTAACGCGTTAGTCCCAACACTGGTCATCACACACAATGCAATATGCACAATCATTCAACAATCTTTGATTTGACTGGTACAGGCTGAAGAATAATGCTTATACATGCCTGTCCTATATTCTTTTAAATTTTTTCCTTAGTCCAATTTGTCTCTGTATTTCTCCCCGTCCCAATTTAGTCGTTGTGCCAATTCCCCCCCTCCCCTACCTGGTTGTTGTGCGCATGTTCTCCTACTGGTCGGTACAAGGGAACCCTGAAGTATCCGCACGCTTCCTCCGACACGTGCGGCGACAGCCAGTGGCTCTCTTCTCACCTGGCAGCGAGGGCTCTCATGTGTAACGCATGGGAGGTCACGCTGCCTTCCTCGAGTCCTGCCTCCACTGAGCAAGCGCCCAGACCTGACCTGTAGGCGTCGCTGTCCACAACGCCAGTTTCCCACCCACGGCTTCCCTCCCCCTAACCCAGCCAAACAAGTTAGTATAGCGATCAGCCCAAGCCAAGGCAATGCTGACTCCGGGAGTCGCCTGTCCTATATTCTTAACAAAACAGTATTCTAAAAAGAAAATTACAAAAAAATTATTCACATTTGTAATCTTCAAAAATACATTTACAAACCTTTTTATCTTTTAAAATGTTTTTAAACTAAAAGCGAATGACTCATTCTTAAATGTATATCAGCATTGGTCCACAAGTTAACCCCAACAATAGAAATACATCTCTTTTTAATCCCCTTCTTAGCTACCGGCTCAGTGGCCTCGTGGGTAGAGTGTCCGCCCTGAGTTCGGAAGGCTGGGAGTTTAAGCCCCGGCCGAGTCATACAAAAGGCTATTTAAAAAATGGTACCCATAGCCTCCCTGCTTGACACTCAGCATCAAGGGTTGGTTTGGGGGGGGAAGTCCTTGCGACATACTAGCGTCATGTCCAAGGGGTGTACTTGTACATCAAGCTGCCTCACGCTACGGAAACAGGAGATAGGCTCCTGCCCCATTGGTTCTCAAAGGCAACTTCTTAGCTTTTTGAACAGTAAATTTACAAATCACTTTAGATTAGACTTTCAGTTAGATGCTACTTTATTATTTCACATTTGTGAAAATTTCAAATTTCACAAATTTCACTTTTGTCACAAGGACACGACCGACGCGTGAGTCTGCAGTAATTGTGTTTCACTGGAGTTGTGAGTTGCGTCTTCCTCTGGCTCTGCCCGTCTTGTCGATACAGTCATGAAACCTGCCGTGTCATTCATAACCCATTAGTTTACAACCAGGTCAGGGGTTATTTTAAGATGAACCAATATCAATATGTAGCCTGTTTAGTTAAACCCTTAACCTCTTAAGCCCGAGCGGTCAGGGACCGGTACGAGATTGATATCACGCCATAAATCCATCTCTACAGAATGTATGAATTAATGTTGCGTTTTTTTTCTTCTTCAAATGTAGCCAAGAGTAAAGACCCTAACCCAGTCAAAACAGCAGTCAAAGTGTACATTTTCAGCACTACGTTTGTTTACCAATGATTTTAAGTGTCATTAGTGAAATATGAGTTTATAGAAATCTCAGGGCATCGAGTCGGAAAAAGGCGATTATTGACGCGAGGATTTGGTGCAACCTAACTTGAGAGTAGTCTTTTGAGAGAAGAGACTCTGGGCTTTCGATGGGCTTTAGAATTTCAAAAAAACTACACTTCCCAGCTCACGCGAGCCCCTGTCAATCATCTGACTTCTAACGTGACTTTTTTTCTTACTCTTATTGTTCGGGATCATATCCCACAAACCTGAATGTTATTGCCATAAAGCAGAACACATTTAGTTTTCCTACCTTTCTGTGAACGTCTAGCAGAAAACGGCGTTGCAATCTGATGAAAAATGGTGGATAAATTGACATTATAAAAAAGTATTTATAATTTGAACTCTGCCATTAGAAAGGGGAGATTTGGCCCGATCCATAGATGTGTGACTTGGCCATTCTATAATCATATTTCAAATTGCATGTGTCCGGAATGATGGCAGAATTCAGTACTGTATCTACAAAACCTCCTGTTTAACCATCTGCCCTTTATTAAATGTTACTTGTCCTTTCGGACAAGTTATGTTTTTGTAGGTTTTTATAGATTTTTGCTACCGGGCAGTCCGGTAGAGAGAGGGAGAGAGAGAGAGAGAGAGAGAGGAGGAATGGGAGATAGACCGGGGAAGACATTCGGCAAAGATCACCGGGTCCGGGAGTCAAACCTGGGTCAGCCGTGTTGCACCGTAGTGCTGTATGCGGTGCGCCACTCGGGTGCCCCCATCTGCCCTTTATTAATTTGCTTAGATTTTTTGTACACATGATCTCAAGAAGGTGCTGAATGAGCTCAGTGGCAATTTCTCATGTGTGTGGTACATTTTTGCATGGTGTTATTCACCGTCAAAGATGAAAAAAGAAAATTGATATTCTCCTTTTGGTTCATTACAATTTACTCAAGCCTAGTAACGGACACTGGGAATACATTCCCTGAGATCCATAGATGTCCCTAGATACCAAGAACATGTAAATGGGCCTTGTAGAAGTGAAGCAATTTTCTAGTTACTTGGGTATGTACTTTTAGGTGAATTTTCTGAAAATCTGGCTCTGGCTTAACCCATTCCCTGCCACCACTTTGATCATCTTATACCATTCTCTGCCAGTACTGTAAGTCTATGGAGATGTTCACCTTCTTTGCAGGGCTATAACTTTTTAAATTGTATTGCTAAATTGACATTACTATGGCCCATTCAACATCGATTACCTATCGTTCAGGATGTAGGAACGTTTAACTTTTTCATTCACACATTCATACGAAAATACCATCTAGAGTATAAATATGTTTTTTATCGTTTTCTGCAGTATTTCCCAGAACGTGAGATATAGGCACAAATGCATTATATTAGATCATCAAATGCAGTTTGATACCGATCGAAGCTATATTAAAAATGTCAACTGTACATGGTCCTAAGGGTTATGACTGATCATGCGCGGGTGAACGGAGGGGGGGGGGTCGTTTATAATTCCGTGATAGTCGTTAGATGCTTCATGTAGTATGGGTGATATATTGATCAGAGCAGTTTGTATCGAAAATGATAAACAAAAACGCTGAAACTCATGTCAGTCTCCTCGTACCATTGGGCGATGAGAGTGGAGCAAACAGATCCCAGTTATGTGGTGGGGATCTAGGCGATCCATTTCCGGTTTGTATATTACTAATACACGCCCAAATAATGTAGATTATTGAGTTATGGCAAAGATCCATATCCACGGTGTGTGTATTGAGTCCCGGGATGCTAAAACGAGTGGCCTGACGGAATTAGGGGATGGACCGAGCTGCAACAGGCATTTCCGGTTTGGCAACTCGCCGATCAGCCACCAGGTGGCAGTATTGAAGCGTTGCAGAGTTGTGCTGAGTCCATCAGCATCTGACAAGGCTCCCTGAGTGGAATATGAATACCATGGCGAAAATATGAAATTATGATCAGAATCACGTCGTACGCCGTTATTGGCAGAATTCGCATGAACTTGAAACCCGTCATACGACGTTATTGGCGGGAAAAGGGTAGAGGTTAAATCAATAAATTGATTAGTTGGAATATAAGTTTGTCTTCTGCTAAAGCTATAAATGACTCCTCAGTTGTGAAACCACTGCTACTGTGTCTTACCGTTGTGCTCCAGCACAGTGAGCTCAGACAGACACCCCCCTTGCATCCCTCTCAAACCCCCTTTGTACAAATACTGTAGTTGGTAAAGACAGGTTGAAACAGTGGGGTGTCTTTACACTTGAGTTACTTTTCCCATTTGACTGGTAGACACATTAAAGGGGAACTATTTTACTATTTCTTTCACTATTTTGGCACTTTTACACAATTCCTGTGAGTTTATGGAACACCTCTGTAATTATATATTTTTTTTAATTCATTGTTTTGTATTTCTAATCAAGTACTCAAAAACAGCATTTTTCTACCTCAAGATCTCGAGCCGTTTTGAGCCTGGCCACCTAAACCACTGCGCCGCGGCGCCGGCGCCTGAACATTAACATGCAGCGGTGTCTTTCTGACATCACAAATCATCACATTTTCAGATGACTCAGTTCAGTGAGGGTGAATATTGTGAGAGGAGAATTGGAAGAATGCGCCAATATGAGAATTAGAGACATAGATCATATTAATATAAGTCCATAACACTGAAAAAGGCCATTTATAAGATAGTTCCCCTTTAATAGGTCTCAAAGAAAGCATGGAGCTAGTTAGTTAGCTAACCTGTACTGACTGTCTGCTGGATGGCATGGAGCTAGCTAGTTAGCTAGCCTGTAGCATCTGTCTGTTGGATGGCATGGAGCTAGCTAGTTAGCTAGCCTGTAGCATCTGTCTGCTGGATGGCATGGAGCTAGCTAGTTAGCTAGCCTGTAGCATCTGCCTGTTGGATGGCATGGAGCTAGCTAGTTAGCTAGCCTGTAGCATCAGTCTGTTGGATGGCATGGAGCAAGCTAGCCTGTAGCATCTGTCTGTTGGATGGCATGGAGCTAGCTAGTTAGCTAGCCTGTAGCATCTGTCTGTTGGATGGCATGGAGCTAGCTAGTTAGCTAGCCTGTAGCATCTGTCTGTTGGATGGCATGGAGCTAGCTAGGTAGCTAGCCTGTAGCATCTGTCTGCTGGATGGCATGGAGCTAGCTAGTTAGCTAGCCTGTAGCATCGGTCTGTTGGATGGCATGGAGTTAGCTAGTTAGCTAGCCTGTAGCATCTGTCTGCTGGATGGAATGGAGCTAGCTAGTTAGCTAACCTACAGACACTCCGGTTCACCACATTTGCTTCTGTTTAGCCATTACTCCCATTCACATCAGTTCACATTCAGGAGAGTCATTGCACCCATCTCTTGATCAGATGTTCCCCTCACCGGTTCCCTATCACAATATCAACAATATGCCCTAAATAATATGTTTGTAAATAATTGTCTGTAATAATATAATAATAATAGCAATATCTTTTCATGATAAAGTTACATGATACTAGGGGTGGAACGATACGCATTAGAACCGTACACCGTTCGATACGACCTCCACGGTTCGGGCGTCTGTGTATCGTACGGTTCAGGGGCTGCGCAAATAAAAAAAGAAAACTTCATTTGGCACAGAGCCGGGAGAGGTGAGCGCTGGCTGCAGGCAGCAGCAGCAGCAGCACTGCAGGTGCTAGTCAGTTTGTGTAAATGGCAAGCGCAATATAAATCAATCTTCATTACGACTTTAAAAACATAGCCGCCATAACGTTAGCAGTTTGTACAACACAACGCACGTTTTAACTATGGTAGCCCGCCAGCTAATACGGTCAATGAAATGTTATCGTAGCTACTAGCTAGCAGAGGAGAAAATGGGTGGGAGAGGTGGGGTGTTTAAAGACAATGATAGGCGTTTATTCAACATCCAAGCAGGCTAACATACAACTGTGTTTTACTAACTCCAACCGGGACTATTGCCGCTTTTCCACTGCATGTTATGAACTCCTAACGTTACCGGAGCTGACGGTCCCACATGCTAAAATGTCCCTGCGGACCTGCCAATAGATAATTCCAACTCACCGAATTACAGTTGCACTCAATATTTAAATAATGTTATTCTAAATAAATGTAGACAGATAATGTACGTATTTTAAAAATAGAATGAACAGAGCACTGTTGTTTGGAAACCGTACAGTGTGTGTGTTAGTTTGATGTATGCTGTATGTATGTATATTATTTAACCTGTTCCACACGATGTGAAAATCCGCATAAAATATATACCTAGGTAAATGGAATATTGCTCCACTTCTACAAGGGCTATTTGCATATTCTTGGTATCTATGGACCTCAGGGAATGTATTCAGTGTCAGAAATATTGTGTCCATTACTAGGCTTGCTTAAATTGTGATGAAACAAAGGAGAATATGAATTATGATTTTTCTTTGCATCTTTGACAGTGAATAACACCATGATAATAATGACCAAACTTAAAAAACTGCCACTGATCTCGTTCAGTACCCTCTTGAGATCATGTGTACAAAAAATCGAAGGAAATTTAATAGAGGCAAGATGATAAAACCGAAGGTTCTGTAGATACAGTACTGAATTCTCCCATCCGGACCAATGCAATTTGAAATATTTTTGTAGAATATGATGCTTATACATTACCTTATTATAGCCAATTCGCACATTTATATATATATATACATATATTATCTTTCAAATGCCCAAGTTCAATTTGGATTTAGTATCACCAGGCGTGCATAAGAACAGATAATGATATCTACTGTAATCTAGTGTACTTTTTTATTTTCCCCACAGTGCAACCGTTTTGAAACTAATTTCAGATCTAATTGTTCCTACATGCTAACAATAGGGAGGAGAAACTAACTGCGTTTCAATATTTGTCAAAAACGTTACTTTTTGTGGCTTTTCGCGAATCATAAGTTATTGATACGCTGAACTTTGAACCCCCACAGTATCTGACAGGAAGTGTAGTTCGGAAAAATTCCAACGCTGGTCGACAGCTATGCATGTCCTCTACAAAATGGCCGCAAAAAGACTACAATTCCCATGGTTCAAGATTTCCATTTCCGTTTCCGGCTTGGAATAGGCGATCGAAAATCGAAAACTTAAAACGATCTAATGGCACTTTTAACCTATTGCTAAACTAACGTATTGATGATAATATACATTCTACATGCTTTTGTGACATGTTAGTGATGTTAATACTTGAAAACGTTTGATGAAAAAATAAAAAATATGCAACACTGAAAAATATTGATTTATGACCATAATGTCATTTTGGGGTCGGTACCGACCCTAACGGGTGGAACAGGTGTAAACATGAGAAGCATGTTTAGATTTGAGTGTTAAATTTTTTTTAAAATAAAAAGCAACGTATATAGAACCGAACCGAAAACCGTTAGCCCAAAACCGTGATACGAACCGAACCGTCGATTTTGTCAACCGTTCCACCCCTACATGATAGATTAAATTTATACATGCACAATCAAAAAAATTCACACACACACACGGTACACCACAAATATGCTCTTAACAAAAACAAACGTTCTAAAACGGACTACGTGTGATATCCTGTGAGCTATTGATCAATCTACTTGCTCAACCAACTTTTCTCTCTTTCTCTCTCTCTCTCTCTCTCTCTCTCTCTCTCTCTCTCTCTCTCTCTCTCTCTCTCTCTCTCTCTCTCTCTCTCTCTCTCTCTCTCTCTCTCTCTCTCTCTCTCTCTCTCTCTCTCTCTCACAAACACACACAGAGGTTCAAGCACGGGTAAGAAGAAGCAGCATATCTGCCACATTCCAGGCTGTGCGAAGGTGTACGGCAAGACGTCTCACCTGCGCGCCCACCTGCGCTGGCACAGTGGAGAGAGGCCCTTCGTCTGCAACTGGATGTTCTGTGGCAAGAGGTTCACCAGGAGCGACGAGCTGCAGAGACACAGGAGAACGCACACAGGTGAGAAGAGCGCTCAATATCAACAGACACTGAAGCTTGAGGGAAAGTAAATCTCACTCATGCTATGCTTCGTCTCTGGAAGTAGGTTATAATTGAACACGGTCCAGTGTTAAAATAAGTCAACATAGTCACCAGCTTGGCTGGCCGTTCACACTAATACAATTGGCTGTATTAGAGGGTGGGAGAAGCTGGCGGGGTGGGTCCGGGTCGTTGTAAACAGCGACTCCTACAGTTCGGTCGGGGCGCCTGCTAAGCGCGGATAGGACCTGAGGGGGATAGTGTGATCCTCCCACACGCTACGCCCTCTCAATGAGAATCCGCGCTGCCAGGTGAAAAGAAGCGGTGATTGGCTGGACGTGTGTCGGAGGAAGCACGTGGTAGCCTCCACTCTCCCAGATGATCTGACTGTGGGGGGTAAGTGCACAGCGACCAGGAAGGGATTGGGAATTGGCATACGACTAACATTGGGATGGGAGAAAATCGGAGGAAAATGGAGGAGGAAAAAGATCAAAAAAAAAATAAAAATCGCAATATAGAATCGCAATATTTAATACTTAAAGAACATGCATATCGAATTGGCACAAGTATGGTTTTGAAATAAGACATTAGCGTGTCGTCCCAGCCCCAATGGATACAGTGTCACGTCTGGCATTTCACTGCATGCTTACCATATAACTATATGATTTCATAACTGTCCACTGGTGCAAGAAAGTGGGCATCATAGTTTTCCTACCAGGTATGATTATAGCTACACACAGTGATGGTTCATTCATTCATTCATTTTGAATGATCCTTAGTGATGCACGATATAATATCGGCCGATATGGTAATTTTTTTACACATCGGTATCGGTCTGATATCAAGATAGGGCCGATATTAAAAATTAAATAAAGGGGAGCTCCAGTAGCTCACCACGTACCGCGAGTGCTATTTCAGCGCCGTGGACAACCGCGCTCGCGCGGATCTGGGGCTGAGCGCGTTCGAATCCCGGACGGCAGCCGTGCCTTTCCCAGAGTGTCTTTCCCCCCCATCTGAACCCTTTCAGCCTGCTTCTGTCGGTCGAACTTGACCAAGTATGAGTGCGATGAAAAAGCGATAAACGCTAAAAAGAACCAGCTGACTGGTCAAAGTTTAAAAAAAAAAAAAAATTAAATAAAAACATTTAAAAATTTTTTTTAAGTGGCGCAGTGGGCAAGGCGCTTGCCACTAACGCAGGAGATGCTGGGTTCGAGCCCAGCTCTCGGCGTTGCTTCCGGCTTGGCTGGTCGTTCATACTAATACAATTGGCAGTATTAGGGGGTGGGAAAGCCGGTGGGTGGGGATCGGACGTTGTGGACAGCGACTCCTACAGGTCGGTTGTTGCGCCTGTACAGAGGGAATCGGGAAGCAACGGGGGCAGCGTGAGCCTCCCACGCGTTACTCCTCGCCACTGAGAGGTTGCGCTGTTCAGGTGAAAAGATGCGACAGCTGCCTCCTCGTGTACCGGAGGGGACACGTGATGCAAGGCTTGGTCCACATTGCAGCCGACCAGTGGGAGGCATGGTCTAACAACGTTCGAGACAGGGGAGGGTAGAATTGGATAATACAAAATTGGGATCGGAGAAAAATAGAAAATGGGGAGAAAAAGTAGATACATTTTTTTATTTTTATTTTTACATGTTTTGGTCTTAAATAGTTAAAAAATATCAGTCATTTCTGAAAATAAGTTACAAAATAAAAAATAAAAATGCGTTTTGGAAAATAGCTCTTCATTTGATTATCATAAAAAGTGTTTTCTATACAGAGATATCGACATCGGTAAATATCGGTATCGGCCAGAACAGCAATATTAATATCTGTTTTCGGTATCGGCCACAATTTTCACATCGGTGCATCACTAATGATCCTTTAATTTGATTTCTAGTGTTCCAATTCCCCCTTTAACACATCTGCCAGTGTTCATTTATAGTATAGAAATACACTAGGTGGTTATGATAGTTGTGATATGATAATTGAACCAGTGCATTGAAGAACCATATACAGTAAGTCTGTTTGTAAGTTCTTTGGACAGCCCATGTATTTGCATTAGGGCTGGTGGCCGAATTACATTTTTAGGGTTCAGATGTTCATTGCTGTTTAAAAACTAAGCTTCTGAACGTTTGTTCTCACAAAAACGTGAAGAAATCAGGAATACCGTAGGCAGCGAGGTCAAACGTACTGTAGTAATGTAATCACAATGGCAGCTCCACTCACTGCTTCTGCTTTTAACTTGCCATTTAACTCTGAAATGTATGATATAAAGCTATTGAATCATTTTACACTACCTTAGTAGCTCAACAGTGCAATTGTTTATAACCTGATAATTATTATGCTAATTTAACTGTGTTGACAGGAGATGGATGATGTGTGTAACGTTATTCCAACAAGTCCCCTAGCGTTACAATTATTCTGTCAGCCTCTTGGTAAGTGAGGGTCGTTATATTAGCTTATTATACAACTCTTACCTGATGCAAAGACATTAACCTCTACTCTGCAACAAAAGTCCTCTCTCCTTTGACAGTGAACCGTTGTTATCTGTTTTAGCTAGCTGTATTCCAACGCAAAATTAATTAGCATTACTCCTCTCCAACTCTCTCAGGCCTCCACTGTTGTCTTTCTTCAACAACTCACGCATTGCGATATTTCAGTGGCAAAAACCATTAGTGGACATACTTAATACAATAACCAAATACAAATTTATAAATAGCGGCCGGGTAGCGCAGCAGACTAAGCGTCTGTCTACCACCACAGAGACTGTGGGATCGAATCCAGCTGTGGTGCTTCTGGGTTGGCCGACCGTCCATACTAACACAATTGGCAGTGTTAGCGGGTGGGAAACCCGGCGAGGGTGGGCCCTGGTCGTTGTAAACAGCGACTCCTACAGTTCGGTCGGAGTGCCTGCACAGCAAGGGAAGGATCTAGGAGAGGTAGTGTGACCTTCCACACGTTACACTCTCCCAGTGAGAGTCCGCGCTGCCAGGTGGGCTGGCTACACGTGTGTCGGAGGAAGCATGTGATAGTCTCCGCCCTCCCCAACCGACGGTAGGGGGTAGAGTGCGCAACGACCAGGAAGGGGATTGGGAATTGGCATAACGACTAACATTGGGATGGGAGAAAAACGGAAAAAGAAGGGGGGAAAAAGATAATAATAAAAAGAAAAAGTAGAAATAAAATAATAATGATCAAGTTCCTTTTTTAATTAAAAACCATTCATTCAGTTGAAATGGCGAGTACTCGCACCCATTCCTAATCGGCACGAAGGTTGAACATCAGAGAAGTGCATTCAAAAAGAAAAAGCCGGGGTGGTAAGATGGAGGGCGCTGTTGCCCCGCGCAGGATTTAGAATTTAAGTTTTTTTTTCACATTTCTACGTCAACTTTAACACTAACAATAGGGGGCGGCTAGGTGGTGTAGTGGGCAAGGCACTCGCCACCAGTGTGGAGACGCTAGGATTCGCGTGTTCGAATCCAGCTCTCCACATTGTTTTCAGTTTAGCTGGTCGTCCGCAGTAATACACATTGGCCGTATTACGGGGAGGGAAAACTGAAGGGTGGGGATCGAACGTTGTGAACAAGCGACTCCTACAAGTCGGTTGGTGCGCCTGCGCAGTAGAATCAGGAAGTGTCGGGGGCAGCGTGAGCCTCCCACGCGTTACTCCTCGACACTGAGAGATCGAGCTGCGCAGGTGAAAAGATGCGACTGCTGTTACCTCAAGTACCGGAGGGGACTTGTGCTATGTATGACTTAGTCCACATTGCAGCCGGCTTGTGGGAGGCAAGAAACAGCGTTCGTGACAGGGGAGGGTTGAATTGGATGATACGAAATTGGGATGGGAGAAAATATAGAAAAATGGGAGAAAAAGTGGATAAAAAAAAAAAAACACTAACAATAGGGATATGATATTATTGATATTTCCTCAAGACAATAAGCGTGGCATCGGGATCCCACACGGCTTGTTTTAAACCCCCGGCCTCTGTTCCCCCAACAGGGGAGAAGAAGTTCGTGTGCACGGAGTGCTCGAAGAGGTTCATGCGTAGCGACCACCTGGCCAAGCACATAAAGACTCACCAGAACAAAAAGGGGGTGATCGCCGCCACCTCGTCTCCGCCCCCCAGCGAGGGCTTCATCACCGCCGACGGGACCACGCTCATCCTCCACCCAGCCACCACCCACAACCTTGTAGGCAATCAGGAGATCCCTTTGCAGTTGGTCACTGTGGTGTCCGGTGAGGTCATGGAATGAGAGCGGGGGGGGTGTGGTTTATTATGAACACTGGCCTATCACAGGGACCTCTTGGGCTTTTCTCTCCTCCTCCCCTCCCCCCTTTACTTTTTTTTTCTTTTTTTACATATGAATATATACGTAAATATATATGACAAATATATATATTTTAAGTAAGAGTTATCATGACTTTATGTTCGTTTTGCAGTCTTTTTATAGGCGGGCAAAAAAAAACAGTTAAAATGTGGTTGCTATGTACACACGCGCAAACATGCACACACACACACACACACACACACACAAAAACACAGGAAAACACGCATAGACACTCGCAAACACGACGACATAAACTCGACACAGTGAAATGCCTTATTTTGTATCATACTCTTGTATAAAATGCTGGAGGTGCATGTGTTTTTTAAGCTTTTGCGGCTGATGTAACAGTAAATGGGGATCGATGTGTTTGTCAAAATGGTAACGATGATGAATGGTTACATATATATGTTATAATGCGGGACGGGTTTGGGAAGCAGGGGGACGGGGAACAAGTGCATCTCCTTGACGACTGACCGCTTCTCGAGCGATGGGAGGGAGCGAGTGAGCGGCGGGTCTGAGAGTTAAAGGAACACGCCAACATTTTGGGAAATTAGCTTATCGTCTTCTCCAGAGAGAGACCAGAAGATGGATACCAGTTTCCTCTCTGTACGTTCCGTAGAAAGCTATCTGGCTGCACGTTAGCCTAGCTTAGCACAATGAATGGAAGCGGACAGTGCCGGTTAGCCTAGGCATTGTCCAACTAACACCTCTCCCGAAGGCTAATCGGTCATGTCCGCTTCCTTTCATTGTGCTAAGCTAGGCTAACGTGCAGCCAGATAGCTTTCTACTGAACGCACAGAGAGGAAACTGGTATCTATCTAAAATGTTGGCGTGTTCCTTTCAGTGAACACCTTGTATTTGAAGCAGCACGGCCAACTCCACAGGACCGTCAGCACCGTCGCAGGAAACATGGTGCTCGTTCCAACATGCAATAACGGTACAGAACACACAGGCGCCGATTCTACCCAACACTATTAGGCGTGTCGTCGCCACGTTGCCTCGAGCCGAGTGTTTTGTTAAAGCCAGAACAGAAGCCATCATAGACAACTGTTGTACAACTGTTCTGGAGTCAGTCTTGTGGTCTTTTAAATACGGAACGCCGGCGTGCAACGCATCGTCTCTTTTGAAGAGAAACGGCAAGAAGCGCCTCGTTAAGATGCAAATAACACGGATGAGAGACGTAGATACAGATATACCGCTTTAAAGACGCTCTGACCAATCAAAGCTTAAGACGTAAGAATGATTTTCGTATATATTCCTGACCTCCTTGTACGTTGCGTGACGCCAGAAGACGCCCGCTTGTCGGAGCTCCGTCGACCGTATTCACGGGGCGGCCATTTTTCTAATTTATGTCATGCTCAGGTTGGGAGATTCTTTCCACTCAGTTCACAGGGTGAATTACATGTCAATATGTGTGACTACGGTCAATCGACGTGACGACAAGCACGCGTAGGTGGCTGGCTGGCATATCGGGCAATTGACCCATCTTAAGCCCCGCCCTCTTTTCTTGGATCAAGAAAAGAGGGCAGGTTTGAGATGGGTCAATTCTGGCTGTGTGTGTGTGATATACCTTCGTATTACAAGAGGGAATCCGTTGGGCGCACCTGGCTTTCCATCTATCTAACCCCCCCCCCCCCCCGGGATCTGGACTGATGCAAGTAGCTCTGTACAAGAGCGACTTCCCTCTTTAACCCTTTCACTACCACACTACAGAAGGTTAACCTTTCTGGTAGTGAAAGGGCTGTATTGTCGCAGTGAAATGGTTAACCCTTTGCCGTGTGGCAGTGAAAGGGTTAACCCTTTGGTAGTGAAAGGGTTAAGTACCTGGTTTTGTCTGAACGGAACGTCTGTCATTTTGTCCTCACGAGCACGCAGGTCAGTTGTACTTGCCCCTCCCGAGTCAGTTGTACTTGCCCCTCCTGAGTCAAATGTGTCTTTATTTGCAATTTTTTTTGTTCACATGTTCTTTTGTTGTAAATTCACATTGTATATTCAGTTTTCTGTCTTTCACCAGCCTGGGTCTTGTCTGAATGAAGCCTCGCGGGCTCTTAAGCGTAGAACTAGAACACGTAGAGTGGTTATCTCCTGGAGTCCCACAGGGTTCTCTTCATGGCCAGCGGCAGAACAACCTACGTTGCCAAGGAGACGAACACTGGGGGGGGAAATATATGCAACAAATTCTGTGTGATCACGTGGAACCGAATTTAAAGCGTCAATGTACCCAACATTCCAATTGGCTACCAAGACATGTGGAATCACTTTTGATTTGGAATAGCCATTCTACCGTTTTAAATTCTGGCAAGGCGTCACCCCCAAGTCGAAAAAGGAAACAATCATGTTATGTGTTTTTATTTTTTATCAACGTAATCTTTTCCTCGGTTTGTCCCATGTTCGTAGCATCCATTTACATGTATATTATCTTATTTTCACATTGTTTATAGAAGCCATTATTTAGTTAACTGATTGTTGTATCAAAAAACCTTATTTTAAGTTGATTTTTTTTTATGAATTTGTGTAAAATTTGAATGTTACTTTTTGTAAAACCTTTTTTCAAATGGATCACAATAAAAGTCTAAAACCTTCCAGTAACAATGTGTATTTGAGTGAGTGTTCATGAGTGTGTACTGTGTAGTGTCATTTTGGTATATGGTCTACATAAAAGGCAGCGTTGACAAAAGCAGACAAATGACTCAAACTCGACTTGTAAATTGATCTTACATAATTATGATTGACAGATGATTTTCAGTTTGTACACAAGGAATTCATGATTTAAAAAAGAAAATGAAGGACTTGAGCTTGGGATGCATTTATGCCCTTTTATTTATAAATTGAGTTGCATATTTCTGTTCCATGCTTTATAATAGTTATTAGTTACATTTTCAATGGCCCCAGAATCAAATTTGATCTTGGGAATGTACAAGAACGTGAGGTTGCGCTACTGAATTACATATACTGGTAGACATCCGATGTGTAGGATTCTTCTCAGCAATATTGAAAACTGAAAAGTGCTAGTTTTGTGTTAGTTGCAACCAGGAAGCCAATCTTGTGTTCTATGGCAGTTGATTAATATGAGTGTTGTTTAATCTCACGCAGCTCCTGTACAGCTGGAGGATGGATGTTATGACCCAGTTGTCAGTTGAATTATGAGACACAGCTGTGATTTGGAACAGAATCTCTATCACTAATCAATACATTTGCATATGTGGTGAGTGACTGGTGTGGAGGTTGTAAAGTTCTGCTGGCCATGACTCACCTTGCCCTGGAGCTGCATTAGCGAGAGACCATGACCCTGTGTGGCGTCTACATTTGACTAAAGACCTCATTCTTGGGTGGCAGGTGCAGGGATGGCTGGATGGCATTTCCCAGGACTAAGTCACCTTTCCAACAAGATATTAGTTTAAAAGACTGTCTGCCAGTGACCTTATCGGAAACATGTCTCATCTTGAAGATCATCCCCAACTTGCCAGAATGTCCTCTGTAAATCTGGACAGCTCGTATCATGGTTGACGGATCATCTCTCCACTCATCAGATATGTTATTTCTACTGATTAGTTGTGGAAAATACCTCTTAACAATTCATTCTCAATAATGAAAAAAAATCCAGCCAGGTTACATAACATGTCGGCCACGTGGACATACAAGAGACGAGTCATTTAACCACACGTGTTGCTGGGTGCTTTATTGTTGGGAGTTTTATTTAAAAAAAGAGAATAGATTGCCCACAATTAGCCAAAACAAAAACGCAGGAGCACTAGACGGGTCATGTCAGAGGGCAGATAGGACCAAATTGCTTTAGTCTTTCCATTCAAACTGGAAATTGAAAAACGCAACTTAAAGAAATAATTTTTTTTTAATCTTTTCCCCCCCTTCCTTTTTTCCGATTTTTCTCCCATCCCACTGTTAGTCGTTATGCCAATTCCCAATCCCCTTCCTGGTTGTTGCGCACCCTCCCCTACTGTTGGTCCGGGAGGCCGGAGACTGTCACATGCTTTCCTCCGACACATGTGCAGCCAGCCTGGCAGCGCAGATTCTCCCTGGGAGAGTGTAACGTGTGGAAGGTCACACTACCTCTCTCCAGATCCTTCCCTTGCTGAGCAGGCGCCCCGACCGAACTGTAGGAGTCGCTGTCCACAACGCCCAGGACCCACCCACCAGCTTTCCCACCCCTAACACTGCCAATTGTGTTAGTATGAGCGACCAGCCAAGCTGGTGGCAGCGCCGAGAGCTGGGCTCGAACCCAACGTCTCCAGCGTTGATGGCGAGCGCCTTGCCCACTACACCACCTAGCCGCCCCAAGAAATAACACATTTCAAATTCTTTAATTATCTTGAGGGTAAAAGAAGTTTATGGCCATTTTCAAATTGGAATTGCATTTGTTTCCTATATAGATGAGTTTCTTTGCAACACCATGGCAGAGATGTGTGAGCAACCAGGTGGGCAGAATGCTAGGGAACAGATTTGTTGCACAGTAAATTGCACACATCTGTTCATAGTCTGAAGGAGGGGGTCTGATAATTGCTCATCATTGCCTGAGAGCTAATTATTAAGGCAGTCTGAGCCAAACAAGCGGGACACTTAACCACAAAGTAATATAACGATTATTCCAACGTTATTCATGAACCGACACGATTTTCAAAGGACATATTTCTCACACTGACCACAATCCTGTTCTTAGCAGTCACTTAGCAACACTGGGGATCGCCTCTGGCTGTGTGCGTATGGAGCCATGTTGGTAAACATGAAATCCATCTATTGAAGGGGAATTGACCTCTAACCTAAGTAGAGCGAGAACAGCCTACTGTTAGACTCCCACACCCATTCCTATGCACATAAGGATGAGAGGCATCACAAGCCATCCACCATCCTGCTCATCACAGCTGTCTGACTTAACTGCACCTTCTTATATAATACAGTCCTATCTCTGGCAACCTTCCCTTAACAGAATTATATTTTTTGGTCTCGTGTGCTTTTTCCAGCTGGGACTCTTTATAGAAATTTGTTTGAAGCTGTCATCTGTCAAGAGAAACAAAGATTTACTTCCTACCTAGACAAATTAACCCACACAAAAATCCAACATTCACGTCCTACCTAGCCAGGTTAACCCCGCACAAAAAAGGCCAACATTCACATCCTACCTAAACAGATTAACCCTGCACTAAATGCCAACATTCACATCGTACCTAAACAGATTGACCCTGCACTAAACGCCAATGGAGAATTTGTGTCGCGGAAATAATTTAAAAGAGGCTCGGTAGGTTTGTCACTATGCAGATCCTCAAATTGACAGAGCATTAAAACTGGCATCAAAACTCAAACGTGCACTCTAGTGCTGTGTGGCTCTGTATGTTGTATGTAGCTCCGTGGCTCTGTATGTTGTATGTAGCTCCGTGGCTCTGTATGTTGCATGTAGCTTCGTGGCTCTATGTAGTTGCATGTAGCTTCGTGACTCTGTATGTAGTTGCATGTAGCTTCGTGGCTCTATGTATGTAGTTGCATGTAGCTTCGTGGCTCTCTGTAGTTGCATGTAGCTTCGTGGCTCTATGTAGTTGCATGTAGCTTTGTGGCTCTCTGTATGTAGTTGCATGTAGCTTCGTGGCTCTATGTAGTTGCATGTAGCTTCGTGGCTCTATGTAGTTGCATGTAGCTTCGTGGCTCTATGTAGTTGCATGTAGCTTCATGGCTCTATGTAGTTGCATGTAGCTTCGGGACTCTATGTAGTTGCATGTAGCTTCGTGGCTCTATGTAGTTGCATGTAGCTTCGTGGCTCTATGTAGTTGCATGTAGCTTCGTGGCTCTGTATGTTGCATGTAGCTTTGTGGCTCTCTGTATGTAGTTGCATGTAGCTTCGTGGCTCTATGTAGTTGCATGTAGCTTCGTGGCTCTATGTAGTTGCATGTAGCTTCGTGGCTCTGTATGTTGCATGTAGCTGTGGCTCTATGTATGTAGTTGCATGTAGCTTCGTGGCTCTATGTAGTTGTGGCAGGTGGTGTAAATGCAGCTTGGGCAAACTATGAGACGGAGGAAGCGAGCAAACGAACGAACGCACACACGCACAAACAAATGAACCAACCAACTAAGCCACATAGTTCAGCAGTTAACAGAGGTGCTCCTTCCTGGAACACAATAATTAACATCTCTTTTACAAAATCAAATCAACAAAATTCCCAAAACACTTTAGTGTGGAGATAACGATGTCATTGTATTCCAAATCCCCCGCCCTCTTTCCTTTCAAATCAAAGAGTGGCAAATGCGTTGGATTTGCGAGACCGCTTCCACGCGTGTTTTTAATACAAAATGTTGTACATTGAATAACAATTAGTTTGGTATGGTTTTTACCAGAAATGTTCAATAAATGACTTTGCAGCATCCCTACACTGGTGCCCTCATTGAGAATTCAAGGATCTATGAACCATGATAGGTTCGCAGGAGTAGTTGCATCACACAGGAAGTACAGAGAAGCTCCTCCCCCTCCAGTGGAATATTGTGAAAAGTTTTACACAAATAACAACCTGTACAAAGTCCTGCCTCCAAGAGGAGTTAACTGTAGAAAATAACATGTTTTTGAGTGGAGGGGACCTTTAAAAAGATATGCTGGCCCTTTCTTCCATCATGCAGCATCTATCCATGCATCCCCACCACAGCCTGAGACATCCATCCATCCATCCCTGAGTTGGACACTGTGATGGGGAACAGGAGCTCGCCGGTCGGGAGCTGATCGAGCCTGCCTCAGCGCCTGCCTCAGCGCCTGCCTCAGCGCCTGCCTCAGCGCCTGCCTCAGCGCCTGCCTTTTGTTCACGTTGAAAACCAGTCCTGAAGTCTAATCGTCAAACTAAAAACTGCACACCAGCCAGAGACTAAACCGGTTCACATCAGTGCCTTAAAATCTATAACCTCAACCCCATTCGAGGCCTGGTTCCATTTACAAAATCCATTCCAGAGTACAAAATCCTCCCTAAATCCTTAATTGAACCAGATTATTTATAGATGGTAGTGACCTCCGGCACCCGCCTACCTACAGTTGGTTTGTGGGAAAGTTAACAAGCGGGGAGGCCTTCTCCCCGTGGGGTTAGCGTCACGGGAAATGCCCCCCCCCCCCCCCCCCCGTGCTCACAGACAGACTAAAAACAGACCTCCAATCAGTGCAATCCTACACAGAGAAAAATGTACTACAGAGGAGGGGGAGGGGGGCTACTGACGATGACAGAATTCTTATACATGGTTTGTTACACAAATACATTCTCACTGCACGCGCACACACACATACATACATACACACGCACGCACACACACACACACATACATACACATATACCACTTCCACCTGACCACTATAGAACCCCTCACGTTGTGTGTATATATATGTATATATATATATATATATATATATATATATATATATATATATATATATATTATATATACATACACACACAAAAAGAAAATTATGTATGAATGTTTGGATCAAATCAAGAGCTCATTGGTGGTCAGTCTAGTCGCAGTCAGCCTGGTCCTCGAGGAGAGGAGCCTCTCTGTGAAGCAGACTCTTTAAACAGAGTCCAATTCACTGTCTCGTCACAGAGTCCAATTCACTGTCCCGCCACCACAGCCTTCACTGGACACTCACAACTCTGTGTGGACATCTGAGAGAGGGGGAGAGAGAGAGAGATAGAGAGAAGAGGGAGAGAGAGAGAGAGAGAGAGAGAAGAGGGAGGTTAATCTTTGGTGCGAGAAAGGCACGATTGATGACAGTTATCCTAGTGCACAAGCCGCGTCGCAACTATGACACAGTGCGTCCATATTAAATACTTAACCTATCGACATAAACGATACCTTGTGGAATACTGTGAGGCACTTCACTTGAAGCGTGACAACTTACAAATTGGACAATGGAAAGGAGATTCCTAAACAGTTAGTAGGCCATTAGTAGTAGGACAATTGTACTAGGAAACTATGAATTTGAATGATTGCAGGTGAGGAAGACTCGCCGTTGTTGGGAAGTACCCTCCTGCCACCTAGTGGCTCTTTTTTTAACTGCAGCGTGTGCACTCTTTCACATCAAACAGCAGGTGATATTTGTCACATTCAGCAGTTAAGAGCGTTAACAAACTAATATCTGAATTATTAACAACTGAACATATAACACGCTATTAACTATTTTACTTCTTTTTTTGGACAACTGTCATTTACATTTTCTAATTCTTCACATTTGCTTAAAACGAGCTTCTTATTTTTGTCAGACCATTTTTTCAGTGTAGAGTTCTCTCTCCTGATTGGATAAAGTGGGAACGGGATACCAAAAAATGTATATGTATTTATATAAATATATGCATGTACAGTATATGTAGTACCGGTGTCTTGTTGCTGTGTTGTGTGGTTGTATATGTTTATATAAATATATATGTTGTACAGTATGTATAGTACCTGTGTCTTGTTGCTGTGTTGTGTGGTTGTATATGTTTATATAAATATATATATGTACAGTATGTATAGTACCTGTGTCTTGTTGCTGTGTTATGTGGGTTTCTGCTGCTCTCTCCTGGACTCTGGACTGGAGGCGTTTAATCTCCTGGTCGTAGTCGGTCCACTCTGCTACGATACGCACCGCAGCATTCAGCTTAGGCTCCTTAGTCTTAGGGTTGTTACACTGTGTGGAGGAGAGAGGGGGAGATGGTGGGAGGGATGGTGGGAGGGAGATAGAGGGTAGAATGGAAGGATGAAGGAAGATAGGCAAGGATAGAGGGAGATAGAGGGTAGAAGGGAAGGATGAAGGAAGATAGGGAAGGATGAAGGGAGATAGAGGGTAGAAGGGAAGGATGAAGGAACATAAAGGATGAAGGGAGATAGAGGGTAGAAGGGAAGGATGAATGAACATAGGGAAGGATGAAGGGAGATAGAGGGTAGAAGGGAAGGATGAAGGAACATAAGCAAGGATAGAGTGAGATAGAGGGTAGAAGGGAAGGATGAAGGAAGATAGGGAAGGATAGAGGGAAGCATAAAGGAATTGATTGATTGAACATTTTATTAACAGATTGCAGAATGGGTACAATACAGTACGGCTCAATACACACAACATAGGCAAGGATAGAAGGGAAGGATAAAGTTAGATAAGAGTGTAAAATGGAAGGATGAAGGAAGGATATAGGTAGATAGGGAAGGATAAAGGAAGATAGGGAAGGATAGAGGAAGATAGAGAAAGATACGAGGGTAGAAGGGAAAGATAGAGGAAGATATGGAAGTTAAAGGAAGACAGGGGAGGATAGAGAGAAGCATAAAGGAAGATAGGAAGATAGAGGAAAAATAAAGATAGAAGGATAGGGGGAGGGAGAGAACGATAGAGGGAGGAAGAGCAGAAGTCTATGTCGTATCTCTTCATGCTGAACATGATCATATGAATCACTATGCAACAACCATCAAATGCACACAGCACACACACCCACACGCACACACTCACTCAAACAAACAACACACTGCAGCACCCACTCTCCACACTTTAGATCACACAAACACACTTACACTTTATATTTATTGATAAAGGATTTGCACTACAACTCGTACACCTACTGTGAATTGTACCTAAATTGCACCTCGTCCCATTTCTCCATTTCTGCCTTGCACTATATAGTATTGTATATTAGTACACTGCACAGTATTGTATATTGTATGGTAACTACGTCTATTCTGCATCGAACATTGTACATATGTCTAAACTGAACACTGTGACCTCATTTTTTTACTTCTAATTTTACTATGTTATTTTATTTCATACTTATCTTGTCTTGAACAGTCTCTGGAGCGCAACAGTAAGAAGCATTTTGTATAAAAGTATTCTGTACTTCTGTATGACAACTATTAAAGAAACTTGAAACTTGAAACTTGATATATCAGGGATGTGATTCTTCAGGATTTATCAGGACGTTTGGACTCACAACCCCTTATTCACAATATAGATCCCAGATCGCTCATCTTTTGATACTGCTTTTATCCCTGCAGGTATATCTGTGCATGTATGTGCACACTGACAGACCTGAGCAGATCTGCATCATAGATCTATAAAGCCTCAGGGTTCCTGACCAGAGCTGCATCATAGAGCTATAAAGCCTCAGGGTTCCTACCAGGTCTATGGTCTTGGCCTTCTTCTTGGAGCTCTCGTCACACCAGGTCTCGCACCACAGCCACTCCTGAGGCAGGGACTTGATGGGCACCTGGTGGATCATGTTGTTGGGAAGATCCTGGAGAGACGGGAGAGAAGGAAGGAGATGAAGGAGACGGCTTAAAGATTCGCACAATAGTGGCACCCTGTGGCCATGAGAGGTAAGTGCTTTTTTTTGTTTTACATGGAGCCAAACATAGAGGCAGCAAGGGGGGAAAAGTATGTCTTCAAGCAAGGTAATGTTGGCAACTGTTTTTCATTCGTGTCATTCACATTTATGCTCCAGAAATTAGACTGTAGCCTTTGTTTGGTCCCCAAAACATCACTTCTTGACTTTTGAGCAATACATCAAGATTTTAGTTGAGTGTAGTGCCTCCAATTTTCTAAGGAACAGATAAAAAGACAGACAATGATAAGACATAGATAGATAGATAGATAGATAGATAGCTAAATAAGACAGACCTGGTCCAGGTTGGACAAGCTGTTGGGGTCTTGGCTGAGTCCCTGGTACTGTCCTCGGAGTCTGTCCCCTGCTGCTATCTTACGGAACTTCTTCAGGTCGACCACGTACAGAGCACTGGAGGACAGAAATGATTGGATGAAAGAGTTAGTGAGGAAAGTGTGTGTGTGTGTGTGTGTGAGAGTGAGAGTGAGAGTGAGAGTGAGAGTGAGAGTGAGAGTGAGAGTGAGAGAGAGAGAGAGAGAGAGAGAGAGAGAGAGAGAGAGAGAGAGAGAGAGAGAGAGAGATCTAGTGAGTGCCTGGTGCAATAGTAATATACAATGATAGCATGTACAATAATGCTGTATATACTGTGTGTATGTATATATATTATATACACACAGTATATATACATAATATATATATATATATATATATATTTATTCTTACCATATATATATATATACCGTATGTACATATCCCTTACCTACTCTAGTTACGCTGCTGGCCAGTATGACTACTACCATAGTGTCTTTATACCTGCATCACTGTACATATTAATATTACAACTCTGATTAGCACTACACCCAGTAGCACTAATTTATATATTTATATATTTTATACCCATTTTAATATCCTGTACATTGTATATTACTATTGCACTTTACCCTTACATTTTCACTCTGGTTGGATGCCAAACCTCATTTCGTTGTACTGTACTTGTGCTGTATAATGACAATAAATTTGAATACAATCTAATCTCATTTAATTTAGTCAACACATCTCTAAAATTGTATTTCCCACGACTAAACCCAGGAAATAACTCAGCGTGGCGGAAAAAAAGAGACCAAACTGACCGATTCCTGGACTACTAGAATAGAAGCAGCTGCCTTAACCTGATGTGGTATTTGCGCCCGGCCAGGTGACTGGCCCAGTAGTTAGACTTCCAGAAGCCCTAACCTGATGTGGTATTTGCGCCCCAGACTTCCAGAAGCCCTAACCTGATGTGGTATTTGCGCCCCAGACTTCCAGAAGCCATAACCTGATGTGGTATTTGCGCCCCAGACTTCCAGAATACCTGATGTGGTATTTGCGCCCCAGACTTCCAGAATACCTGATGTGGTATTTACGCCCGGCCAGGTGACTGGCCCAGTAGCCAGACTTCCAGAAGCGATAGCCGTCCATCTCTCTCCTGCTCTCACAGAACGGAGTGTAACCGTAGGGGGCGCCGTCCAGGTTGAAGTCACGCAGCTCCGTGAGGTCCGTACGCACAATCTGTAGGACAGTAGGAAGAAGAGAGCAGAGTGTGAATCAGGAAGGGAAAGAGGAAGCTATGGTTGTTCTGATACACATTTCCTAGTGGAGCTGCAAGCAATACAACTCATTTGACTTTGCCTCAGAAAGTGTCCTCATCTGTCGTGTTCTTGAGAATGATATTAAGCGATAAACATTCAACTAGAGCTCGGTGACGTGGGAGAAAATAAACATTGTGATAAATCGCAGACTTTCATAGGCCCGACAGTCTCAAATATCAATATCATTATTGAAGCAAGAAGAATTCAAACATCAACTATTTTAGAAAACAGAATTGTGCATATTGTCCAACCCTACAGTGAGCTGCTTCTATTAAAGATGCGATAAGGAGAATTTTCAACAAAATATATCAGTCGGATTGATTGTGATTGCTTAATATAATTACAGTAAACAAAAGAGACCATTGCTGAAACAATTGGTGTCCTAAATCCTAGACTACGTTTCCCATAAACCCCGTCGCTTCATGTTTTTCCGTTAGCTCCGCCCCACAGCATGGGGACATTTGTTTTATGACAAGAGTAGAAGCTGAGAAGCCTTGCTAATGGTGAACGTGAAGTTATCTTTGTTGATAAAGCAGGTTGTTTGGAAAGGCTTCCTTTGTGCTGTAATGCCTTCAGCAGCACTCCTGTGGGTCCGACCCGGACAAACGCCATATCAACACAAAATAAAAGATATCCATGAACTCGTCGCAGCAATTATCTTTCATCCTCATCCGTCTCAACATGTTTCTGCAGTAATCCTGCCAAGGTATGCACATTGGATTTATGATGATAAATAATCACATCCCTGATATTTATGATCATGTTCAGTATGAAGAGATACAATGTTGACTTCTGCTCTCCCTCCCACTATCCTTCCCTATCTTCCTCTATGCTTCTCTCTATCCTTCCCCATCTTCCTCTATCCTTCCCCATCTTCCTTTATCCTTCCCTATCTTCCTCTATCGTTCCCCATCTACCCCTATCCTTCCTCTATCCTTCCATATCTTCCTCTATCCTTCCCTATCCTTCCCCATCTTCCTCTATCCTTCCATATCTTCCTCTATCCTTCCCTACACATGTGCAGAGAGGGTGAATGAAAGAGAGTATGTGTGTCTGTGTGTTATTTACCTGATCCGCGTCCACAAACAGGAACTTGTCCACGGCGAGGGGGAAGAGCACGTCCAGGAAGAGGATCTTGTAGCCCCAGATGATCCTCTGCTTCTCCGTCTGTTGGTGTAACCAGCGGGGCCACTTGTACTGAACCAGCTCGTACTGGAAACCATACTCCTTGGCCATGTGGGGGATGAACTCCTGTGGGGCGCGGGCGTGCACACACACACACACACACACACACACACACACACACACACACACACACACACATACACATACACACGCACACACATCAGGGGAGTGGCTGTGAAAAACAGGTAAGGACTAATGGAAGGAAAGGCAGAAGAAGAAGGACTTTCGTTTAGAAATGAATGGGAATTGTCCAAAAACTGACAGCGGTGCTTTTTCTCCTGAGTGCCAGCTGGTGCAGGTAAAGCAAAGTAAACAAAAGCATACTTAGACTGACACCATCTTATTAATGGATTTACATGTAAGCAAAGGAGAGAACAACACATTTTGCATGTCTTGCTTCATCAGGTTCGCTCCATCTTAAATGGGAATTGTGTCTAAAAAGTAATAACTAAAAATAAATAATAATGCAATCACATCACCGATGCGTAGTGAATGCAGATGTTCAGAAGTCATATTGACATTCTTCCAATCAAAATATCAGTGAAAATCTCCACATAAAGGAATAAAGAGAATAGAGTTAGAGCTCTACCTTAAAAGCGGGGGACAGGTAGTTCTTCAGGAACCAGAACTTGACAGGAGTTTTAGTGTGCTTCAGAACCGACAGCATCATGATCCTGAGGACAGAACAAGACTAAAGTCACTGGTGTCACGACAACAAAGAATATCACAGGACATAACAACACAAACACTGTACAACAACTAGGGCTGGTAGAATAGACCATTCTGAATGAACTAGCACCATATGACATTGTAATTTCTACTGGAAAAGTAAATACAGCAAAATACTGTTATGCCGTCAAAATTACTGAAAGTAGGGCGGCTAAGTGGCGCAGTGGGCAAGGCGCTCGCCACTAACGCAGGAGATGCTGGGTTCGAGCCTAGCTCTCGGCGTTGCTTCCGGCTTGGCTGGTCGTCATACTAATACAATTGGCACAATTTGGCAGTATTAGGGGGGTGGGAAAGCCGGTGGGTGGGGATCGGACGTTGTGGACAGCGACTCCTACAGGTCGGTTGGTGCGCCTGTACAGCAGAATCAGGAAGCATCGGGGGCAGCGTGAGCCTCCCACGCGTTACTCCTCGCCACTGAGAGATCGCGCTGTACAGGTGAAAAGATGAGACAGCTGCCCCCTCATGTACCGGAGGGGACACGTGATGCAAGGCTTCGTCCACATTGCAGCCGACCAGTTGGAGGCATGGTCTAACAACGTTCGAGACAGGGGAGGGTAGAATTGGACAATACGAAATTGGGATGGGAGAAAAATTTTAAATTGGGAGAAAAAGTAGATAAAATAAAATAAAAAAATGAAAGTATTGTGATGTACTTTGGTACGTTGTCCAGTCCCGACGCAAACATGCACTCACCTGAGGAACCTCTCATACAGGTGACCAGAGGCCAAAGAGAATATGTTAAGTACGTCATCTTTCTCCAGTTTGGGTTCCTCCGTCTTCACTCCACCTGTGAACCCTCTGTGTGAGAGAGAGAGAGTGAGAGAGAGGGAGGGAGTGAGAGCGCGAGAGAGTGAGAGAGAGGGAGGGAGTGAGAGAGCGAGAGAGTGAGAGAGAGTGAGAGAATGTCCATTGAAAAGATAAAACTGAAACAAGCATGTAATTTGTGTGATTTGTAACAAACTGACAATTTGCCTACAAAAAAGTTATTATTACTATATTATTACATGGCGTTTTCACATTCGCCGAAATGCTTGCTTGTGATTGGTCAATAGCCCCCCGACAGCGGTCATATATTTTTCAATAATGACCGCTGTGGGACAATAATGACCGATGTGCGCAGCTGTTCGCAATCAAGCCCACATCAGTGCAGCAAATCAGACACACCTGCCGCGGCTGCACTGACAGCGGAGTGTGTGTAGATTACAGCGGAGCCAGAACAGAGGCTGCCCGCGATAATAATAATCACTTTATTTGGGCTGACAGAGCCACAGAACAACTGCGATTTGTCAAATGAATTAGGTATATTGTTAGTAAGTTAGCCATGTAATAAGCGGGATAATGTATAGCTTTACTCGGTCATTGTCGCAAAATAATTGACCTTCACTGACGTTTAAAACACCTCGCCGAAGCGGCTCGGTATTTTAAACTACGTGTCGGTCAATTATTTTGCGACAATGACCTCGTAGCTATACATTATCCCTTACTTATTATTATTATTATTATTATTATTATTATTATTATTATTATTATTATTATTATTATTATTATTATTATTATTATTATTATTATTATTATTATTATTATATTCCCTGCCCTCCCTTGCTGTCTTGATCCAACCATGATCTATAGGCATCCATCCAATTAATTGACATTATTATGAAACACATTGATGGTGAAACACATTTGCTCCATTTGGTCCTCTTTGATGGAGTTTGCACATATTTCCTAACCATTATAAATTCTATAATGACTGGATTATTGGGCATAGAGAGATATATCATATCTGGACCAACAGTGTTGAAGGAGCTGCAACTTGTTAAATGCCCTATTGGTCCGTCAACACATTACAGACATGTTTCTTAAATGGCACCCCCTATTGGTCCGTCAACACATTACAGACATGTTTCTTAAATGGCACCCCCTATTGGTCTACTGTCAACACATTACAGACATGTTTCCTAACCTACATTAAACATACAAACGACGTTTTACAATGATTGGACCATTCCACCAGCCAAAATGATAACCATTTGACATCAGTTTCAAGGGCTTAATCTAAAATATTCTTCAAACTTTATGCAATTTATCCCCAACACAGCAGCTCACTGTGTTAGCAGGGACTTTTGTATGACAATTCAAGGCTTCGTTTGACATTCAATCAGTGTCAAGCAATCAGCTTATAGTAGTTTATAATAGTTGGGTGGCAGTGTATTAGAAAGGTGACTGGATAACCACATATGGATCTAAATGGAAGGATATACAGATGGATATATAGAGGGTGGTTATGAATCAGACTATACCTGGTCAGAGATTCCCAGAATCCAGAGTCGTTCTCCTGAGTTCCATCACTCAACAGCTCCTCGTTGATCTTATCTGGCTTCTTCTGGACCTGATCAACACAGTCATTTTAAATCACTCAGTTAGCCAATTCACTAATGGCAAAGGGCAGGTAATGCCATTTATACAGAGACAAAGATACACTCACTCGGGCGGTCAACATTCTTAACATTGTAAACCATTGCACTGAAGAACCAATATAACATTTTGAAATATTATTTGACAGCCTGTGCAGATGTAAAGTCAATCCAAATCGCTTGGAGTGTGAATGTGATATATCACAATAAAGTAAAACCTCTACTGTCTTTGACAATGATACTCAAATAAATAGTTCCTCTGATAACTTAAAACAGAGTTATTTGAAAGGAATTCACCGGGGAGGTCAAGAGCGTAAAGTATCGCTTTATGCAGATGATTTGCTATTGTACCCGTCATATCCTCTGACAAGCCTCCCTAGACTACTAGATAAGCAGGCAAAATGCTCCAAGCTAGAGAGGATAAGATACTCTCTCTCCAAGCTAGAGAAGATAAGATACTCTCTCCAAGCTAGAGAAGATAAGATACTCTCTCCAAGCTAGAGAAGATAAGATAATTTCTCTCCAAGCTAGAGAAGATAAGATACTTTCTCTCCAAGCTAGAGAAGATAAGATACTCTCTCTCCAAGCTAGAGAGGATAAGATACTCTCTCTCCAAGCTAGAGAGGATAAGATACTCTCTCTCCAAGCTAGAGAAGATAAGATACTCTCTCTCCAAGCTAGAGAAGATAAGATACTCTCTCTCCAAGCTAGAGAAGATAAGATACTCTCTCTCCAAGCTAGAGAGGATAAGATACTTTCTCTCCAAGCTAGAGAGGATAAGATACTCTCACTCCAAGCTAGAGAGGGTAAGATACTTTCTCTCCAAGCTAGAGAGGATAAGATACTCTCACTCCAAGCTAGAGAAGATAAGATACTCTCTCCAAGCTAGAGAGGATAAGATACTCTCACTCCAAGCTAGAGAAGATAAGATACTCTCTCTCCAAGCTAGAGAAGATAAGATACTTTCTCTCCAAGCTAGAGAGGGTAAGATACTTTCTCTCCAAGCTAGAGAAGATAAGATACTTTCTCTCCAAGCTAGAGAAGATAAGATACTTTCTCTCCAAGCTAGAGGGGATAAGATACTCTCACTCCAAGCTAGAGAGGATAAGATACTCTCTCTCCAAGCTAGAGAGGATAAGATACTCTCTCTCCAAGCTAGAGAGGGTAAGATACTTTCTCTCCAAGCTAGAGAAGATAAGATACTTTCTCTCCAAGCTAGAGAGGATAAGATACTCTCACTCCAAGCTAGAGAGGATAAGATACTTTCTCTCCAAGCTAGAGAAGATAAGATACTCTCTCTCCAAGCTAGAGAAGATAAGATACTCTCTCTCCAAGCTAGAGAAGATAATATACTCTCACTCCAAGCTAGAGAGGATAAGATACTCTCACTCCAAGCTAGAGAGGATAAGATACTTTCTCTCTCCAATGGTCTGTTCTGAGATTCTACACAATTTGGCAGCCTTTCCTGACATTTGTAGAAAATGTAACCCCATAATATGTATAAACCACTGTTTCTCCTCTTCTGCAAGTGTGTAAAATGACTCCACTTTAATTTAGCGGTGTGGGTCTGGTGAGTGGGTGGGTGGCAGGCTGAGTTAGACTAGGAGTAGATTGGATGTGTACTGTTTGTTTTAAAAAAAAAATAAAAAAAACTTGATCAAAAACATATATGTCTCTTCGTCTTGAGGTACTAGTTTACTCGTTATTGCCCGCCAATCTAATACGTTTTTATGATCGTTGTTTCCTTTATTCGCTATTGGCATTCATAATTCATCCAGGAAGGCTCCGGGAGCCAGCTGGACCCTGTCTGATATTTCAACGCCTCAATACCGCCGCCTGGTGGATTTCGGGCGAGTTGCACTCCACTCTAAACCGGATGTGGCGCTCTGTGCATCGGGGAAAATCCTCCTGCAGAGCTATCTTGTTATGTTGATCAAGACAAACACTCGAGTGCATTTGATCGCTTTCGAGACGCAAGAATCAATATGCTTTCGGCGTTTATTGAGTCAAAAAAAACGGAAAATGGATCTAGCAGATTGAAATCAAATAATTAAGAATTTCTTTTCTCCAGACTCATCGGCCACAGGTAAGAGGAATCTAACGTTAATTCCAGCTCGATTGTCCATTTATTTCATTGCAGTCCATCCGATCAACGTATGATGTCGTACTAAGGAAAGCCGTTACTGACAATCAAGGAATCATAAACGACCCCCCCCCCCCCCCTTCCTTCACGCATGATGGAGCATAATGTATACCGAGCATATGCATTTGAATTTTTTTATATAGCGTGTATAGGAACGAAACGCCAATCGATAATGTATAATATGCGTCTGGGCCTATAACTCGCGTTCTAGGGATTACCGCTCTACACTCCAAAAACACACTTATATTCATGACGGTACTAACACGACAATGTATGAATGGAAAAATATAACGTTCCCACATCCTGAACGATAGATACCCGATGTTGAATGGGCCATAGTAATGTCGATATAGCTATAATATTTAAAAAGTAATAGCCCTGCAAAGAAGGTGAGCGACTCCATAGGCTTACAGCACTGGCAGAGAGTGGTATAAGATGGGCAAACTGCGTGGCACAGAATGTGTTAACAAAGACCCATAACAAACTGTACCGTAAACCATAAAAAAAAACATCATTCCAATTGAACCATTCCCATTCTGAATGGGGGATTTGACATGGCTCCTCTTGCTCTCCGGTCTCTGTTAAGTCTCGACGGTCGTTGTGTCAAAAGCTCCAACAGACCTTGACTTTGATGATCCGGCTCTTGAAGTTGTTGAGCACCACTATGAGGTCATCAGAGTCAGCCGGAGAGTCTGTTCCATCATGGCTGCAGGGGAGAGAAACCAGACAACTGAGTCTACATGCAAGAGGATATGACATAAAACATTTAAATAATAATAACAATAATATATATATAGTATAGAATAGAAATACTTTAATCATCCAGAAGGAAATAATTTTTACACTACAAATCGCTCACATAAACATTTAGACAGAACAAAGTCACGAATACAGTCAGGTCCTATGACTGTTGGTCCCTTAAAAAGAGGGGGGCATGTGTAGAAACTGTTATTCCTACAAAATTGTGAAAATTGTGTGTCAATGTCCAAATATTGATCTCACCTGTAGATCTTGTAGATATCGTCAGATCGTCCTTTCCTCAGCCTCAGCATCCACGCTCCTGGGTTGGCCTTCAACTGGAAGTAACCCTAAGAGCAGAACGAAAAGAAAAAAAACAGTATTACCTGGCGCATTGGAACGAGGCCTGTGTAGACTCAATCAGTGACGTGCTTATTCCATGTAATTGTACATGATTGAGTGAGTCTACACAGTCATCTTTTCAAATGATTTAGAACCTTGATAAAGGCGTCAGAGAGCAACCTCTAGGACAAAAGCATTTGTTTTGTTTTGACGTGTGGGTTGGGAGTTTAGTAACTTATTACACTGTGAATTACTTCAGACCGCTCTTGGCAGAGCCTGAGGTGTAGCCAGCAGTAGAAAACCCCCCTCCATCAATCAACTCCAACCCACACGTCAGACCAAAACAATGACAAATGTAAACAAAGCATAACATCAAGAGGGGCTCTTTTGAGGTCCTTTTAGAGGTCGCTGTTTGATGACATTACAGATTCTACCTTTAACAGAATCCAGAGTTTCTGACAGGAATGAGGTCAGGTGGGTTGGAGGTCATAGTTCAGAGGCAGTGTTCCCCCCTAAAATAATTAGCAATCCTGACAGAAAAGAAAGAAAGAAAGAAAGAAAGAAAGAAAGAAAGAAAGAAAGAAAGAAAGAAAGAAAGAAAGAAAGAAAGAAAGAAAGAAAGAAAGAAAGAATCCTGAGGAAGCACTGGTTCAGGTCACCTACCAGGTTTGCCATGACGATAGTGTCCATGATGACGGGCTCGGAGGCGGTTCCCAGGGTGAACTGGAGGCCGCGGGGGGGCTGGCCTGTGCTCACATCGAAACAGTGACCCTCCAGTAACAGGTGCTCCAGTTCATACTCTGCTGCCACGACGTTATCCACCTGAAGCAAAGGACACAAGAGTCATGGAAGCACGAGGGAAGATCCTCTGAATGAGAGTCGAAGTGTCGTGCCTGTGAACCGCTACCAGGGGGGCAGAGTGGCTAACTATGAGGTGAGTGAGGTGTGTGTGTGTGAGTGAGTGAGTGAGTGAGTGAAATCATCGGTCTATGAGGTGCTTCGAAAATATACTCTCGCTCAAGTGACCTTCAAATTTAAAATATGAAATGATAAGAAATATGAAAAACAAGTCATTGGTTTGAAGGAGAGAATGGGACACACACACACACACACACACACACACACACACACACACACACACACACACACACACACACACACACACACACACACACACACACACACACACACACACACACACACACACACACACACACACACACACACACACACACACACACACACACACACACACACACACACACACACACACACACACACACACACACACACCTCTTCCAGGTAGATGTTGTCCAGGTCGTAGCGTGTGTGCACGGACTCCACCATCCAGCTCTCGGGCGTGTTGAGGTTGAGCGTGAAGAGCGGAGTCTGAGGCATGTCGAGGAACTTGGCCAGGGGGCCCAGGGAGAAGCTGCCGTCGGCCTGGAACACCACCTCCGGCTCCAACACGTAGCGGTAGAAACTGGCAGGAGCACACAGGAGAGAACACGCTGGACACACAGGCCACTAACAAGCTCTCGCTGGCTTTTTATTATTGATGGAACACGGCAAAACCAAAGCTCTCCCCCTCTAAGGTCTTCATGTCCTCCCATTTCCTTTATTATTCAGAGGGCCTTGGCGATGAATTTAAAGGAGGTTGGCGTGTGTTTATCAACTTGAGCTCGTAGAAAAACTGAGCATAAGGTGTCGTGGATGTTACAAATGGGCTGTGTGTTCAATCTACATAGTGAAGATGATAAAGGTTGTGTGTTCACTCTACATAGTGAAGAGGATAAAGGTTGTGTGTTCACTCTACATAGTGAAGAGGATAAAGGTTGTGTGTTCACTCTACATAGTGAACATGATAAAGGTTGTGTGTTCACTCTACATAGTGAAGAGGATAAAGGTTGTGTGTTCACTCTACATAGTGAAGAGGATAAAGGCTGTGTGTTCACTCTACATAGTGAAGAGGATAAAGGCTGTGTGTTCAATCTACATAGTGAAGAGGATAAAGGTTGTGTGTTCACTCTACATGGTGAAGAGGATAAAGGTTGTGTGTTCACTCTACATAGTGAAGAGGATAAAGGTTGTGTGTTCACTCTACATGGTGAACATGATAAAGGTTGTGTGTTCACTCTACATAGTGAAGAGGATAAAGGTTGTGTGTTCACTCTACATAGTGAAGAGGATAAAGGTTGTGTGTTCACTCTACATAGTGAAGAGGATAAAGGCTGTGTGTTCACTCTACATAGTGAAGAGGATAAAGGCGGTGTGTTCAATCTACATAGTGAAGAGGATAAAGGTTGTGTGTTCACTCTACATGGTGAAGAGGATAAAGGTTGTGTGTTCACTCTACATAGTGAAGAGGATAAAGGTTGTGTGTTCACTACATAGTGAAGAGGATAAAGGCTGTGTGTTCACTCTACATAGTGAAGAGGATAAAGGTTGTGTGTTCACTCTACATAGTGAACATGATAAAGGTTGTGTGTTCACTCTACACAGTGAAGATGATAAAGGTTGTGTGTTCACTCTACATAGTGAAGAGGATAAAGGTTGTGTGTTCACTCTACATGGTGAACATGATAAAGGTTGTGTGTTCACTCTACATAGTGAACATGATAAAGGTTGTGTGTTCACTCTACATAGTGAAGATGATAAAGGCTGTGTGTTCACTCTACATAGTGAAGAGGATAAAGGTTGTGTGTTCACTACATAGTGAAGAGGATAAAGGTTGTGTGTTCACTCTACATAGTGAACATGATAAAGGTTGTGTGTTCACTCTACATAGTGAAGAGGATAAAGGTTGTGTGTTCACTCTACATGGTGAAGAGGATAAAGGTTGTGTGTTCACTCTACATGGTGAACATGATAAAGGTTGTGTTCACTCTACATAGTGAACATGATAAAGGTTGTGTGTTCACTCTACATAGTGAAGAGGATAAAGGTTGTGTGTTCACTCTACATAGTGAAGAGGATAAAGGTTGTGTGTTCACTCTACATAGTGAGCATGATAACGGCTGTGTGCTCACCTCTTGAGTGGCATGTCAGAGAGCTTTGACTGGCAGTTCATGAACACACGTAGGTTGACATTCACCAGCTGCTTCAAAACCTGAGGGAGGGAAGAGAAAAAACTAAATAATGACATATAGACGTAATATGTAGATGGAAGTCGAGGGGAAGTAATCAAATAGATCAAAGAAATATACTATATAAGACACACATATATATATATAAATAACGTGAAACATACAGTATATATCATTTACATTATTTTCAATAACACAATAACAAAAGACATCAACTGATTAAATGAGGAACCATAAGGAACCTACCAGTAGGAGAGGAGATAGTTTCTGGGCGTCCCTGGTTACAGGGTCGACCACGGCAATCACATCAAAATATACCTCCCCTTCCTTAGGACGGATCTTTACAGCACTGGGGGAAAAGAAAGAGAAAAAGAATAATCAAGACAAATATGGCAAATCTAAACGGGAAGAGTTATTGTTATTGGTGTCAGAGAGTGTGCGGTTATAATGGTTGATCACGTAATTACTAGTGCAGACATGGTATGTATCATAATAACCTTTGGCTAGATGGTTAAAAGGAACACGCCAACATTTTGGGAAATTAGCTTACCGTCTTCTCCAGAGAGAGACAAGAAGATAGATACCAGTTTCCTCTCTGTGCGTTCAGTAAAAAGCTATCTGTCTGCACGTTAGCCTAGCTTAGCACAATGAATGGAAGAGGACAGTGCCGATTAGCCTAGGCATTGTCCAACTAACACCTCTCCCGAAGGCTAACCGGCACTGTCCGCTTCCATTCATTGTGCTAAGTTAGGCTAACATGCAGCCAGATAGCTTTCTACTGAATGCACAGAGAGGAAACTGGTATCCATCTTCTTCAGAATCAGAATCAGAAAGGTCTTTATTGCCAAGTAGTTTTCACATACAAGGAATTTGCTTTGGATGTTATCGGTGCGACATTAGTGGACAGACATTAACAGACAGATAATACAATAAAGAGTATTATATTATGTCTCTCTCTGGAGAAGACTGTAAACTAATTTCCCAAAATGTTGGCGTATTCATTTAAATGTTGTTCCAAAGTTAGTTGTCTTACCTGTAGCGGTCTTCAGCAAAACCATAATCTACCCGGGCCTCTCCTTTGGGCTGAGAGGAAAGCAGAGCATCCACCTTCATCACCAGGTCGCTGGCCCTATGAGACAATATACACGTTAGCCCGCAGACAGACAGACAGACAGACAGACAGACAGACAGACAGACAGACAGACAGACAGACAGACAGACAGACAGACACATCCTTACTCTGTGGAGTACGTTTGGGTGGGAGGGGTATCACAATATTGTTATTTGATTTAAAAAAAATAATTTCTTCCAATATCAGTTAAGGTATTGGAAATGATATGTTAGGTAATCCAATTGATGTTCATCATATTGAACTTCATGGTAATGGGAAGCGCAACGCGGTATCAAACTGAAACTGATTTTAAAACTGACACTCAAATATCTACGAGAACATTAAAGTAATAATATCAAACATTTTCATAAAAAACAACAACATATTTTGACATTCTCTATCGCCAATTGATGAATACAATAGAATAGAAGTACTTTATTGATCCAGAGGGAAATTCAGCTTTAAATTCAATCATCATTCCATCTAGAGCCAGTTCATGCTTTTACATTTGCTGTTCTAAACACCCTGGTAGGTTGGTGTCTGGTAGGACATTCCAGCAACGTGACGTGTTTTACGTCACCAGCAACAACGGCAGTTTGTTTGGAATGAATAGAAAGACGAACTCAGTAGTTAGTATGAATTCAAGGTGGAAAGCAAGTCAATACAGTGCAGAAATGCAACAGCATTGAGTTGGTAAAGGACCCGTGGAGAAGCAAGGCTTGTGAGATTCTACAGGGAAGGCAATGGGAGCGAGCGTCACCTGTCCTCCTCAATTCCAAACTGCTGGACCTTGCTTTTGATTCGCTCCCCGGAAGTCTTCAGGATGATGCTCTCCAATAAGAGGAAGTCGTCCTGGTTAAAGACCTCCCCCTCCTCCAACGGACCGATGATCTGACGGCGAAGAAAGATAGTAGATGGTAAATGGACTGCATTTATATAGCAGCTTTTATCCAAAGCGCTTTACAATTTATTCCTCACATTCACCCGTTCACTCACACATTCACACCGACGGCGGCGGCGACCATGCAAGGTGCCAACCTGCTCATCGGGAGCAATTAGGGGTTAAGTGTCTTGCTCAAGGACACTTCGACACGCTGCCAGGAGGAGCGGAAATCAAACCAAGTATACTTTTCACATACAAGGAATTTGCTTTGGACGTTACTGGTGCGACATTAGCGGACAGACAATAACAGACAGATGTAAGTGCATGCAAGTAGGATTAAGATACGTAGGGTGGCTATTGGAGTGAGGAAATTCTACAATGATTAGGGATGGGTACCGAATTCGGTACTTTTAAAGGTACTTACCGAAACACGTCGGTACTACCGAGTATCGATTCACGTGAGATACAAAAAAAAAAAAAAAAAAAGTCTCTTCATGTCAACGTTCACACGCACAATATACGCTTACCTAGGATTTGATTTGATTCAACAACAAAGCAGTTGGGGCAATGGCAAGCCGAAAACGGTCGAAAGTGTAGTTATTTTTGGATAGATTACATTTTTATAGACTAAAGTACCGAAAAAAGGCACCGTTGGGTACCGGTATCGATTCACAGGTACCGGTACCGTATCGGTTCAAATGTGAACGGTACCCATCCATAACAATGATACAGGCAAATGTAAGCATATCAGAGCCCGCTCAGGCCTCGAGCAAGGGAACCATCTCATTGGAATTCAATACAAACTCCCTTGCAGAGAGAAAAAGAAAGGTTACGTGATATTTGACATTTTAGGAGGAGCACTTAAAGAGAAGTATAGGCAGGAAACAGCAAGACCTTGGATGTGTGACTCACCCTTCCATTGCTAATGACTGCTCTCTGTCCTTTCCTCAGCTTCAGCACGTCTCTGCAGTAGGCGGCGTGGGAGAGCAGGAAGTCATACTTAGGGCCCTCGAACACACTCTTGAACAAGGACACGTCCATACCCTGAGGAGGAGGTAAACAAGCGCAGCGGCAAAGTCAAACTCGCGAGGTCGGGGCATAGGAAGTTCTCCTATTAGACGTGTGATGGGCGGCTTGCTGTGTGCGCGCGAGAGTGGGCGACTCGAGCGGATACAGGGATGCTGAGGGTGCTGTGGCACTAATGGCACTTACGTTTCTACACAAAGCCCTTATTGGTACAGTAAGCTATACCACCTTACATCAAAACTGAGTCTGACTCACTCAAACAGTCTGTTAGTGTGGTAGTGAAAGGGTTAACCCTTTGTCATGTGGCAGTGAAAGGGTTAACCTTCTGTATTGTCACGGCGAAAGGGTTAACAATTTGGTAGTGTGGTAGTGAAAGGGTGAATGCTCCAGACTCATGAAACATCCTTCAACACACTTTAAAGATCAATACTCCAACCTGCGCACAGTTCAACGCCATGATCACAGACCGTCTGTTACCGTTTTAGCAGATTTTCTATGGTTTTACCTTTGTTTTTATCTTGTTGTGCTACTACTTAAAAATTTGTTATCTATTTTACGGTTTATGAGGGCAACCTCAATGATCAGGGTCTCAAACTCGCGGCCCGCTGGATGATATTTTGCGGCCCCCTACTTGACATCAAAGTTTAATTATATATATTTTTTTTATGTTGTGGGACTTGTACAGCACTTTGTTCAACTTTGTCAGTGCTGTAAAGTTTAAATCTTTTTAAATCTTAGACAAACACTTTGCTTTCATGAAATATTGTCGTACACTTTTACTATTATGTAGACTATTCTGTTTTGTGTTTTTGTGTTTACATGTGATGTATTGTATACATGCACTTTTATTATGTTCTTGTGTGATGTACCGCACATTTGATTGCTGTCTGATATATTGCAAATGTTATTGCTGTCATCTTGGCCAGGTCTCCCTTGAAGGAGGTGCATCCTCCCAGCACCAAACCAATGTGCCTAAATATGCCAAGAAACGGTAGCTCTTGTGAAGAGTGGCAATTTGAAACGCAACTACGAAACAAAACAGTTATTTTGATGCAACCTTTCCTCAAAATTCAGTGCTAAGAACCACAAAAATAAATGGAAAGAAATCATCATATCAAGCTGCAAGCAGAATTATTGTTAAATCTATGTCACAACGAGAAAAAGCAACAAAGTCCTCACTCAGTGGCATGAGTTTTGGCTAAACACAAGAAGCCATTCTGTATGACTGAAGTGATGGAGACCATGTTTGAAGGCAAACAAAAGCAAATCCCCCTCAGATGGCACAGCAACCAGAATAACTGAAAATACTGGCTGGTGATTTGATTAAACAGCTTTGTGATAGAATAAAAAAATTCGTTCATGTTCTGAAACGTTATTGCTAAAGATTGAGAAGATTGGATCAGTTGTACTTTTTTTTTGGAATACTTGAAACCCCTTTTTTGTGGAATATTTGATGCGGCCCAGCCTCACCCAGACTCTACCTCCAGTGGCCCCCAGGTACATTGAGTTTGAGACCCCTGATCTAGAGTATTAAATAAAGATTTGATGATGATGAAGACAATTACACCGTGTGTAGAATGTATTATTATTAGCACGTCAAGCGGAATGTTTAATTCACGCTACTTCTCGACCCTAAACCTTTGGGGGAAATGAACATTTGTGACGTCTATCTCTCAGTTTGTACTTTGTTGGTTTCAGGTACATCACGCTTTACCACCCCACTCACCCCAACGGCAAAGTCTCCGATGTCTGCGCCCTTCTCCACCGCCAGGGCCGCCTCCTCCTTGGACATCTTGGTGATGAAGTTCTTGGCGTTGTTGGCGGTCTGCGTCTGCATGGCGGCCCAGATGGCGCGTGCGACGCGGCTCGTCTCGCCGGACGGGTCCACCGACGGGTTGTTGATCATCCCCAGCCTGACGTTGTTGCTGCTCTTCTGTGGGACGGGACGGATCAGGTAGGGATGGGGTCATTTCAAGCAGGACCCAGGTTCATTGATCTGTCTAGAGTTCCTCTTTCAACTGAGGTGATATGACCTGGAATATATAATAAAGCACAAGATACCTGTGCCCTAGTGATAAGGATAAGCACTCAATGGGAACGAACCTGGTTTATGTTCGTGCGGTCATGTGACCCAGGCTCATTGAGACATGTCACAAACATATCACTACTGTTGTCATGTGACCCAGGCTAATTGAAACATGTCACAAACATATACTACTGTTGTCATGTGACCAAGGCTCATTGAAACATGTCACAAACATATACTACTGTTGTCATGTGACCCAGGCTCATTGAAACACGTCATATCACTACTGTTGTCATGTGACCCAGGCTCATTGAAACATGTCACAAACATATTACTACTGTTGTCATGTGACCCAGGGCTCATTGAAACATGTCATATTACTACTGTGGTCATGTGACCCAGGCTTATTGAAACATGTCACAAACATATTACTACTGTGTCTAAGAATACTGGGTCCCGACACACGGAGACCAGGGTTTAGGAGGAAACGATAATAATATGAAACTGGTTAAAAAAAAGAAGAAAAAAAAACACACCGTAAGACAGGCAATAATTATAGTAGCAAAATGAATGCATTTAAAATGAGATTCTTCTCCCCTCTGAATGCATTTCAATGTATTCTGCCCTCTGGTGGACATGGTGAGTTATCCCGGTCTAAAGTGTATAAACGGTAAGGAAGTTTTTTCCAAATCCATCGTCATGTGTCCAATGTAATCTGTAGTGCACCTACTGTGTGTAATGTGAGGTGTTCTTGTATTATCGTTAGTGTTATCATTAGTGTTTTATGTCTAATCTGACGCTATATCTAATGTAATCTATAAATGTACCCAGTGCTGTATTTCTACGTGTATTTTGTACCATGTGTTTGATGGCATCGTAGAGGAGCTCACGTCCAGAGGGCTGGTCGAAGTCTCCCACCACCCAGAACGTCACAGGGCGGATGTAGCCATCATCTGACGGGTGGAGAAACAACAGCGTTTAAAAGATAATATCAGGGTAAAACCTTAAGGCAATGAAGAGCAGCAATCTCTCTCTCTCTCTCTCAGCAGGTTCTTGGCAAAAACGGGACAATGTTTGTGTGGATGAATGGACTGCGTTTCTATAGCTGCTTTTATCCAAAGCGCTTCACAACTTGTGCCGCACATTCATCCATTCACTCACTCACACACGAAGGCGGAGGCGACCGTGCGAGGTGCCCACCTGCTCATCGGGAGCAGCTAGGGTGTTGAAGTGTCTTGCTCAAGGACACATCGACACGCTGCCGGCCCGGGAGGAGCCAGGGATTTAACTGGGAACCTTGCGATTACCAGACGACCGCTCTACTTTTTGAGCCACTGTCGCCCCAGAGATAATACAAAAAAAATATATATATACTGTATATATATACATGTCAGTTATACAGACAAAATGACCCTTCCAAATTGCAAAATGTTGCCCGTTTACCACAGGATTTAGAGACCTCATGCCATTTTCTGTGCAGTAGGTCAAAGGTCAAAGACACAACACCCCAGTCCGTCTCCACGCAGCAGGACAAGTGACCCATACCGTGATGGACCATCGCGCTGCTCTCCTCCGAGACCGAAGAGAGGAGAAGGAACGCTACAACTAAACACGGCGGATCCAAAACATCCAGAAAACCTTCTCGACACCGTAGATGTAAAACCCTAACACACGCGCGCTCCTAACAGCCGGCGTATTCCCACTCTCGGAGGAGCGTAACACGGCGGTCCATGCGCGGGGACGGTGACTGACGGGGAATATACATCAGAGGCTTGCAGATAACAAGGAGAGGGGAGAGAGAACCAGAGGAGGAAATGTAGAGGGAAAGGTAGGAACATTACCATGCCTATTGGTGGCTGTCATCCCTAATCCAGGAAAGAAGAGGAGGAGGAGGAGGAGGAGGAGGAGGAGGAGGAGGAGGAGGAGGAGGAGGAGGAGGAGGAGGAGGAGGAGGAGGAGGAGGAAGAAGAAGCAGGACAGAGGAGAACACACAGACAGACGAGACAGATATAGAATTTAGGCTTCAAGGAACACCTGAAAGATCTCGCCTGTAGAAACTCTTGACGGATTCAAACTAAAAAAAAAAAGGAAAATAATTTTTCCATTCATGATTCGATTATTTTTTTCATTTTATTTTCCGAGCACCCAATTGGGATTTTTCATTTGAGCAACCGACTGTTGTTTTGTCCAAACGAGTGCGTTGATGAGAGCGAGCCCCCCTCCCCTCGTACCTTTCTTGGTCATGTAGTTGATGCTGTTGGCCACCGCTGTGTTCTTCTCTTTGGTGTCCAGGAACAGGAAACGAGCATATTCATCTATGAAGTGGTTGTCTGTGGAGGAAGGCACAGTGAATAGACAGGCAGGCAGGCGTGCGTGTGTATCTGAGAATCATATTTATAATTATTTTCTAGGACTTGTAGCAATCTTCTTGTTGTGGTTGAATGAGCGAGGGATAGCGAGGGAAAACAGGACAGCATAAACGCCAGGCATCTCGGGTGCAGCGTTATACAGAAAACAGGACAGCATAAACGCCAGGCATCTCGGGTGCAGCGTTATACAGAAAACAGGACAGCATAAACGCCAGGCATCTCGGGAGCAGCGTTATACAGAAAACAGGACAGCATAAACGCCAGGCATCTCGGGAGCAGCGTTATACAGAAAACAGGACAGCATAAACGCCAGGCATCTCGGGAGCAGCGTTATACAGAAAACAGGACAGCATAAACGCCAGGCATCTCGGGAGCAGCGTTATACAGAAAACAGGACAGCATAAACGCCAGGCATCTCGGGAGCAGCGTTATACAGAAAACAGGACAGCATAAACGCCAGGCATCTCGGGAGCAGCGTTATACAGAAAACAGGACAGCATAAACGCCAGGCATCTCGGGAGCAGCGTTATACAGAAAACAGGACAGCATAAACGCCAGGCATCTCGGGAGCAGCGTTATACAGAAAACAGGACAGCATAAACGCCAGGCATCTCGGGAGCAGCGTTATACAGAAAACAGGACAGCATAAACGCCAGGCATCTCGGGAGCAGCGTTATACAGACAACAGGACAGCATAAACGCCAGGCATCTCGGCGTTACACAGGAATGTTCGTGCACAGCAGGTTGTCATTTAGACGCTCTGCTCGTTACGACACACAAACTACCTGGCTTTTACTCCAACCACAGGGAAACACGGTTGTACACGTTGTTTTATGTGTGTTGTGTACAGATGGGGATTGAGAACCGGTTCCAAATTTCACAAAACCCATACGATCAATGATCAATACTGCTATTGAGACTAGCGAGTAGGGGTGTAACGATGCATCGATTAATCTAAATGCATCGATTCTAATGTGTTCGATTCGATGCATCGATTTGAATCTGTTAGAATCTTTTTTGTGTGTATTGTTTTTATTGACCTATAGTCCATTCATGCCGAGTGAATCAGTTCCCCCAGACACATTTGTGTATTCAAAATTTTTGGGGGAATTAACTGATAGAAAATCTATCGAATCGAATCGTGGTCAAATGAAGAGATTTCATGATGCATTGAATCGTTGCCTGAAGAATCGTTGCGATGTGGAATCGTTACAGCCCTACTAGCGAGCCGTCTCAGGTCCACATCCAGAAGAACACTGAACAGCTGCTTCCACCGTGCTGCACACAGACTACTACTGACTGATGGGGCACACAGACCCTCATCTGCACCTTTGATTACACCGCCTACTTGCTCATAATGCTTATATTCAGAGTTAATTATATTGTTTACACAGCTTATTTTCATCTGTACTATAATTCTATTGCCTATATTTATGTTTACTACTATTACCCTGCCTATACCTGTACCTCCCCGCCCTCCCCATGCTGCCTGAATTGAAAAACACTGCTGCTAACCTCGTATTGTATAGTTTTGTATAGATAGAATATATACGTTATGTATTATGTTTACAAATCTACTATGGTTCCTCCTTCAGTCACTTCCGATAGCAATACCTAGCAAGTATTTCAAACAGCTTGACAGAATATGCAATACATTCCTGTGGAACGGTAAAAGACCCAGGATGCGTCTTGGTAAACTACACAACAGCCTGTTGATAGAGGTGGTCTGGGTCTTCCCGGATTATTACTTTATCATTATGCTTATAGTTTCAGGCAATTGGCACAGTGGGCCCTGCCCCCTGACCCTGAGAGAGTGCCTCCATGGTATATAATTATACAATGGAGCAGTCTGTTTATACACTGCTGCCCCCATTGTCGTATATCTCAGCTAAATTACCACCAAATGCTCAAACTCACCCCATTATCTCTCACTTACAGGCCGTATGGAAGATGGTATCCCGCTCCCGCATCTTCCATATTGATCCGAATATCAGCACTAGCAGGTATATGGGCTAACCCCAAACTGTGTATAGGCAGATCCCCTTTTATATGGAAGGAATGGGTAGACAAAGGCATCCTCACCCTGGGGGACCTCTATGAAGACGATGCATTAAAATAATTTTTGAAAAACTGGTTCAACAATATCATCTGGCCAACAATCAATTCTGGAGATATTTACAATTGAGGCATCTTCTCATAAGCACATTTGGCTCTCTCCACAGACCCTACCCCAGGGTACAGATCTGCTTAGAGTTTAGTTATTTCTGGGCTTGGACATGAGGCCTCCGTTTATTACTCTATGTTAATCGACGGGGAGGGCAGTAAGATCGCCTCTGCTCTCAAATTAGTTTGGGAAAAGGACTTGGGCATCACATTTGAGGTGGAGGACTGGGATATAATCTTGGGGATATTAGAACAAGGTTAATACAATTCAAGATCTTTCACCGCTTCTATTGGACCCCCTTTAGATTGGGTCTGCAAGAGAGTCCAGACTGCTGGAAATGCCAGGCAGAGGAGGGTGACCTAGTCCATGCACTTTGGTCATGTCCAAAAATCCTAGATTTCTGGAGTAACATCCACGATTACCGTACATCACAGAGGTCACAGGGACCGAGTATGAGTTCTGCTCTGGTATATATATCCTTGGGGATCCCTGCCGTCTTCGCCACATCGCAAAACCCCTAGCTGAATGGATACAGACTAGCATTATGATAGGCAGACAGATAATAATGAGAGGTTGGAAGGCACCAGAAGCTCCATCATTTCAAGAGTGGCGTGGCAAACTGGGTAGGGTAGCTGCCTATGAGAAGATATCTTTTAATCTAGTAGAGAAAGGAGAAAAATCTCTCTCTCTCTCTCTCTCCCGAGTGAGCGAGCAGTGTGGAGACTGCAGAGCAAAAGGCAGCTCAGATTGAAACAATCCAGCAAACTGGGAATGAATACAACATTATTAACCAAAGGATGACTTTATTGATTTTGACTTCATTTCACCAGATATGAATGCCTTCGTGCCTTGCTGAGCCTCCCGTCTGTGTAGGGGCAGCCTGCCAGACGAGACAGCTACCGCTCAAGTGGATAAGTGGATGTGCATGAAATACAGTATAAGTATATAGCCTATTATGTTAAATTACATTAATATGCGTTTTGGTATAGTTTTAAATCACATTCATATGCGTTTTTATTGTTATTATTACTTACTCTTGGTGAGTTACTCACACAATTTCATTATTTCAATGTTTTATATTGCTGCTGAATATTTTAAACGTTAAGCCTATAAGCTATAAAAGCATACTAGTTCTCTTCAGAATGTACTGTGTCCTTTCCTCCAAGTAATGATAGAAAAGTCTCGAATCATTAAGCAGTCTCAATAATGGTATCGACGTCGATAAAATGTAATGATCCCCATCCGTAGTTGTGTGTGTGTGTGTGTGTGTGTGTGTGTGTGTGTGTGTGTGTGTGTGTGTGTGCGCGTGCGTGCGTGCGTGTGTGTGTCTCTCACTGGTATCAGACAGGTCCAGGTAGGTTCTGGTGGTGGAGAGGACTCGAGGGTTGATGCGAGGAACAACGTTGGGCTGGTTCATAATGAAGTCCACGACATCATGATCTGTGGCCAGCTCCCCCTAGACCGACCACAAACACAGGACATTAGTACTTGTGCATTTATATGATTAAATAGAATGATTTTTTGCAAGATCACTGTGTACTGTATGTTTCATCATTGCAGTATGTAATAGTGAAGTCTACAATTGTGGAAGGATTTACATGCAATATGGCACAGAGCCACAGCTGATAATCACCTGCTAATTGATTACCGTCAGCTGTTGTGTGCGACCAAGATGTCTGCGATTGAATAGTGTGAATAAACAATAGACTGTATGGTACATACTAAACACAAGACGGATGTTACCTACGGTTCCATCCAACTCTCTAAGACTCAAAGATAGAGTAGAGTCAATGCAGCTATCGCAAGCCCCGCCCTCTTTTCCTCAATTCTCCAATCACAACTGTTGTTTCCCTCTGACAATCTTTGTTAGGGAACAGCTTGGACCCAAGTTTATTTCCTGTTGCAGTGTTTGCGAATATCAACAGCTGACGGGTGATCAATTGACCCCTCTTTTCTTGCGCCTCCAATAACAACTGTCGCGACAGCTCAATTATAGTCCATGTATAATGTTATGAGTTGAAACGCTCTATAAAAAGGTATTCTATGCATCCATTTCACTCATGAGTGTTATTCACATATTCAGTCGGCAGTGAGAGTACTGAGGCAGTCACCTGAAGTTATTCTGCTATAATGTCATATGGACGCTGCATAAAAAAAGAAAAAGGAATAAGAGAGAGAGAGCAGAAAAGAGAGAGAGAGAGAGAGAGAGAGAGAGAGAGAGAGAGCGAGAGTTTCGGATGGCTAGTGTCACTAGAGCCAAGCAGTTAGACGGGTATTGTTCAGTATCTGAGCCAAGCAGTTAAGACGGGTATTGTTCAGTATCTGAGCCAAGCAGTTAGACAGGTATTGTTCAGTATCTGGTCTCACTAGGAAAGCCAAGCAGTTAGACAGGTATTGTTCAGTATCTGAGCCAAGCAGTTAGACAGGTATTGTTCAGTAACTGAGCCAAGCAGGTAAACGGGTATTGTTAATGTTCAGTATCTGAGCCAAGCAGTTAGACAGGTATTGTTCAGTAACTGAGCCAAGCAGGTAAACGGGTATTGTTAATGTTCAGTATCTGAGCCAAGCAGTTAAACAGGTATTGTTCAGTCTCTGAGCCAAGCAGTTAAACGGGTATTGTTCAGTCTCTGCTGTCACTGGCAGCTGCACAGTGTGGAAGAGATGTTGCTTTTTATACCCTAGATATAAGTGGATTTCTGTATGCTAGTCTGTTGTCTGCCTAGCTGTGCTGTTTGCACAGTGAGCCCAATGTAAAGTGAACAAAATAAGCTGTGGAAAATTCAAACGTCATTGTTGTTATGAATACTTCCATCCATTTGTACTTTCCAAGTGACAGGAGGGTGACGATTTATATTTTCTTTGAGCCCTTGGGGACAAAATAACACCCAGAAGTCAACAACAACAACAACAGCCACATATATCCCATGCTGTGTTTGAGTATTCTGATTAGTTTCTCGAACTGAACTGAGGCTGCGAGAGCCGAGGCATGAGAGCGCAGAGTGTGCGAGACAGAGAGAGAGAGATAGAGAAAGAGAGAGAGAGAAAGAGAGAGAGAAAGAGAGAGAGAGCGATAGAGAAAGAGAGAGAGAGAGAGAGATCACACAGCGTTTACTGACGCCCCGGCCTGGGGAGAGAACAGAAACTAGTTTCAGAAATGGCCACACAGCACACTCTGCACAGCAGCAGGGTGAAGAAAGCTATGGCCTAAATAAATATTCAATAACGACATAAAAAATGTAGGCCCAGATTAATAAACTCGCTCTGTGCCTCGGGGGGGGGGGGGGGGGGGAGAGAGAGAGAGAGAGAGAGAGAGAGAGGATCCCCCAGACCAACTGGAAAAAGCACCTTATGCAAAATGATATGACCTAAATAAATATTTAATCACACGCCATGGTTTTATATTAAAAACCATAAGCCTGGATTAATCAATTGTTGTGGCCTATTATTGTATGCATAAAAACAGATCTATACTGTAAGTAGCCTACTTCATCGTTATATATTACACAGCGTCCTCTTTCCCACACCGCAGAAATGTAACCTCAGACTGTAACCTCAGTGCTTTCCGTTGTTCTTATAGGCCCCCAGGCGACCTAGGTGCTTTCTTCCCATGCCACGGTTGGTGCTGAAAGAGTGGGAAAAGCACTAGGCCCTGTGATCATACGTAGCTGGTATGATATCCTGAAGCTTCAACTACTACAGTAAATCAAATGATTTCCAGAAGTCCAACTTCACTCCACCAAGAGACTCTGTTTGCAATTCTTGTAAATGGCATTCGGTTTCTTACAGCTTCCCACACACACAACAGACTGGCTCTCTCCTGTGCTGAACCTAATAAGCTACACTTACAGCTCATTGTTCAGGTTGCATGACACGAGGCAATCAATCAAGTAGGCCGTGATTTATAAGTATAATTTTTTTGGGTCTAAAAAGGGATTGAGAATGTCGATGTGTAATCAATTAAAACTAGTGATGCACCGATGTGAAAATTGTGGCCGATACCGATAACCGATATTAATATTGCTGTTCTGGCCGATACCGATATTTACCGATGTTGATATTATCTCTGTATAGAAAACACTTTTTTATGATAATCAAATAAAGAGCTATTTTCCAAAACGCATATTCTTTTTACTTTTGTAACTTATTTTCAGAAATGACAGATATTTTGAAACTATTTAAGGCCAAAACATGTTAATTTTTTATTTTTTTTAATCTTTTTTCTTTTTAATATCGGCCCAATCAAAGCGAAGCAGGCTATTCTCTGTTCTCACTCCACGGTGGTGGGACAGACTTCCCACCACAGTCACGACAGCTGAAACACAATATTTTGCTGTCGACAAAAAACGCAGTCTTTTACTATTATGTAAAAAAAAAACCTAGGATGGCTTAGAGTAGACGACAGAGTACAGCAACTTGCAATGGGCCTGGTCTACAAGATACACTACACGACCAAGGTACCCATGTACATGACTAAATACTTCCCAAAGGTCAGTGAATACCACGATCACAACACCAGAGGGAGCTCCACAAATCATGTTAAACCCAGATTCGGCTCAAACAAGGGACTAAACACGTTTCGCAATTATGCCACATCAATGTGGAACGCCCTACCCAAAGCTGTAAAGGAATGTGAATCACTACCCACTTTCAAAAACACTCTCAAAAAACACCTAAGGGAGACTGCAACTCGAAACTGGCCCCTGTAAATGTCCGAACACAACCCCCTCCAATGTACAGTAAATTACCAAGTATGGTCTTGTCAATAATCCAATGTACAGTGTTGTTTGTACAGTTGTACAGTGTCCCCCACCCACCCCTCCTACCCCCCCCCCCCCCACCCACCCAACCACCTCCAATGTACAGTCCCCACCCACCCCTCCTACCCAACCCCCCCCCCCCCACTCCTACACCCCCCCCCCCCCCCCCCAACCACCTCCAATGTACAGTCCCACCCCCACCTACCCAATCCAATGTACAGTTTCTACGCCTAATGTATATACTCTTTTCTTTCTGGACTCTTTTTGTATCACAAATACAGTACTGTAATTGCAAATCTGGTATGTCATAAATGTATAGATGTAGCAGTACTGTCTATCTGTATGTCATGTATCTCATATATGTTACGATGAATTGGAAATGGGGGACCCTGGTGTAAACAAGACGAAAGTCTTTCTCTGGTCTGCATCCCCTTAACAATTGTATGTATTGAGCTGTACTGCACTGTACCCATTCTGCAATCTGTTAATAAAGTTTTCATTCATTCATTCATTCATTCATGTACTTTGCAACTATGTCTAGACTATAACACTATGAGCTACTTGACGAACAATATCACTTAGCCTGCCAGGGTTGCAGCCTTCCTGCTGACTTGTTGTACATAACTTGTAAGTCGCTTTGGATAAAAGCGTCAGCAGCCCAGATAAGAGCTGCTCTTTTCTGGTTTTCCTCAAAACCCTCCTGGCCCTGGGTTGAGAGAGATACATTAGCCTCAAAAGGACTAGACATATACTTATATTCTGACTCAAGCAGAAAATGTAGGGAAAACATTGTGAATCCATTTGTCATAAGTACTTCTCTTGTATGGCACGAAGCACAATTTCTTCTTTGGCCACAGTCTCATGGTTGTCTTGCTTTTCCCCAATACAGGGTAATATAAAGTTCACTCCTGGAAAAGATTTATTGGGGTTTAAGCTTTGGTCACAAAAGGGATTAAGGAGGATTACTGACCTCTATAAAGAGGATACTTTCATGTCATTTGAAGAGCTCAAAAGAAAATATGATATCCCATAGTCCCATTTGTTTTAAAATACTTACAGATTTATAGTTTCATTAGCTCAAGTCAAAATGACTGAATAATTTGCCTCCCGTTAACAACTTTAGAACACAATTCATCACCAAAAGGGCCAGATTTCTTTGATATATGACAAACTAGTATCTAAATGTAAAGAAGCATCCGACTAGAAGAGAAGAATGTGGTGCAAAGACCTACTACATGAGGACATTCTAGATTGCGAATGGAGTGAAGATGCAAGAAGACTGAGTATCTCAATAAACACTAGACATAGAATACTTCAATATAACTGAATACTGAGAACATACAGTCAGGTCCATAAATATTTAGACATTGACACAATTTTGTCTCTGTACACCACCACAATGTCTCTGTACACCACCACAATGTCTCTGTACACCACCACAATGTCTCTGTACACCACCACAATGTCTCTGTACACCACCACAACGTCTCTGTACACCACCACAATGTCTCTGTACACCACCACAATGTCTCTGTACACCACCACAATGTCTCTGTACACCACCACAACGTCTCTGTACACCACCACAATGTCTCTGTACACCACCACAATGTCTCTGTACACCACCACAATGTCTCTGTACACCACCACAACGTCTCTGTACACCACCACAATGTCTCTGTACACCACCACAATGTCTCTGTACTCCACCACAATGTCTCTGTACACCATCACAATGTCTCTGTACACCACCACAATGTCTCTGTACACCACCACAACGTCTCTGTACACCACCACAATGTCTCTGTACACCACCACAATGTCTCTGTACTCCACCACAATGTCTCTGTACACCATCACAATGTCTCTGTACACCACCACAACGTCTCTGTACACCACCACAATGTCTCTGTACTCCACCACAATGTCTCTGTACACCACCACAATGTCTCTGTACACCACCACAACGTCTCTGTACACCACCACAATGTCTCTGTACACCACCACAATGTCTCTGTACTCCACCACAATGTCTCTGTACACCACCACAACGTCTCTGTACACCACCACAATGTCTCTGTACACCACCACAATGTCTCTGTACACCACCACAATGTCTCTGTACACCACCACAATGTCTCTGTACACCACCACAATGTCTCTGTACACCACCACAATGTCTCTGTACACCACCACAATGTCTCTGTACACCACCACAATGTCTCTGTACACCACCACAATGGACTTGACATGAAACATGTGCCACCCCCCCCCCCCCCCCCCCCATTTTAAGGGACCAAAGTAATTGGACAAATTGGCTGCACAGTTGTTCCATGGCCAGGTGTGTGTTATTCCCTCATTATTTAATTTACAAGGAGCAGATAACGGGTCTAGAGTTCACTAGCCCGAGCGGTCCATCGGCGGACCGCAAATGACATCACGTCATAAATCAATCTCTCTAGACTGTATGACATTAACTCATTGACTGCCACACTGTTATTCCATCTGTACTCCCTGGTGCCAGTGTTTTTGACCATTTCACGATGTTTTCAAAATACTCCAGGCTCGTTTCCTGGAACGCGAGATATTGTGTGTTTTGTGTGCACATGCGCATTTCGTGCTTGTTGCTCGCCTGACACCTATATTATTTCCAGGTCAAAGGTAAACATGACCATACATAGAATGGTTCTATTCACAAAGCCACCATAGGGGAGGGGGGTCCCACGCGGACTCGTTTTCTGACGCTGGGATCATCACAAAGGCATGTTTTATGATGGGGTTCGGTAAAATAGACGTTACCTTTGTCAGCAGGTCCACCAAAACCCCATCCACGCTTGATCGTCACCGTTTGTCCTCTTCATAATAATCTCCAATAGTTCGCTCTAGGCGATCGCTGTTGCCGAACATTAGTTGGCCCTAGTCTGGAGTGCTCTTAACTCTGGTGTCCACGACTACCGCGGAGTGGTGAACAGATAATAGAATAGAATAGAAATACTTTAATCATCCCGAGGGAAATTTGACACTACAAATCGCTCACATTAAACATTTAGACAGAACAAAGTTACGAATAAGAACAACAAAACAAAATGCCTAAGAATAAGAATAGAATAAAATATACAGTAAAAATATACAGAAGTCTACAGTAAGTGTAATATTGAACAGTGTTGTTTTATAAGTAAAAGTCCAGGAAGATGGTAACTGTCACCCTGTGCTCAGTGATGCATTGTAAAGTCTGATGGCTGTCGGAATGAAGGACTCAGCGCTACATTTAGGGAGTGTTACATGCTGAACATGCTCCTCCTGTCAGCCAGGTATGTGTATAGTGGGTGGGGGGGGGGGGGGGGGGGGGTTTCCCTGATGGCCTGGAGCTTAGCAAGTCCATTGTCAGTCAGTTGGGCACATAATGTAACTGAAACGTCTCTGAATATCTGTGTATTTTATTTTTTTACATCTGTGTCCCTTGCATGTGTGGTAATAAGTGGACATAAATCATTCAAGTGTGTGTGTGTGTGTGCGCGCGCGCATGTGTGTGTGTTTGCGTGCACGCGTGCTGTCACACACCAGGTAGACGGCTCTCTGGTAGAAGGCGGTGGTGTCCAGGATCTTGTGCATGGTAACGGTCTCCAGCTCGTCAGGGTCCAGCTGCTCTGGCTGGTAGGGCATTCCGTTGTACATCACCACAGGCAGTGGACCCACTCCCGTCTGCTGGTAATACGCTCGTCCTTCCTGCAGTCGAGAGAGAAGAGAGGGAGGCGTTAAAGAGGATGCTGCACAACTGGAAGATTGTCAATGGTTTTGGAAACGAGGACCACGCGGAGGACTCTGGAATCAGCGCGTCATTTAATAGTCGAGCCTTGCAGCGCGTTCACAGGTGTTGGGCCAACTGTGAGGACCGTGTACACTTGTTCAATTACATCTGCTGCACAATTATGTATTCCACATAATTGACTCATCTCAACAAGGCCAATTTAATTGTGAGTGTTTATAGTCTCCACGGTCATCATTCAGAGTGCACCTTCAATTGGTTTTCACTCAAAGATATTATCAGTCTAATGTTAGCCACGATAATTGCTAACAGACGACAGATGTATTTTTGCCATGTCAGACTGGTTGGACTACATTGTAGGGTTTCATTCCAATTCTCTTTTAAAATTGTATCCATAGATTTTAATCTTTTATCTTTGGGGATGGGGGGTGTTACCTTGTGTCCTTCGTTTAATATATATTTTTTTTATTTGTATTTTTACAGCTTTATTGATCACGCAGGACCGACAGAGGAGAGGGCGAACGGGAGGAGATGTGGGGGAGACATGCGACAAATACCGACGGGAGCTGGGATCGAACCGCGTAGGTGCGTGAGGCACTATGGTATGCGCCACGAGGGCGCCCCGTTCGTTTAATATTTAAAACAAATACAAATTATCATATGCTCTAACCTGTTTTTTTTGTAAGATGTGGTCTTAAGAGAGATCTAATGGCATGAAATAGATGGTCTTAAATTATTTGTACAACCAAGTGTGATGACAACCCACGGCAACCCAAGCGACAGGATGTGACATCACGCCCTCGCTCACCTTCCTGTTGCTGTCATAGCCGGAGTCGGCGCCCAGCACGCTGCTGACCTCCACATAGGGAAACCTCTTCTCCAGCACCTTCACCACGTCTGCCACTCCCAGCTGTGCACCGCTGGGCACACGGTTAAACATCTAGAGAGAGGGAGGGAGAGAGGAGGAGGGAGAGAGGAGAGAGAGGAGAGAGGAGGAGAGAGAGATAGAGGAGAGAGGAGAGAGGAGAGAGGAGAGAGAGCGAGAGAGGAGAGAGAAGAGAAGGAGAGAGGAGAGAGAGAGCAAGGAGAGAGAGAGCGAGAGAGGAGAGAGAAGAGAAGGAGAGCAAGAGGGAGAGGAGAGGAGAGAGAGGAGAGAGAAGAGAAGGAGAGCAAGAGGGAGAGGAGAGAGAGGAGAGAGCGAGAGAGAGGGGAGAGAGAGGGAGAGAGGAGAGAGAGCAAGGAGAGAGAGCGAGAGGGAGAGGAGAGAGGAGAGAGAGAAGAGAAGGAGAGCAAGAGGGAGAGAGAGAGAGAAAGAGCGCAAGAGAGAGAGGGAGAAGAGGAGGAGAGAGCAAGAGAGAGAGAGAGACAGAGAGCAAGAGAGGGAGGGAGAGGGGAGGAGAGCAATAGAGAGAGAGCAAGAGAGAGGGAGAGGAGGTGGAGGAGAGAGAGCAAGCAAGAGAGAGAGCAAGAGAGGGAGGGAGAGAGGAGGAGAGCAAGAAAGAGGGGGAGGAGGAAAGAGAGAGAAAGCAAGAGAGGGAGGGAGAGAGGAGGAGAGCAAGAGAGAGGAAGAGGAGGAGAGAGAGCAAGAGAGGGGGAGAGAGAGAGCAAGAGAGGGAGGGAGAGGGGAGGAGAGCATGAGAGAGAGCGATAGGAGAGAGAGAACAAGCAAGAGAGAGAGAGAGCAAGGGAGAGAGAGGGAGAGAGCAAGAGAGAGGGGGAGAGGAGAGAGTGTGTCATACAGTATGTAAAGACCAATTTTAAGTGGAAAGCCTAACCAGGGACAGGGGCTGTAAATTATCCTTGGCTAGAAATCCTACATGCAATGCATCTATATCTTGTTACAATGTTTTCTTTTGCATTGTCCCTGACAAATAAACTAATAAATTAAAAATAAAAGGAGGAGGAGAGTGAGTGGGAGAGGGAGAAATGGGAACAGAGGGATGGACAGAGATAAAAGAGAAAGACTTTCTGGAGAGAGTTCTGATAAATGTGTAACACAGAACATTATGTCATATTTATCTTTGCCAATCTCTACATGTGAGACTGACTTACAGTATGAAACGTACAAGTTATAACTTATATGCTGTGATACTAAATACATGTATTTATAAATGTATTTATACATGATTTATGAATACATTTTCCATTACAGGAAACAGAATAGCACCTAAAAAGAAATATCACCAAACAACATCATAATTTTTGTTCAGAGTTGGCGCCCGTCAATAAGTACGACCGACTGCTATTCCACTAAATATCCCCAAAATATTCATGTTTAGGTTTACAGATTCAAATCCGAAAAGCCAAACAATTTCCATGTGTATCCAGTTCCCTGCGTTTCTCCTCTGCTTCCTTGAATAACACGAGTGCTCTTCAGGACGGGACTCACAGACATGACGGCGTCGAAGGCACTCTGGCTGTCCACCTCGTCGCAGATGTAGTTGTAGGCGCGAAGAAGCGCCACGCCCGCGTCCTGCATGCCGTCGATGTCCTCTCCGTCCGACACCACGAACACCAGCCCTATCCTGGAACGCACGCGACGCACCGCAATGTTATATGGCGCAAAGTTTCATTCCTTCTTCAACACTTATTTAGTCTCAAAAAGACCAGAGAGTTGAACTCTCATCTCAGATGATGTGGGGAAATACAGTACGAAAAAAAAAACAGCAGAAAGTCAAAAGGGTGAAATGGTTAAATCATTAAAGATTTAAAACCATCCAAAGGATACTAAAGTATTGAGTTATAATGGAAATCGCATGATGTTCCACGTGTCTGGGGCACAGAGGCTAAAAGCAGATTGCCAAAGTTCAGTGTAAACTCTGGGGGTTTGAAGTGGAAGCCGACCGCTGGAGCGGATATGATGAGGTCCAGAGGTCCAGTCCAATAATGAAGTGATATAACAGGGGGGGGGGGGGGGGGGATCTCCAACAATGGCTTTATATAGAAATAGATGTTGACTCTTAAAGTACCGTCTGTGATACCTCTACATTCACACTACAGCGGCGGGGCTGCTCACCACAACCATAAAAGCACAAACACAAGAGAGGAACAACAACAACATTGGGCCCAATTTCCCTCCAAACGACACAGGGGCCATGTTTGTAATAAATGCTTTAATCGTAACAAAACTATGAAAATTAACAAGGGTTTTCAGTGCCGCAACCTGTGCACTAGACCCAAACCATAACTCAAACCCACATTACTCCCAACCACCCTTGCCATAAAAAATTATAATAAAAAGAGAAACAACTGATTTACATGCCACGTGATTACATTTCATAGCTGCGCATATGGTCTGCATGATCAGTATTCAAACAGCCATCCCAAGAGGCAACAGGGAAATATCAAAGGTTTCCCGGTCCAATGCCATAACCTGACAAAACACCTACATGAAGAACGTTTTTCACTGGCTGACGTTTCAAAGGACCATATGTGAACTGTTTTATATGTGAACTGACACTTTTTAATTAATGAATTTCAATGTAATAGCGAAATAAATCTGTATTACAATCGTTTCAGGTTATAAGTAAAGGTCAATGCAAACAGCATAGCATGCACATCATGGGGACATGTTTCTCTGATGTCTCGTCTGTATGTCTGTCTCTGCTGTAACATGGTTGTCTCTCTGATGTCTGTATGTCTGTCTCTGTTGTAACATGGTTGTCTCTCTGATGTCTGTATGTCTGTCTCTGCTGTAACATGGTTGTATCTCTGATGTCTTGTCTGTATGTCTGTCTCTGCTGTAACATGGTTGTATCTCTGATGTCTTGTCTGTATGTATGTCTCTGCTGTAACATGGTTGTATCTCTGATGTCTTGTCTGTATGTCTGTCTCTGCTGTAACATGGTTGTATCTCTGATGTCTTGTCTGTATGTCTGTCTCTGCTGTAACATGGTTGTATCTCTGATGTCTTGTCTGTATGTCTGTCTCTGCTGTAACATGGTTGTATCTCTGATGTCTTGTCTGTATGTCTGTCTCTGCTGTAACATGGTTGTCTCTCTGATGTCTTGTCTGTATGTCTGTCTCTGCTGTAACATGGTTGTATCTCTGATGTCTTGTCTGTATGTCTGTCTCTGCTGTAACATGGTTGTATCTCTGATGTCTTGTCTGTATGTCTGTCTCTGCTGTAACATGGTTGTATCTCTGATGTCTTGTCTGTATGTCTGCCTCTGCTGTAACATGGTTGTATCTATGATGTCTTGTCTGTATGTCTGTCTCTGCTGTAACATGGTTGTATCTCTGATGTCTTGTCTGTATGTATGTCTCTGCTGTAACATGGTTGTATCTCTGATGTCTTGTCTGTATGTCTGTCTCTGCTGTAACATGGTTGTCTCTCTGATGTCTTGTCTGTATGTCTGTCTCTGCTGTAACATGGTTGTCTCTCTGATGTCTTGTCTGTATGTCTGTCTCTGCTGTAACATGGTTGGCTCTCCTATTCCAGAGGAGACACTGATCACTATCCCCTGCTGTAACAAGACTATTCCAGAGGAGACACTGTAATCACTATCCCCTGCTGTCACAAGACTATTCCAGAGGAGACACTGTAATCACTATCCCCTGCTGTCACAAGACTATTCCAGAGACACTGTAATCACTATCCCCTGCTGTCAGAAGACTATTCCAGAGGAGACACTGTAATCACTATCCCCTGCTGTCACAAGACTATTCCAGAGACACTGTAATCACTATCCCCTGCTGTCACAAGACTATTCCAGACACTGTGATCACTATCCCCTGCTGTCAGAAGACTATTCCAGAGGAGACACTGTAATCACTATCCCCTGCTGTCACAAGACTATTCCAGAGGAGACACTGTATTCACTATCCCCTGCTGTCACAAGACTATTCCAGAGGAGACACTGTATTCACTATCCCCTGCTGTCACAAGACTATTCCAGAGGAGACACTGTATTCACTATCCCCTGCTGTCACAAGACTATTCCAGAGGAGACACTGTAATCACTATCCCCTGCTGTCACAAGACTATTCCAGAGACACTGTAATCACTATCCCCTGCTGTCACAAGACCATTCCAGAGGAGACACTGTAATCACTATCCCCTGCTGTCACAAGACTATTCCAGGGGAGACACTGTATTCACTATCCCCTGCTGTCACAAGACTATTCCAGAGGAGACACTGTATTCACTATCCCCTGCTGTCACAAGACTATTCCAGAGGAGACACTGTAATCACTATCCCCTGCTGTCACAAGACTATTCCAGAGACACTAATCACTATCCCCTGCTGTCAGAAGACTATTCCAGAGGAGACACTGTATTCACTATCCCCTGCTGTCACAAGACTATTCCAGAGGAGACACTGTAATCACTATCTTCTGCTGTAACAAGACTATTCCAGAGGAAACACTGTAATCACTATCCCCTGCTGTCACAAGACTTCCAGAGGAGACACTGTATTCACTATCCCCTGCTGTCACAAGACTATTCCAGAGGAGACACTGTAATCACTATCTTCTGCTGTAACAAGACTATTCCAGAGGAGACACTGTAATCACTATCCCCTGCTGTCACAAGACTATTCCAGAGGAGACACTGTATTCACTATCCCCTGCTGTCACAAGACTATTCCAGAGGAGACACTGTATTCACTATCCCCTGCTGTCAGAAGACTATTCCAGAGGAGACACTGTAATCACTATCCCCTGCTGTCACAAGACTATTCCAGAGGAGACACTGTATTCACTATCCCCTGCTGTCACAAGACTATTCCAGAGGAGACACTGTATTCACTATCCCCTGCTGTCACAAGACTATTCCAGAGGAGACACTGTATTCACTATCCCCTGCTGTCACACGACTATTCCAGAGGAGACACTGTATTCACTATCCTCTAGCCTGCCCCTGCTGTCACAAGACTATTCCAGAGGAGACACTGTATTCACTATCCTCTAGCCTGCCCCTGCTGTCACAAGACTATTCCAGAGGAGACGCTGCACACACCTGAGTGGGATGTTGTTACTGTAGAACATTTCTGCGACACTCAGCAGCTCAGCAGAGTTCTCATGGGACGGGTCCAGAATAATCACCTGGAACACAGAAACACTTGTTCAAACCAACACACAATGGGACTGCTTTCTCACATGGATCAGTGCCCATTTAGATTCACACAGGGATAGGAGGTGGATTAATTAGGCGTACAGGAACACACCAGATTGTGGAAGTTTTTGCGGATCTGCCTGATGACTCCGGGGAAGGTCGGTCGTAGAAGCTCCTGGATGTTGTAGGGCCATGAGCTGTACCTGTGGTCCGTCTCCAGGTTGTTAATCCACTAGAAAAGGACAGGAAGGACAGGAGAAGAAAGGAAAATGAAAAGAAAGGAGGAGAGAAGAGGAGAGGAAAGGACGGGAAAAGAAAAGAAAAAGACAGGAAAAGAAAAGACAGGAAAGGAAAAAGTTAATTAAGGAAAGGAAAAGGAAAGGAAAAGAAAAGAAAAGAAACGGAACGGAACGGAACGGAAAGGAAAGGAAAGGAAAGAAAAGAAAAGAAAAGAAAAGGAGGGAGGAGAAGAGGAAATAATGTTACAGCAGCAGCCAGGAAGTAATATTCCCCATAACTCCCACATATCTCACACCAATGTAGACATGGTCATTAATGTCTCGAGTACTTTGACACTACTTTGTTTCATCTTCGCAGTCAATGATCTGTAGTGCTAAACTCATCATAAAATCAATAATGATATTTTCCATTTATCTGCCTTCTGTTGCGTGAGACTATTCCAAATAATGACTCAACTGTCCGCTGCGCCAGAAGGGGTTTCAGCAAGGGTACAGCAAACTGCCATTTTGTTTTTCATTTTCTGATTACACTTTTGAAAATCCCACCCTGTTAAAGCCATATATGCACCATGAAAAATAAGCTTTTCAATAACTAAATATAGCTTTTCAGTCATTTCATATCATTACTCATGGCTATAACATAACTTACAATATGTACCTTTTTCCTGTGGTTGATTAGTACTTTATTTACATACTTTAAGCAAGATCGTATGTGTGTGTGTGTTTCTCTGTGTGTGTGTGTGTGTGTGTTTCTCTGTGTGTGTGTGTGTGTGTGTGTGCGTGTGCATGTGCGTGTCTTCATACACTGATAGCAGGGCTACGGATGTCGACAGCGTACTCAGAGTCTGAGGGCTGGACGTTGAGCTTCAGGATGTCGTGGATGAAGGGCGTCTCGATCAGCAGGGAGCGCAGACCCTCCATCACCCTGGCCTCGCTACGCAACACCTCAAACACACTGCAGAGGAGAGGAGAGGGAGGGAGGGAGGAAGCGAGTTAAGGCTGTCCCCGAAGCCTGTTTTTGGGATTCGAACTTCGTCAGGGTTTTTCGAACGGACGTTCAGTTCAGTTATTTTTTATTTCGGGCTTTGGACACATAACAACGGTCATTCCATAAATCACCAAAGTTTTATCAGCTGCTATTGCAGCATTGTCCAATTGACCGAAAAGGGCTAGGGAGAAGCACTATACTAGGCTTGTCGGGCCTTACCCCTGAAGACTTACGTTTAATATATATATATATTTTTTACATACATACATAGTAGATACATATAGTACACATTACAGTATAGTATACCTGCAGTATATAATAGTATATACTATATAGTATATAATAGTGTATACAGCACATATATAATGTGATGCGAGATATATAGTACCGGTACATGATATATACAATATAATATAGTACCATAATATAATAGTATATACTGCAAATATAGTTCAATATAATATACAAATGAATTATAATATGTAATATGATATAGCATACAATACAGTATCATACGTTTTTTTTTTTTTTAATATGCAATTAAAGCTCTTCTTCCCTTCTGTATCTATCAAAAATTGATTTTTTTTAGTCTAGATTTGAATTGATTTATGTTTTCACAATATTTTAGTTCATCCTCTAGCACTGTCAAGCCCATTCCACAGGGTGGCTCCGTAAGAGGAGATACACATTATTTTCAGGTTGGTTTTCATCACAGGTTTTTTGAAGTTCAATGGTCCTCTGAGGTTGTATCCCCCCTCTTTATCCAGAAATTTGCTTCTTACATTTACCGGTAATTGATTATTTCTTGCTTTGTACATAACTTGCAGAGTTTTAAAGTTTACCATATCAATGAACTTCAAAATGTGTGATTGTAGAAACAGTGTGTGGTCCCGATATCCTGCATTGTTTATTACTCTTATTGCTATTTTTTTGTAGGATAGTCAATGTATTTATGGTTGTTTTGTATGTGTTACCCCATACCTCTGTGCTGTAATGCAGGTAAGGCAAGATCATTGCACAGTACAGAGTGTGCAATGAGTTGGGATTGAGTACATGTCTTACCTTACTAATAATGGAGATGCTCTTTGCCATCTTAGCCCTCACATATTCTATATGGGGTTTCCAGCAGAGTTTATGGTCTAAAATCACTCCCAGGAATTTATTTTCATATACTCTTTCTATTCTATTATTATCTATTATCAACTCAATGTCTGTTTTTATCTGGCGGTTTCCAAACACCATACATTTTGTTTTATTTAGATTTAAAGATAATTAATTTATATCAAACCAGAGTTTGTATTTATTCATTTCTATTGTTAAGACTGCCATAAGATGCTGGATGTCCTCCCCTGTACAGAACATGTTAGTGTCATCAGCAAATAGTACACACTTCAATACATTTGACACCAAGCACAAATCATTAATATATAAATTAAACAGTTTGGGTCCCAGAACCGAGCCTTGAGGGACTCCACACATTATTTTCATACATCTAGATTTGCAATCTCCAAGTTGTACAATTTGTTCTGTTTTTTATGTAGCTAGTTTCAAGCCAATCTGACACAACCCCTCTGAAGCCATATTTAACCATTTTCCTTATATGGATTTTGTGATCTATTGTGTCAAAGGCCTTCTTTAAGTCTACAAAGACTCCCAACTGTGTACAACTTTGTATCTATGTTTGTTATTACCTATCTATGTTTGATGTTCGAACCTTCGTTTTTAATTAAACATTTAAAAAATATTTTTAAATTTTAATTCTTTATAAATATCCTCAAACTAAATCCTCAATTTCAATAAAGTGATTAATCAGATTAAATGAGTCTTCTTTTTATTATTATTAATTAAATCAACTTTCCAGACCCAGACCAGGGAGAAGCCCCACCCCAACTAAATCAACTTTCTTTATCATCAGTTTTTTTTTAATACTATAATATTAGTGTAGCCTAATCTTTATCCGCAACTGTGAAGAAAAACCCCATTGGTTTAAACAGAATGAATAGAAAAAAAAATATATATATATATATATATCGGTATATATATCGGTATATATATCGGTATATATATATATATTTTTACATTTGAAAATTTTTAAATAAAAAAATCGAATGTTGATTTAGAATTCGAATGCCACATTCGAAGGTTCGAACGTTTGGGCTCAGCCCTAGAGTGAGTGAGTGAGTGAGTGAGTGAGTGAGTGAGTGAGTGAGTGAGTGAGTGAGTGAGTGAGTGAGTGAGTGAGTGAGTGAGTGAGTGAGTGAGTGAGTGAGTGAATGAGTGAGTGAGTGAGAAGTAACGGGTCATTTACATCAAGACGTCACCATCACTTTCATACCAACCGTGCCCTTATTGGAGTATTTACTGTATGTTGACGAAACTGACGAGTTATATTCATTAAAGAAAGTTGATTTAATAAAAAAAATAATACTCATTTAATCAGAGTAATCACTTTATTCAAATTGAGGATTTAGTTTGAGTATATTTAAAAAATATATACATGATTACGTCATAAAATATGACGAGAGACATTCAAAGCTTCATTCGAATACTTCAATAGAAGCTTTGAATGTAAAAAAATTATTCTAGTGTTAATCAAAGACGGTATTATGTTACACTTTGCATTGTGGGGTACATTAGGATGACTGAATGATAACATGGGGCAGACATCTTTAATACTGTTTGCCCCTTCACACATCTTGTAGGCCGCTAGCAAAGTCACCTTATGGAGAAAAGAAGTATTCAAACAACTAAATGAGACCGAAACGTGTCTTTTTCTTCAAATCAGCAAACATTGGTCTGAAGTATAATTTCAGCCAGAGTGAAAGTGAGTGAGACGCGTAGACAGAGAGCGAGAGAGAGAGAAAATGAGAGTGAAAATTTAGAGATTAGAGGGACGGAGAGCTAATTATTCAATTTAGGAGTGCCTGAATGTAAATGTGTAATTATAGCTTGTGTGTGAGTTATGTGCGGAAAAGAGAATGAAGGTTTGACTCAAATGCACAATTATAGCCTGTGTTGCACATGTATGTATGATACCGTTTTTCTAATCTTTGTGTGTGTGTGTGTGTGTGCATGTGTGTGCGTGTGCGTGCATGTGCGTGCGTGCGCGTGCGTGCGTGTGTGTGTGCATGCGCGCACCTGAAGATGTCCTGCGTGTCAAGATCTATGTGTAGTCCATTGATGAACAAGGCAGAGTCCCCCGGCTGCAGTCCCAGAGTTCCTTTGAAGAACTACAGAAGGAGAAGAAGAAGAAGAGGAGATGGGGAAACACATGAAACACGTGTTCACTTCAAACCCAGAAGCCCTGTCACACTCCACTGAGGGAGTCATCGCCATACTGTACATTAATCAAATGGTTAAAAATAAATAAATAAAAAAGAAACACAACGTTAAAGCCTGTCACCTCAGACTCAATTATACGGTAAGAGGAGCACTCGACACAGAGCCGTAGCGAGGCAGGTGGACAGCTCTGAGCAGGCAGTGGCAGCTCCGTTTAAAAGTGAGTCCATTTAGACCACTCCATAGTAAACACATCCAATTAATAGATGGGGGAGTCTGTGTGTGTGTGTGTGTGTGTGTATGCGCGCGCACATGTGTGTGTGTGAGTGTGTTTGTGTGTGTGAGTGTGTTTGTGTGTGTGAGTGCGTTTGTTTGTTTGTGTGTGTTTGTGCGTGCACACACAGGCAAAAGGGAAAGGAAATATCCGTGTCGTTTGGCACAGTCACATCTCATTACAGCAACACAAAGACTTCAGATTAATCATACATCAGACACTGCAATTACAACAAGACGTGATTAACACAAATATTGTTCATCCTGCTTAAATACTGTGTGAGAGAGAGCATTCATCTTTTTGATTGATTGTGTGTGTGTCCACGCTACAATCAATAATAATTTTGGACTGCAGAAATGACTTAGTAGCTGAATGATCCTGAATTATTTTCATCTCCAGGCCTGGATTGGCCATCAGGAGATTCAGGACAATTCCCTATGGCCTGCTTGCCTGTATTTGCCTGTAGCCACCCATGGCCTGTGATCAAAACACAGCACCAAAAAAACCTAAATTGAGTGTGGCCGGGTAGTGTAGAGGTCGAAGCACTCGCCTACCACTGTAGAGACCGGGTTCAATTCCTGACAGCAGCACCTGCAGCTTGGTCAGTGTTCCCTATGAACACACAGTTGGCAGTGTTCGCGGGTGGGACGCCAGCGGGCCCTGTCACTGCAATAGCGACTCCTATTGGCCTGTTCAGCATTTAACTTTGCATTTAGATTCTGACTGGAAAAAATCCATAATCAAATCCTTAACACATTCCCACGGCAAAGACGAGTGTACTCGTTATAGCCCGCCAATCGTTGGACGCCAACAACGAGTCCAACTCGATATTATGATCGTTATTTCTTTTGTTGGCTATTTCCATTCATAATTCATCCTGCTGTGCTGTGGGAATGTGTGGCACTCTGTCTGAGACCGCAACGGTCCGATACCGCCGCCTAACGCCTTGCGGCCGCTATTGCACTCCATTTGAAACGATGTGGCTTGTTGTCTGGGCCGAGCTGCAGCGTGGGGGCGGAGTCTGAACACTCGGGCAGGGCAAGCGGTTCTAACAGATGCACCCCCCCCCCCCCCCCTTCATGTTCACAGCTGGATAACGTTGGACACACGATCGCAATCAGTACTTGGAATGGCGATCAGATAATTGGATTCTTCTTTTTGCAGTACATCATAGACAAGGTAAGGACTATATGTTATCAATCTTGCGTTGATCCGATAATTTTTTCCCGCGATCGGAGCGTGTGTCTGTGGTTTGTCGCGATCTCGATTCATAGACCTATGCAATTTCATTTCTAAGTTATGACGATATTTTTTTTATTAAAACATTTCAAAATTAAAATTTTTAATTTTTTAGTTTGTTTACTTTGTTAAATGACGATTCTGACTCGAGTTATTTTGTATGTTACAAGAGACTTAAGTTTAAGTCAAGCACTTTCATATACCGTAATTCCTCTAATAGTAACCGGTATTCAATTAAAAACCGGGGCCCTCATTCATCAACGTGATGTAGAAAATGTTCTATTTCCATACTTAAGCACAGAATTTAGAATCTGTGCACGCGCGGTTAGGTGGTCGAGCGGAGATTGCGTTCGTCACCAGCCCCGGAGCTGTGAGCTTGGTTCGCCTGTTCGAATCCAGCTCACAGCTCCGGGGTTGTCACCAGCTTGGCTGGCCGTCTGCACTGATACAATTGGCTGTATCAGAGGGTGGGAGAAGCTGGCGGGGTGGGTCCGGGTCGTTGTAAACAGCGACTCCTACAGTTCGGTCGGGGCGCCTGCTAAGCGCGGATTGGACGTGAGGGGGATAGTGTGGTCCTCCCACACGCTACGCCCTCTCAATGAGAATCCGCGCTGCCAGGTGAAAAGAAGCAGTGATTGGCTGGACGTGTGTCGGAGGAAGCACGTGGTAGCCTCCACTCTCCCAAAATGATCCGACTGTGGGGGGTAAAGCGCAGCGACCAGGAAGGGACTGGGAATTGGCATACGACTAACATTGGGATGGGAGAAAATCGGAGGAAAATGGAGGGGGAAAAAAGACCAAAAAAAAATTAAAAAATAAATCTGTGCACGCACAAAAAAAAAAGGATTTTTCACATGTGCGTACACAGGTTCTACGCACACCTGTCTTGATAAAGCTTGTTGAGCTTGTGCACTGTTTTAAGTATTTGCATACCAGAACCGCCCCGATTAACCATATACGGTAATGGAATACCCCCATGAAATGTGGAAAAATGGACTAAGCCGAGGGAAGCGTGTTATGTGACAGGCTGACAGACGTGTACACGTACGGTGATGTCGGATATGATATCTATTAACCATTGCTGCCTGGGCAGCGCAAACACTAATAAAGACCGTGCTGGAATATGACTGCCTTTTCCCGTTTTGTTTGATTAATACCCAGGGATTAAAGTTCTCCTCAATTTTATTCCAAATCGCGACGGATTTTCCGTCAATTTTCTACCTGCTGCATATGATTTCTAGAGGCATACAATCTATTTTGATGTCAGTATTGGGTAGCCTATATAAACAATAATACGAGAGCATATACAAGAACAATGAATCTCACTGCCATGTATGATGTAGCCTGCCTTTCAATACATGAACTTGAATTCCATCATGTTTGTGTGCTGTTGTCACAATGGGTGGTACCGGTACAGTAATAACAGTCTACACAATATCACGATGGACCATGCCATGTAGCCTATGTTCTATTATGACATGATCTGTGACGACAAATGTTCTAGAATGTTTGATTAAGATATCATACTCTGACAGCATGCCTATGATCAACAAAAACGCGAACTTGAATCCCATCATCATATTTACATAGTCTGTCCACTATCTGGTGTCATTGCAATGCGTTTTTTATTCTTTCTTATACAGTAAAAAGGGGGAAGAACACTATATCGTGGGTGTTCATATGACTTGTATTCTGCTTACAGCTTCGAAATTCCACTTGTTTCGTTTAACGTAAAGCCTTTTAAATATAATCAAAACGTTCCCGTGTTTCTGCGGTCTGTGCGCAAAATAATAACGAGTTGAGCTACGCGGAGCGCAGTCAGTCAGTACACCCCGTATATTCCGATAACGCTATATAAACCATGCTGCATTCATTCTGAGAGAAAGATCTATTATTCCAAATGCTATTTATAGGGTTTTGACCATAATTACACTACTGTTGCTATTTTACAATGAACTATAATGAATTACGGTTCATACAGAACATGCCAGTGTTGAAACTAATGCACAGAAGCTCATTTCCTTGTTGTAATAATATATTCTACCAACGGGCGCCAGGTACGCATGGTCCGAGCTGTGCGTAAATATAAGCACGAAGTCAAGTTCAAGTTGAAATTGATGAATCCCACACTCTGCTTAGAAATGGTCGTACGCACAGCTTAAGCACATATCTGTGTGTAAATCACGTTGATGAATGAGGGCCCGGGTCTCTATTAATGACCGGGTGCGCTGTTGAGCTAAGCAATTATAAGCCGGCCTCCTAATACAAGCCGGGTTTCATGTATATTAGAGGAATTATGGTATTTCCCTCAACGGATTTACCATAGGCAATATATTTTGTTATTGTTGTTATATGCTGGCCTGGCTGTGCAGTAAATACCATATAATGGTATGGTGTTAATGTTTACCAAGAGAGTAAGCCTACCTCAGAATTGTATAAAACAAAGTTATTATTATTATACCAGTATTGTGATTGCACTATTTTACTTTATTTAACTTTTTTTGACCACCTGTAATTGCACTGTTTACTACCGTATTTCATACAGTACTTGGTTTCAATAAATGAACCCAGTACATTTTACTGGGTTCAAACTGACACAAAATGTTGATTTATTCATTATGATCCGTTTGAAAATTAGAAATATAGGCCTCTCTCTTATACAAGCCTGGTATCCGCTACAGTTGAAACAAATACAAGCCGGGGTTACTATTAGAGGAATTACGGTATGTTATGTTTAAGTTTAAGTCGAGCACTTTGATTATGTTATGTTGTCTGTTTAAGAAAAGAGTGCAATAAATGATTTTATTGAAAAAATAAGAATCGTGTGAGAGAATCATGATCTCAATTCTTAGAGAGAAAAATCGTGATTCACATTTGAGCAAGAATCGCCCAGCCCGACACCAAACCCAAAACCGTGATACAGTATGAGCCGAACCATGATTTCTGTGAACCCTTCCACCCCTGGACTACACCCTCCCTCCCCAGACTGAAGTCGCGCAAGAATCGGCATAACGACGAAAGTGGGGAAATATAGTGGGGATGAAACTAATTTAGTCCCGTCCAAAACACATTATACTGTTCTGTTCACCGAGACACACAGTGTAACTGAAGTGCTTTTACAATAACATACTAAGCCTAGGGAGTAGGGACAGATAAGGTAAATACCGTATATCGAAGTAAATGTTTATTACAACATCACAGCGTCATCATAGGAGCCCTGTTGTGATGGTTACAGGGAGCGAGCGTTAGTGAGCAGAGTTAATGGTTCAGTACAGGGAGGAGAAAAGCACTGGGCTGGGCTGCTGCTGCTGCTGCTTGGTAGCTTATATTAAACACAGTATGTCAGCTCTTATGGAACCAGTATTTCACCCATGTGTGGAATGGAATAATACGATGGAATTAAGTGACCCTGTGACCTTTGTGGAATGGAGAGTGCTGTTGTTGCTTGTGACTATTAGACCTATAGAGGACATTGTTTTAAAGGAAGCTAAAACAACTCAGTCAAAAAGTGACTATATGAGTATGGTTTGCAGCTCTGTCTAAAAGGCAGTGGTGTGTGTGTGTGTGTGTGTATTTGTTGTATACACTTGCGTGTGTGTGTATTTATTGTGTGTAAGGTAGCCTGACCTGGGTGGGGTATAACTCCTGGCCTGAATTATTGCCCTGTTCATCCCTAATGTCGTTTACTATTCATAACACATAAGTGTAGGAGGGGGAGGGGGACTCCTCATCTTGTATTTCCCATGTGAGCAGCTCAGGAGACGGGGGGACGTGGTTGTTGTGTATAATTACATCGTCTATTATCCTGGTATTGGATTATGTTTATAAACAGTTGCACCCTAATCCTAGTTTATCACCGACCATTAAACGTGACGGCCCGGCAGCTCTGGAATGTGCTTACGTGCACTTAATCAGGACCACAATGAGAAGAACAGAAACACATTGAGGACGACGGAGAAATCAAGCTGCAGATAAGAGGACAGATGTTGTCCGTCGGAGTCCGGAAGTTTAGAGCAGACGATGCGGAGCCTTCTGTATTATTCGTGACAGCAGAGTGCAAATGGCTTTTTACAAACCGATACAATAAAGACACAGACCATGTTTCTTGTCTTGCAGTACCCACAATAAAGACACAGACCATGTTTCTTGTCTTGCAGTACCCACAATAAAGACACAGACCATGTTTCTTGTCTTGCAGTACCCACAATAAAGACACAGACCATGTTTCTTGTCTTGCAGTACCCACAATAAAGACACAGACCATGTTTCTTGTCTTGCAGTACCCACAATAAAGACACAGACCATGTTTCTTGTCTTGCAGTACCCACAATAAAGACACGGACAATGTTTCTTGTCTTGCAGTACCCACAATAAAGACACAGACCATGTTTATTGTCTTGCAGTACCCACAATAAAGACACAGACAATGTTTCTTGTCTTGCAGTACCCACAATAAAGACACAGACAATGTTTCTTGTCTTGCAGTACCCCCAGTGCTTTGCACTGCTTCAACATGTATGCATCTTGCCTGCGCAGGCCAGGCATCCACCATAAATAACCGTCAGTTTTGTCATTTTCTTGCCCCTACCCTTCTGTCCCCTCAGATCTACCCCAGCCAGCCCTCGCTCCACCGCCAGCTAGGGGGGGCGTCACTGCAGTGAATCCCAGGGCTTCCTCTCGGCAGTGGAACGATATTCATAGCGGGTAGCAGATGGATAAGGACCACACCACCCCAGTCCTAAAATAACCTCTATTGGTTTCCTGTCTCCCACGGATGAATTATAATATCCTGGTCCTCACCTACAAAGCCCTTCATCGACTGAAACCCTCCCCCCTCACAGACCTCCTCTCCCCCTAGTACCAACCAGGCCGAGGAAGCAAAGAAAGCTACTAAAAGCCCTCTGAAGCTCCACTAGGTCTGCCCCCTGGTGGACGGGTGACGGAGAGATGGAACCTCACCTTCTGGTTCTCTCCGATCTCTTTGCGGATCTCAGCGCTGACCACTGTTCTGGTGATGGACCTGAAGGGATAGGGGCAGAGCAACTCGTTAGACTTAAGAAACAGACAGTATTTGCGACTCATCTGTGAATGTCAACATCATAATGTCTATTCTTAACCCATTCAGTGCCAACCACGAGTATAGTCGGTTTAACTCGCCCATCGCTTGCGTGCCAATCACGAGTATAGGCGGGTTTTTATCGTTATTTATTTTATTAGCGATATCCATTCATTTTTCATCCATCCAGCCTGACGTTATCATTGGGAATAGGTCTGAGCTCGCAAAGGGCAAATACCGCCGCCTATCGTCTCCCGGATGGTATTGCACATCATTGGATTGGATTGGCTGGGACTGTGCATCAAAAAAATAAATCCGGTCCAGGTTTTACTTCTCGGGCATGCAGCTGGATACTATTGCATTGACTCCCCCGACTGGGAGCATCGTGGATTATGTGTTTTGGACTACAACGTTGGATCAATGGACGCGATCAATATTTGGAATGGCGATCAGGAATTGGATTAATCTTTTTGCATGACATCAGATGTGAGGTAAGGCCTTTATGTAACAAATCTTGGGGTAATCAGATGTTCCTTTCTCCGCCATCGGAGCGTGTGTGTGTGTGAGGTTCGCGCCGACCAAAGTACGGAGAAGCGATTTTCAGACCCCGCTTCTTTTCGTGCATGAGGACACATACTATTGATAATCTAGCGTTTATTTGAAACCGCTTCATAAATCAGATGAAAAATGACAACGTGTTTTGTGTATTCCACTAAAGGGCTATTATCATGTCTTTCTCTGGAATTACTAGAAATCTCCAAAGCTATACACGTATTCAAAACGGTATAAAACGGAAATGTACTGATGAAAAAACAATCCGTTTCGTACATGTTGACTGCAAGCAAGTCATTGATAAGCGACGGGTGTATTAGACCCATAGCCATCATTTAAGATATAGTTTAAGCGTTCGCAAATATCCCCGTCCTCCCATTGACTAAAGCGCTGGCCTACAAGCCCTAATTTGGTCATATGGGCGTGGCTCTGAGTGGGGTTAAAGTCTGTGTCTGTTACAGCAATATATTAATATTGTGATTATTTTTAGATTTTGTGAATCAAGATATACATTTCCTTTTTGCCTAAATGCTCAAAGAATTTCTCACTAAATTATAGTTCATGTATCACATTACCATGCAGTCCAATATGATGATTATCTAACGTGTGATTCTCTACACGTAAGCAGATATATCGTCTATCAAAATCCTTCTGAATATTGATGTTGTGTGATGTGATGAATACTGATATTTACTTTTTCCCCATATCGCCCAGCCCTGTTGTCTGTGTGTCCATGTGTGTGTGTGTGTGTGTGTTCAAATTGGTATTCTATACCTGGCTTTGGTGGGGAAGTTCTGACTCAGGTCCCTCATGACGGTGAGAGCATCAACAGATGGAGCAGCAAGAACACGAGCTGCCGTCTGGAAACTCAGATCTGTGAGAGAGAGAGAGGAGAGAGGAGAGAGAGAGAGAGAGAGAGAGATATTTACTATTAATATTTTATTGTTTGTGGGGCTTTTCTGCTTTGGCAACATGTTTGATCCAAAATGCCACGCCAATAAAGACCACTGAATTGAACTGAGGAGAGAGAGAGACAGAAAGAGAGCTGGGAGTCAGAGAAAGAAAGTAGGAGAGAGGGAAGGAGAAAGAGAGCTGAGAGTCAGAGAAAGAGAGTAGGAGAGAGGGAAGGAGAGAGAGCAGAGAGTCAGAGAACAAGAACCACACGGAGAGAGACAACGGATTCAATACAGATCATTACTATACTGTTATTGTTGTTATTTGATATTGTTATGTTTAGTATTGTTATTATTATTGTTGTCGTTACTGTGTTGTGTGCTGTGGTGTTTAAAAATAAATAAAATAAAAAAGATTGATTCATCGATTGATTAAAGCAAACTTTAATAATTTCTTTTTTTTTAATAATAATACTTTTTTTTATATAATTTTTTCAGGAGAGGCAGGGGCTCCCATCAAGGCAATGGTAGGGGAAACACTGAGGAGAGGAAGAGAACAGAGCTGACAAGAGTGTGGGATGTGGTGTGGTCTGGGCTCTGCTGCAGGGGGGAGACGGGTGGGAGTGGCTCACGGGAACAGAGCCAGGGTGAGTTGATTGGCACAGGTGTTACTCTCTTTATAGCAGCATGCTGGACCTGGATAGGGGGCTTTTTGGACACGCTGACGAGAAGCTGGGAGAGGCTGCGTCAGGAAAAGCTAGCTGGAACTGTGTGTGTGTGTGGACCGGCCAGAAGTTATTATTATGAGTGTCAAGCTGCGGTGCGGTATATTGTGTGCGCTCGTGAAATAAAATGTGCTTTATTTTGAGAAGCAAAAACGGTCTCCACCCCGTGCTGTGTTGAGTAAAGAACCTGAGGGGGTAAGAGCCTTCAATGGTACATGGGGTATATAGAGAGAGTGCAGAGAAACACCGCAACACAGAGTGACTCACTACAGACAGAGAGAGAGCAATTAGTACCAAACACACAGTTTTCACCTCTCAATGGACTTGGTGATCAAAGCATCTGCATCAACAGTGAAAAGCCTTTTTATTATTAACTATATTTTTTGTTCCTACTGTAGCTACATTTCAAAACGACCGATGTAAATTAGCCCTCGGCAAACCCAACGTCAGTGCATTTGAGAAATATTCTCACTCGTACGGGAAGACTATTCAGCACTCGAAAACACCCAGGAAGAGACTGCAGGAGAACATTCGGTGTGGTTTGTATGTAGTGAGCAGCTCCATGGGGTTGTTGTGTCGGTTATTATATTAGTCCCAGAGGGGGGTCTGTTTCTGGGTAAACAGGCAGTGCTAATGAGACCCACTAGGGTTGAGGATAAAGATAGCAGGACAGAACCGGGCCACTCCCCAACAACCGATCCAATCTCCTCACGTTCTCTCTCCACACCACCTTATAGAACGCCACATGCTTTAGAATTTGAAGACAACGTAATCTAGACGGCTGGTACAAATAATCCCTTAATCTAAAATAATACACGTGAGGACTCCAATATAAACTATTAACTTCTATTTTATTCATTTTGACATTTCGTTTAATTGGTAGTCATAGCAGTCGATGATCCTATTTTTTCATAACCAAACTTAAAAAGTGTAATTGGACCATTAGGCCACGATAGCCAACTAAAAATATAATGATTAAAAAAAGAAAAGTAAAAAGAAAAGGAGCCTTTTCACCCATTTCAACACTTTAGAGAACAGACGTTCTCATATTCTGGCATTACCACTTTTTAATTGCAGTCTTACAGGAAGGTTTTCAAAAGAACTGCATGACGGCACGTGGGCATAAACGGATGCACTTAGGGCTGAGAAATATGGTCAAAATATCATCACAATAGTTTCCCTAGTTATGACTGTATTGCGTTTTCCAGTAAAAATTACAATGTGATATATATATATATATATATAGATGCCAAAGCCAGCCACTCCTTCCATTAGCAAAGCACTCTGGCTCTCTGCAGGCTTTGATCAGGCCAGTCTCAGTAGTCCTTCCAGTAATTCCAGATTGTAAAACAGATTGTAGCTACGTTTTCTTCCTCCACACCAGTGTTAGAAGAAGTGCTAGAAGAAGAACGGTTCTGGGCTTATTGTATTATGCTGGCACACTGACATATGACGACTATATGCTGTGATTTAAAACAAGTCGACGGGGAGTCGAAATATGATTTTTATCTAGTTTTAGTTCCACACATTGTATGTTCTTTTACCAGTTTTAGCCCTTCTTATTTTATGTTTTTTTCTACTCTTTTACTAGTTATAATATTTTTTTTTACTCCTTACTGGTTTTAGTCTTGCTTATTTTACATTCTCTTTTTTTACTCTCTTGCTAGCTTTTATGTTCTTTTACAATGTAGCGCTTTGAGATTTGCTCCACAACTATAAAGTGCCCTACAAATCAAATATATTATTATTATTATTTACATTTAGTAATTTAGCTATCCAAAGCGACTTACAAGTTCTGTACAACAGGGTACAACTCTTTCAGCGGAGTAACAATGTTCTTCAACAGTGTTGAACTTGAGTGCTACAGTCTTGAGTGCATAGTAGTAAAGACATATTAGGTAGTAATATAGGGAAGGAAGACTATTTAATAGCAAAGTGCATGATTGTAAAAGACAGTACGAAGGTGAGTATTTATTTTATTTCAGATATTGAAAATAATTAATAATAAATTAAATAAAATACTAACCTTCCTACGTCATAAGACGGTAGTACCCAATACTGCCAGAGTTGTACCCTTCCTGCTGACCTGTTGTACAGAACTTGTGAGTAGCTTTGGATAAAAGCGTTCAGCTAGATGACTAAATGTAAATAATGAGTTGGCCTTTCATCAGAATGGAAAGGCCACGCCCCCCCAGTGTAATGACCACAGGAAGGCCACCCCCCCCAGTGACTCAGTGTAATGACCACAGGAAGGCCACGCCCCCCAGTGACCCAGTGTAATGACCACAGGAAGGCCACGCCCCCCAGTGACCCAGTGTAATGACCACAGGAAGGCCACGCCCCCCAGTGACCCAGTGTAATGACCACAGGAAGGCCACACCCCCCAGTGACCCAGTGTAATGACCACAGGAAGGCCACGCCCCCCCAGTGACCCAGTGTAATGACCACAGGAAGGCCACGCCCCCCAGTGACCCAGTGTAATGACCACAGGAAGGCCACGCCCCCCACTGACCCAGTGTAATGACCACAGGAAGGCCACGCCCCCCAGTGACCCAGTGTAATGACCACAGGAAGGCCACGCCCCCCAGTGATCCAGTGTAATGACCACAGGAAGGCCATGCCCCCCCAGTGACCCAGTGTAATGACCACAGGAAGGCCATGCCCCCCAGTGACCCAGTGTAATGACCACAGGAAGGCCATGCCCCCCCAGTGATCCAGTGTAATGACCACAGGAAGGCCACGCCCCCCAGTGATCCAGTGTAATGACCACAGGAAGGCCATGCCCCCCAGTGACCCAGTGTAATGACCACAGGAAGGCCATGCCCCCCCAGTGATCCAGTGTAATGACCACAGGAAGGCCATGCCCCCCCAGTGATCCAGTGTAATGACCACAGGAAGGCCACGCCCCCCAGTGATCCAGTGTAATGACCACAGGAAGGCCATGCCCCCCAGTGACCCAGTGTAATGACCACAGGAAGGCCATGCCCCCCCAGTGATCCAGTGTAATGACCACAGGAAGGCCACGCCCCCCAGTGATCCAGTGTAATGACCACAGGAAGGCCACGCCCCCCAGTGACCCAGTGTAATGACCACAGGAAGGGAAGTCAAAAGCGGAGGAGGGGAAACACATTACTAAAGCAAACGTGAAAAACTAGCTCATTCGCTAAACTCTGGCGCATTTACATTGATGTGGAAACTGATAGTGTTGATTGATGTGCACTGTCCCTGGGTAAAACATTTAGAAATAAACTAAACTAAGAAAGCCATTCAAATTTTGTCACGGTTAATAAAATGACAAGTCATCATTTTCAAAAATAAAAAATTGATTTATGGCCCACCGGCATATTGTGTGTGTACGATTTGGTTTTGAGTGGCACAGCGATTCCCATGCCATTTGCCATGCCTGCACTTTTGCACCAGCCATGTCAACGGAGCTTTCCGAATACAGACCCAGAAGTCTCCGAGCACAGTGCACTGTGTGTCCGTGTTTAACCTGAGCCCGACGCAAACAGGAAACAGAGCGACAGATTCAGCCCAAACAGGAAACAGAGCGGTAGATTCAGCCCAAACAGGAAACAGAGCTACAGATTCAGCCCAAACAGGAAACAGAGCTACACATTCAGCCCAAACAGGAACCAGAGCGACACATTCAGCCCAAACAGGAAACAGAGCGGTAGATTCAGCCCAAACAGGAAACAGAGCGACAGATTCAGCCCAAACAGGAAACAGAGCGACAGATTCAACCCAAACAGGAAACAGAGCGACAGATTCAGCCCAAACAGGAAACAGAGCGACAGATTCAGCCCAAACAGGAAACAGAGCGATAGATTCAGCCTCGAGTGCAGCCCGGTGGGGGTCTCGATGTCAGACCCACCTTGCATCTGCCAGACTTTGAGAGGAAACATCTCATTGGTGCTCTCAACCAGGTGCTTCCTCAACTCCTTCAGCTGCTCCTTCAGCTCCGGGTACAGAATCCTGGTAGAGGAGAGAGAGAGGGAGAGGAGAGGAGAGGGAGAGAGGGAGAGAGGAGAGGGAGAGGGAGGGAGAGAGGGAGGGGAGAGGAGAGGAGAGGGAGAGGGAGAGAGGGAGGGGAGGGAGAGAGGAGAGGAGAGGGAGAGGGAGGAGAGAGTGAGAGGAGAGGGAGGAGAGAAGAGGGAGGAGAGGAGAGGAGAGGGAGAGTGAGAGGGAGAGGAGAGGAGAGGGGAGGGAGAGAGGGAGAGGGAGAGAGGGAGAGAGGGAGAAGGGGGAGAAGAGAGGGGAAAGGGAGAGAGGGGGTGGAGAGGAGAGGGAGGAGGAGAGGAGAGGAGAGGGAGAGAGGAGGAGAGGAGAGGGAGAGAGGGGGAGAGGAGAAGAGAGGGAGGGGGAGGAGAGGGAGGGGGAGAGGAGTGGGGAGAGGGAGAGGGGAGGAGGAAGAGAGAGAGGCAGATGAGAGGGAGAGGGATGAGAGGAGAGGGAGGAGAGGGGGAGGAGAGGAGAGGGAGGGAGAGAGGGAGGGGAAGGAGAGGAGAAAGTTAGGAAGTGCATTACGTAGCCTTCAGTACAATGCAGCCAAGTATTTATCAAAAGCAGAATACCAAAAGTCACTCACTTCAGTTTACCAAAGAGGAATCCTTGGACCTCATCTAGAGGATCGTTCTCTACTGTAGCGTTCACATCCGCTCCTGAAGACAACAATCAATTCATCAATCATAAACTGACATATAGTGTTTCCTAATTTCACAAGATATTGCGCGTGTCTGCGTGGGTGAGAGTGTGGGTGCGTGTGGGTGCGTGTGTGTACCTTGTGTGTGTCTGCGTGGGTGAGAGAGTGTGTGTGTGTGTGTGTACCTTGTGTGTGTCTGCGTGGGTGAGAGTGTGGGTGCGTGTGTGTACCTTGTGTGTGTCTGCGTGGGTGAGAGTGTGTGTGCAGGGGAAGAAATTAGGCCATTTTACTCGCCAAATGCGAGTATTCTTTATGTTTGGCGAGTGATTCATGAAGAGCAAGAGTAGTAAACAAAACAAAAAAAATCATTCTGCAATCTGCTGATTCGCTCACTGGCACAAGCCGAACTCTGACTCCCCCCTTATGATTCCTCCCATTTGCGCCTCATAATAATCCATAACCAATTAACATCGTCGTTGCGCTCTAAGCTCCTCCAATGAACACTCGTTTTCTAGAAGATGCCGCCCATCTAGGGGAAGTGGATAGACCACTGCGTGCGGACCTACAGACTCCCGTCACCGGCTTGACAACGTAGACAAAAACACATCAGTGGATGAAAATAATTGCATGTAGAGTCGTCGCTTTCGGATATCAGTGCGGTCTGACATGGGGGCGAACAACAGCACGCGGCGCGTCTCCTTCGAGTCGGATGAGAATGGATGACCAAGTCAACCAGCATTAGCCGGCTAGCTACCTAGCATGTAACAAGCTACCATAACGCGCATTCAACATAGTGGACGACTATACTGAGCGGCTTTGCTTAAATGCAGCCGAGTGACATTTTATTATTACCGAATTATTACCGGGTTTCCCCCCATATCACCACTATTTATGGCTGGTAAAAAATCTGTTTGGCTGGTAAAAAAAATCATATACTCGCCAGTTAGTTTCCTCCCCTGTGTGTGTGTGTCTGCATGGGTGAGAGAGTGTGTATGCGTGTGTGTACCTTGGACTTGTGTGTCATCCTTTGCTTTGTACTCCTGGTTTTTGATGGCAAGCTCCACCCCGTACCCAGAGAGGTGCACCTTGTTACCGCTGGGATTCTGGACAGGAGAGATTGAGAGAGTGAGTGAGTGAGAGAGTGAGACACACAAACAGCTGGAAATCTCTTCTCTCACGAGTGTGTCAGCCCCCATTTACATCTGCTATTAACACGTGTCTTAGGCATCCAGATCATATCCGGTTACAGAGTTTATATTAGAGCTGGGCCGTTAACGCAATACTAGTACCGCGCGATAATATAATTGACGCAGTTAATCTTAAAAAAATTAAAGATTTTACCTTTATTTACCCAGGGTAGGTTCGCTGAGCACAGATGCTCTTTTTCAGGAACGCCCTGCTTCACATTCACACAGTTCCATTCACACCTGGGAGCTGCCCAGTACAACCACAGTTGACACCATTGGCCACTGAGCAACTCCACTGGAGCAGTTGATTTGCATTGGCAGGGTTTGGCCCTGTCTGGCACCCAACGGGAAAAATATTATAGGCACTATAAGTAGACACCGCTACATAAAACAAGCTGGTCTGCCTGAGTGACTGGTGGAAGAAGGAGAAATAGAGATTGGACTGATTGAGTCAAGCCATGTCACATAGTTCAAGTTTGAAATGTTTCTTTCCGTTTTGCTCCTGAGAGTGTGCTAGATACTGTACTGTACTGGTAATATTATTTATTTGTGTTAACTTCTGAATAAAACAACTTATTAAACACAAGCACATCTTATTGAACATTATTTTGATATTTCATTACCAATTATCATAGCAAAACAGCTTTTTCAAACAGTCTGTAATGCATTTTGGAAACGGGAGATGGGCTCATGGTGTAATGGGCCATCTGGCCTGAGAAACATAAGGAGGAAAGAAAAAGTAAGGACTTACTTCTGGTCATTATTTGGGTAGAACACACATATTTTGAATGCCTTCGGCAGATTTTTCTTTTTCTTTTTTGAGCCATTTAATCTAGATTAATCTAGGATTGCAGATAGATTAATCTAGATTAAAAAAAATTATCTATGCCCACCTCTAGTTTATAATACTATCGTAAATAAACAAAAAACCAGAAGCATCAAATTGCCCAAATCACTTCAAGAAGATGCATTGCAGCGACACTGTTCAATAAATTAATGCAAAAACATTACCAATCCATGTACAATAGATTTTGTGAGGGGAAAAGACGCTCGGTCAGCGTAGTTGTTTGCGTGGCCTTTGGTGCAATCATGCCTTAAGGGCTCTACATGCTACAGCAACTGCGATGCGACACAACATCGACAACGCAACAATGTTGCAGACACTCTGCCTTTATGCTTCTGCAACATCCACGCGTAGCCTATGCAACATTGTACAAATAAATGTAAATGTTATGTACAAAATAAACGTATTTTCCGGTGTTTTAGACGTCGCTCTTTTATTTTGAAAACCCCCGACTGGAAGTATTATTGCTGATGCCGGTTCAGTGTTTTTGAGCTGACGCTAAATACTGTTGAGATTGTTGGTGAACAACTAACTTTAGGTTCGTTTTAACATTAGCTAGCAGCAGGGATGGATGCCGTTGTGCAAAAGCAGGCAGCTACAGGCACTCGAGGAAGAGCTGCTGATTTTAATCGGCAGGAGAGAGAGAGCTCATCGAAGCCATATATCCCTGTGGCGCGTCGTAGGCACAAATGCAGCTCAAAACAACCTGTTGTATTAAATTAATTGATTGCTGTTTAACGTGTCCCTGTGTCCAGTCCTTTCGATTAGCCCCACCCGTTGATTGTAAACAATGATGCATGTAATTATATTAACGTTACTGTGTGTATAGCTATGTTAATAAATTCTGAATGGCATTAACGTTAGTTGGGTGGCTACAACGAATTCTCACAAGCTGGCGTCGTAAAATATCACCACCAGCCATGTGAATACTGTTTACTAAATTGTGGAGGCTTTTAATCGTCAAGGTAAGAGGATTTGAAGGCGTATGCTATGGAAGTCTTCCCCTGCGGCTCCACTTTGTTGAAATGTACATATAACTAGGGCTATAGGATAACCACCGGTTAATTCGCGATTTTTTATTGGTTTGTCATGACAAACCAATTATGTGTGTAAAAAACTAACATATTCCAGTTGACTGTATATTTTTTGAATGATTCGTTACAAACGTTTTTGTATAAATTACATTAACTCGAGGATAGTATTCCTGCCTGCGGAACCAATATTATTATATGACAGCCCCGCCCCCATTCACTAACCAACCAATCAATGCTACGCAACATCAACGCAACGGTTGTGTTGCAGTCGCTCGGGTTGATTTTGGGGAGAGGTACGCAACATCCTTGCAACACACTCGAACACCCTCTGCGACATCTGCAACCATGTTGTGTTGCAGTTGTGTCGCAGTTGCTGTAGCATGTAGAGCCCTTAATTCAAATATATTTGTATTCGTCTTCATCTCTGCACACATGTATAATTTTCACCTGCTAGAGAACAACAGAAAAACACAGCTGGTGGCTGGCTTTCACCTGCACTTTCACCTGCTAGAGAACAACAGAAAAACACAGCTGGTGGCTGGCTTTCACCTGCACTTTCACCTGCTAGAGAACAACAGAAAAACACAGCTGGTGGCTGGCTTTCACCTGCACTTTCACCTGCTAGAGAACAGAAAAACACACGTGGTGGCTGGCTAGCTTAATAGCATTGAAGTACAGGGCGCCAGCTGTTGCCTGACAACTGCTGGACACACTTAGCTGTCCCCTAATGGCCCCCTCGGTTTTTGTAAGTAAAAAGACCGCTAAGTGCTGCAACCTTCCAGACATCGTGTGTGTGTGTGTGTGTGTGTGTGTGTGTGTGTCTGTCGCTCTGTTTCCTGTTTGGGCTGAATCTACCGCTCTGTTTCGAAGCCATATATCCCTGTGGCGCGTCGTAGGCACAAATGCAGCTCAAAACAACCTGTTGTATTAAATTAATTGATTGCTGTTTAACGTGTCCCTGTGTCCAGTCCTTTCGATTAGCCCCACCCGTTGATTGTAAACAATGATGCATGTAATTATATTAACGTTACTGTGTGTATAGCTATGTTAATAAATTCTGAATGGCATTAACGTTAGTTGGGTGGCTACAACGAATTCTCACAAGCTGGCGTCGTAAAATATCACCACCAGCCATGTGAATACTGTTTACTAAATTGTGGAGGCTTTTAATCGTCAAGGTAAGAGGATTTGAAGGCGTATGCTATGGAAGTCTTCCCCTGCGGCTCCACTTTGTTGAAATGTACATATAACTAGGGCTATAGGATAACCACCGGTTAATTCGCGATTTTTTATTGGTTTGTCATGACAAACCAATTATGTGTGTAAAAAACTAACATATTCCAGTTGACTGTATATTTTTTGAATGATTCGTTACAAACGTTTTTGTATAAATTACATTAACTCGAGGATAGTATTCCTGCCTGCGGAACCAATATTATTATATGACAGCCCCGCCCCCATTCACTAACCAACCAATCAATGCTACGCAACATCAACGCAACGGTTGTGTTGCAGTCGCTCGGGTTGATTTTGGGGAGAGGTACGCAACATCCTTGCAACACACTCGAACACCCTCTGCGACATCTGCAACCATGTTGTGTTGCAGTTGTGTCGCAGTTGCTGTAGCATGTAGAGCCCTTAATTCAAATATATTTGTATTCGTCTTCATCTCTGCACACATGTATAATTTTCACCTGCTAGAGAACAACAGAAAAACACAGCTGGTGGCTGGCTTTCACCTGCACTTTCACCTGCTAGAGAACAACAGAAAAACACAGCTGGTGGCTGGCTTTCACCTGCACTTTCACCTGCTAGAGAACAACAGAAAAACACAGCTGGTGGCTGGCTTTCACCTGCACTTTCACCTGCTAGAGAACAGAAAAACACACGTGGTGGCTGGCTAGCTTAATAGCATTGAAGTACAGGGCGCCAGCTGTTGCCTGACAACTGCTGGACACACTTAGCTGTCCCCTAATGGCCCCCTCGGTTTTTGTAAGTAAAAAGACCGCTAAGTGCTGCAACCTTCCAGACATCGTGTGTGTGTGTGTGTGTGTGTGTGTGTGTGTGTGTGTGTGTGTGTGTGTGTGTGTGTGTGTGTGCGTGTGTGTGTGAGAGAGAAAAGCAATTCAATATAGATACCCAGAGCTGCATCTTTATTAATAACGGGGTTAAATAAGAGCACCTGGCATTCAAATCCCAATACAAAACAGATGATGTATGAAATTGTCCCGTCTAGACGAGAGCTCTAAGCAAGGTTTAAACACCGGTGATAAATACAATACATCTGAGAGGGATCGCAACGAGTTGCTCAAATTAATTCCTCAGTAGCCAAAGGCGGCGGCAGATGTCACAGTTAAGTAGAGCTGCGTCTCGCCTGCTAATGATCATGTCTTGTTGTCTACAACTGTGTTCTGTCTGCTAATGCTTGTGTTTTGTTATGTATAATTGTCTGTGTCATGTGTGCCTTGCTGTGCCTTACAACTATTTGTCTTATTTCATATTCATGTTTTGTATACCTTGATTCTATTGGCTTTTAAATAGTTTGCATGCCGTTATGGCTATTTAAACACTCTGCCCCAGGGACAACAGTTCAAAATGAGCCCTTTGGGCGAACATTGGCACATTTACAGCAATGGCGGAAATAAATGAAATAAGCTTTTTAGCAACCCTCAACCCGACACGATAAGACATTTCCATTCCTGATTCTTCATGTTCCATCATTCTGAAGGGTAACCAGGAGCACAACTGGGCCCAAAAAGGAATCCAAATATGTCCTTTAGATACACCATATTCACTTGTATTCAACATGTCTACCTAGCCTCCATTGCCACCCTGCCACATCCTTGTTTTCCAAATAAAAGGACGAAAGCCAAAGAATTACCCCATCCGCTATCGCCTGTGACAAGAGAGAATCTGTCTTTGCGTTTCATCTTTTACTTTGAAACAGAGGAAGTGGTAAAAAAAATTAAAAATAAAATAAAAAAGGACATACTTAAGATCCCACGGAATGGACTGGAACATAAGAAGGTAGGAATGTGGAGTGTCTATCCTATCTGGATCGGAGACGCGTTTTTTTGTTGTTGTGATTTTCCATCTTTTTCTCCCATCACCAATTTAGTTGTTATGCCCCAATTGGTTGTTTGTCCTGGTTGTTGCGTGCATTGCCCTCTGATACATGTGGAGTCACAAGGCTGCTTCTGGGAGAACGTAATTTGTGCAGAGGTTCACTTCACGCTATCTCCCCCAGATCCCCTGCCTGCTGAACAGGCACCCCGACCGACCAGTAGGAGTCGCTGTTTGCAACGACCAGGACTCACACCCTCACCGGCTGCCCACCCACGAACACTGCCATTGTGTTCATAGGGACGACTGATCAAGCCGGAGGTACCGCTGACAGCTGGATTCGAACCCAACAGTCTCTGCGGTGGTAGGCGAGTGCTTAGACCTCTACGCTACCCAGCCGTCCAGAGATGCGTGTTTAACACTTTCAGTGCCCATCACGTCATAGCACGTTTTATCAGCCCAATGCCTGAATGCCCACGACGTTTATTAGCGCTTTATTTTTTTATTAGCGATCTGAATTCATATTTCATCGACCGAGTCTCCCGTTGGTATGCAGCCCCTGTAGGAGCTCAGATGTGAAAAAAACGCCCCCTATCGTCTCCCAGATGGTAATGCACCCTTTTGGAATGGACTCAATGAAAATGGATGAGAAAAGAAAAATCCGGAATCCACATTTTACTTCTCAGGCATGTAACCCGAGCCGATCGGATTCATTGTGGACCCTCAGAACAGCGTGGAATACATATGTACAGTATGTAGCGTTGGATCAATAAAAGCGATCGATATTTGGAATGGCGATCAGGAATTGGAATAATCTTTTTGGATAACATCTGATCTCAGGTAAGGAATCTATTTTACCAGTCTTAGGATAATCAGACCTGTTTTCACGGAGATACTTTTCCCCTATGTGTGTGTGTGGCTGTGTGGCTGTGCGAGCGATCAGGAAATAAGAGAATCGATTTTTCAGATCGCCTATATAGCGTGCATACGTACACATATACTATCGATAATCTAGCGTTTATTTGAAAACTATTCATAAATAGGCAGAAAAATTTCAGTTTTTGTGTATTCTAGAATATTCCAGTAAACGTCTTTTATCATGGAATATTAATATTTTCCTTGAAAACGAGGGCTTTTCAAAATGCTATAAAACGAAAATTAACCGATAAAAAAACAATCCGCTTCGACAATGTTGACTGGAAAACGAGTCATTGATAAGCGACGGGCAGATTAGACACATAGCCATAATTTAAAATATAGATTAGGCGTTTTTAACGCTAACATTGAAGTAGATGGTGGGCATTCAAGCACTAAATCGTGCGCCCCCTGCTGGCACTGAAAGTGTTAACGTGAGGTCTTGTAAAGAAGGCGTACGCTTGAGAGCGCGTCAACACTCACAGCTTGATAGTGTCGTAGCACGTAGGTCAGCAGGCCTTTGTTGGCTTTGGACAGCATCGCCTGGTGGAACCTCTTGAAGACCGCTGTTCCGATCTCCGCGTACAGAATGACCACCGGAGCCTCGGGATTTGAACCTGGGAACTTGTGATCACCTTTGAAAATATATGGCTTAGGCCTGGAAAGGGGGAGGGGGGTGAGAAGATGTTTACTGCTTTTAGTCTCATACTGGTCAATCCTTTTAGGATGTCGATATTGCAAGGTGTTTCTCATATGTTCATATCCGGATTAATCAGGAGATATAAATGGTACATTTATATATACAAAGTGCTTCTTTTTTCTTTTCTTTTTTTACACTTCGGCCACGCTGCCCAGGAGGAGCGGGAATCGAACCGGGAACCTTCTGGCTACCAGACGACCGCTCTACCTCCTGAGCCACTGTCGCCCCTATATCACTGATATGAATGTAGGTTTGTGTGTGATGAATGTGTATAAATTTCTTCTTTATTAAAATGACTTATTCATGTTTTCACGATTGCTTTCATAAGTCATAAATATCTTTGTGTGTGTGTGCGTGTGTGTGTGTGTGTGTGTGTGTGTGTGTGTTCACCTTTCAGGAGCCGTTGCCAGCAGCTCCGCTAAAACCTCCGTATCGCACGCCTTCTCTCCATGGACATTGAAGAAGGTGGAGCAGCCAGAGGGAGGGGGTTCATTGGATGCTATCTAAAGGACAGGAAGTAGACAGCAGGGGTTACACACACGCCTTGTTGTCTTATTGTTATGATTTTATACGCTGTGTGATTTTACATGCCTTTTATTGTGCTTATTTCTGTTTGTACACTCGACGTGACTGTAAATGAGGGAAACCTCAGTTGCCTTTCGAGTTTAAATAAAGTTTTTTTTTTTTTTTTTTTTATCCACTTTTTCTCCCATTTTTCTATATTTTCTCCCATCCCAATTTCGTATCATCCAATTCAACCCTCCCCTGTCACGAACGCTGTTTCTTGCCTCCCACAAGCCGGCTGCAATGTGGACTAAGTCATACATAGCACAAGTCCCCTCCGGTACTTGAGGTAACAGCAGTCGCATCTTTTCACCTGCGCAGCTCGATCTCTCAGTGTCGAGGAGTAACGCGTGGGAGGCTCACGCTGCCCCCGACACTTCCTGATTCTACTGCGCAGGCGCACCAACCGACTTGTAGGAGTCGCTTGTTCACAACGCCCGATCCCCACCCATCAGTTTCCCTCCCCGTAATACGGCCAATGTGTATTACTGCGGACGACCAGCTAAACTGAAAACAATGTGGAGAGCTGGATTCGAACACGCGAATCCTAGCGTCTCCACACTGGTGGCGAGTGCCTTTCCCACTACACCACCTAGCCGCCCTAAATAAAGGTTTGTTTTTATTAGTAAAGGTAAAATAAAAGATCTCTGCAGAGAATTTGCATTTCATCTCCTGCACTTACCATTAACCTTAGACATGACTAATCTCCCCAATTATGAAACAATCAACTCCTACACTCAATCCCCAGCATTCCACACTTTAAAAGACTTGTGTATAAAAGAAAACTCAAGTCTTGGTCCCTTCAACATCATAATCGTTTCCTGTCCCTCTCTACACAGTATCATGATCATTATCACATCATTATTTATTGTAAATGTCGCATATTCATTGCGCCGTCATGTAAATGTTCAATAACGCCATTAAATCTAATTGCAGCTGCACTGTGTGTGTGTGTGTGTTCATTAAACTTAAACAGGCATTGAAATATGACCCCTCCCACTAACACACCCATAATTAATGTCAGTAGTTTCCCATTAATGGCTTTATTTGTGGTGGGAATATCAAACAGGCTCAACACACACAAACACATCTCCTCTAAGTCCACTAGTTGAGTAACTAATTGATTAGTCAATTTATAGATTTGTCAATTAAATCAACTAATCAATCAGTCGACAAAACCCATGACTATTATTAGCCGACTAAGAATGTCTTTAGTGGAGGACGGCCCTATTGACCTCTCTCAGACCACACCCTCTTTTCTTGATCCTTCAATCACAACTGTCGCTTCCCTCGGGACAAACTTTGTTTGTGATTGGAGGATCAAGAAAGGAGGGGGGCGGGGTTTGACACATGTCAATCGGGAAAACACTTGTGGTTACCTGCTGGAAGGAGTTCACTGTGGAGGAGTAGGCTCGGAGCGAGAGGGCAAACTTCAGCATGTTGACCTGGACGGAGCTGAGCAAGGCACTGGCTCTCTTCACGATCAGGTCATAGTTGGCCTGGTCTGTATCTGGACAGGGATGAGACACATCAATAGGAAGAAGTAGGACGACTAACCAACTGCCCTGTTCATTCATTTAATCTCCAAGGATCACTGAGAGCAAGCTCTCATTTACAATGACGTTGAGAATTACAAGACGTAATAAATACAAAAACATGTAGAAACAGGGGTGCGGCTGGGTGGCGTAGCGGAGATTGCGCTCGTCACCAATGCAAGAGACTCCGGTATCGAATCCCAGTCTCAGCATTGCCTTCGGCTTGGGCCAGTCGTACTGGCTCATTGGCAGAGTCAGCGGGTGGAAGTCGATGGGTGGGGATTGGACGTTGTGGACAGCGACCCCTACAGGTCGTTTGGGAGACACCTGCACAGCAGAGACAGGAAGTGGCGAGGGTAGTGTGAGCTTCCCATGCGTTACACCTCGCCAATGAGAGTCCGCGCTGGCAGGTGAAAAGATGTGACAGGCTGCCTCCTCGTGTGCCGGAGGGAACACGTGATGCAAGGCTTCTATCCTCTCTACAACCGACCAGTGGGGGGCATAGTCGAGCAACGTTCAGGACACGACTTTGAATTAGATACACGAAATTGGGATGGGAGAAAAATAGAAAAGAAATAAGGAGAAAAAGTAGATTAAAAAAAAACATGTAGAAACAGAAAGTCAATTAATTCAACATTTAAAATAATTAAAAACAACTGCAGACTGTGGTGAAATGGTTGACCATTAAAGATTTAAATTGACCAATAGATACTAATGAATTGAGATGTAAAGTGAATTGTAAAAACGTTCCATGTTTCTGGAGCACAGAAGCAAAAAGCTGATTTTCCTAATTCAGTGCAAACTCTGGGGACATTAAGTGTTATTAGCCAATCACCAGAGTGAGTATGATAAGGTCCAGAGCTCCAGTCCAGCAATGAAGTGATGTAGGGTGGAAGATCACCAATAATGGCCTTATACAGAAACAGATGCCAATGCAAGTCACGTCTCCCAACGTTATCATATAGGATACAATGATGGGTAGCACAACTGTCACTGCCACTGGTGATAAATCTAAGAGCAGAATGATATACAGATTACAGAGGTTTTAGAGTAGAAGCAGTAACATGTCTATAAATGTCTCCATAATCCAAACCAGACAGACAAACTGCTTCAACAACCTTTAGTGATGCACGATATATCGGCCGCCGTTATAATATCGGCCGATATGGCCGTTTTTTTACACATCGGTATCGGTCCGATATCAAGATTGGGCCGATATTAAATAAATATATATAATAATTTTTATTTTTTTACTTTTTTTTTTAACTTTTTTGGTCCTTAACACTTTCACTGCCACTCACGAGATATCTTGGGTTTTCCGATAGTTATGTTGAAAGCCACTCACGAGATTTCTCTGAATTTTTTTAGCGATCTGAAATCATATTGCATCATGCGAGCCTACCCTAGTATACCCGAGCGCCGCCGGCGATCAGATGTGGAAAAAAGCGCCCCCTATCATCTCCCAGATGACATAAGGGATTTTGGAATGGACTCAATGAAAATGGATGGGGAAAAAAATCCTGTACTCCACATTTTCCAGTCCACTGATGCAGCCGGGGTTATCACAGTTCATTCTGGAGCCTCTCAGACCCGCGGAATCATGTACTGCACTGTACACACGTTGGATCCATACACTTATCGATTTTTTCGAATGGTGATCAGGAATTGGAATATACCAGTTGGATACCATCTGATGTCAGGTAAGGAATCTATGTTATCAGTGTTAGGATAATCAGACTAATTTTGATGAAGATATAGGCTGTTTTGTGAAATGGGCTCTTTCGGTTTCACTGTAAAAGTCCAAGAGGAAATGAACACGCGATTATCCGTGCGCGGCTCGAATGTGCTTGCGTGCACGTATAATATTGATCATCTAGCGTTTATTTGAAAACGATTCATAAATAGGCCGACAAATATCAACGTTCTGGAATATTCCAGTAAAAGACGATTATCATAGAATGATCTAGAATTAACTGTTTTTTACCTCAAACCGGGTGCTTTTCAAAATGCTCTCAAACGGAAATGAAGCGATAAAAAACCAATCTGCCTTGACAGCACTGACTGGAAAAGGATTCTTTGATAAGCGACGGGCAGATTAGACACATAGCCATAATTTAAAACATAGATTAGGCGATATTAAGCGTAACATTGGCGCCGATGGTGGCATTGAAGCGCTACCTCTGGCGCCACCTCGTGGCATTCAAAGTGTTAAATAGTTTCAAAATATCAGTCATTTCTGAAAATAACTTACAAAAGTAAAAGAAATTAATGCGTTTTGGAAAATAGCTCTTTATTTGATTATCATAAAAAGGTGTTTTCTATACAGAGATATCGACATCGGTAAATATCGGTATCGGCCAGAACAACAATATTAATATCGGTATCGGCCACAATTTTCACATCGGTGCATCACTAACAACCTTCCTTCTGCTAAACATAGGAAAACTGGTTTTGTTTCTACACAAAAAGCCAACCTACTGACGCAGTTTACTTAAATAATTATCTACATTGCATTTAAATGTACATTTCTCATCAAGCCAGATGCCAAGATATTTATATTCTTTAACTCTCTCGATATCAGATCCATTCACAGTGGATATATGAAAATCATTTGGCTCTAGAGAACAGCATGATCTTTGTTTTATTTGCATCGAGTACCAGTTTAAGAGCCCAACGTGAGCAGATCCGTCTTTCATTTGCCAACAATCTCCAAACCTCACAGTTGGCTGGCTGGCTGGCTACCCCCAACCAGACCGGAAATATCTGTCATAAATCTAAACAATACCTTCACGCAAACACATCACTATCAAAACTCTCCCATACCATACCTAACTAACTAGACATAACTCCCATTAATGCTGACCTGGTCAGTTAGGCCTTATGTTTCTTATGTCTAGTTTTATTTCTACTGTAGTTTCAACCCTTCTTCTTCTATGTTTATAGTTGGACTATATTTAGCTGCGTGTGTTGATGTTTTAATTTAATCTGTAAATTGGTAACTAATTCAGTCTTGTGACTGCTACATGCCAATAAAGTACTACTACTACTACTACGAATTAGAGTTGCACCGATACCAGTATGAAATACTGGGTATTGGTATCAAGAGAATTCACACTATACTAAAATCCAATACCAAGAACCATGTGTAGCATGCCATACATTTTGTCATTAATCATTAAAAACAATGACAAGATTATGCATTCATACTATATGTGGTCATCCATCCTAGCCTACTACTGTACACGTCTCTCACGTAAGGTAACGGAGTGGGCTAAACGGTTTAAAACATAAAGCCACATCGAGTATACAAGCATTTGATAACCCCCCCCCCATGGCCCTCATTGACTGACTAATTTCCTGTGGCAAAACCCTGAAAAGCGATGGATCAGATTGGTACTCGCCTCTGCATCAGTGCATACTGAAACTTTAGGACTGTAGTGAAAATAATGTGAATGGTGCAGAATGTTTTCTCTGATATAGGAAAGTAGCCTACTCTCCCCTTCCTTTATTTGTTCAGTCACACTACAAGGATTAGGTTTGACTATCAGTGCAGATGCTGTATAACACGCACACACTGTATCTTCAGGTAATGAAATGTCAGCATGTCATATCATATTTCTGCTTGTATAATGATAATTAACTTGCCAAACCACCACAACTATGAAAACAATGCACCATAAATCCAGCTGCTCACAGCATAACTGAAAGTGAAAACCTGTTTAAACCAGTTCAAAGTGGCTCAGACAGCCTTACCATCATGCTGTCCTTCTATGTTCTGATTGTTTTCCACAAAGTCCCAGAACTTCTCCTGACTCTCCTCTGCCAGGAACTCACTGAGAAGAGGGAGATTGGATTAGGAGGAGGATGAGAGAGTGGGAGAGATGAGAAAAAAGGGTGTCACTCAAACGATGTGGAAGTGTAAACCTTTACCCACAATAGCATATTTGCTAGTTTAATCCAAGTGGTTGTTGGCATTCTTGTTTGGACCATGTGACCCAGTTTAAATGTGGCTTTGGTGCCATATTCGGAAACAATCTGCATATTTTGTCTGCATAGGGAGGGACTTAAAGCTGCACTATCTAACTTTCATGACAAAAGAGGAAGATCGAAGGGGGGGGGGGGGGGGGGGTGGGGGGTGAGACTCATGAGAAATGAGACTGCAGTGCAGTCTTTTACATAGTTCTAATACTTCAATCATAAATGTTCCTGTTTGCAAAGAGGGCAGTATGGGCAGTTCCTCTCTGGGTCTCGTGCATCGCTGATGGGTGGGTTTTCTCTTATTCAGCTCAACTCCATGATTTAAGGACTTTAAGATTAGACTAACAAGCCAAGGCAATATTTTTTTAATGCAAAAGTTACACCGTGCAGGATTAACTGCCAGCCAGGTGTGGTAAACAGGGCATTGGTGCTGCTGTACCTGGCCTCCATCAGCAGAGGAGTAGAGGCCCATTTGGTGGTGAGGGAGGTTGTGACGGCTTTGGAGTCAGCAGCACCATATACTACAGACAGCAACGACAGCAGCAGGGACCACAGAAGCCACATCCTCACTCCTATTCCTGGGAGGGAGGGATGGAGAGAGAGAGAGAGCGGGTGGGGGAGATTAAAACCCTTTGGGGACAAACATTATGATGTAGCATAAGAGAGGAATCAGAATAATGATGAAGATGATGAGATTGATGTGGTTGTTTACAACCAGGGGCTGATTGAAACACACCTCTCTTGATAGGTGCTACAACCTAGAATGGGTGGCTACTAGCAGGGGCCTCACTAGTAAACAAAAAGCGCCACCATCGACTCTTATCCAATCAGATCGCTCAGCGTGGATCGTCTATCCAATGAGCAGTTAGAGCACAGTACCAGGACATCCGGGATAGCTTCAATGACAATCTTCACAGCTGTCAAATTAGCCGGCTTGCTAACTCTAAACACTAGCTAATACCATTAAACTATAGGGATATTATTTGTTCTTTAACACGCTTTCCTCCTGGAATGTCTGTTGCATTCGTTACAACCTCAAAACACTATACCAAGGAGGCTAAGGAGCTAACTTTAGCTATCTGGCTAACATTCACACTAATGTTAGCCAACAAGCCCATCGCTGTAACGTTAGCTAGCTGACTTACTGCACAACAGATAATCACCTAGTTAGCTTCGGTTTACTCGCGGACAATTAGAGACGTTGCAGTCTCTAAAACGGTAGTAAGCCAAGCTGAAGAAAGGCAATAATAGCTCGCTATAATAAACATGAATGAAGTATTCTTACTGAAGCCGGCTTCGTAGCTTCCTACTGCAGTCATGTTCCGAGGGGAGTGGGTGGGTCCTTTGATCCAGATGGGGCACACTGCAGTGTTGCCTGATCAAAATCACTGAACCAACCACTGCAAGTGGCTCTGTCAAAATATTAACTAACTGAGACTAAATTAAATCATGACTGAAATTAAAACTAATTGTATTTAAACACTATAAAAACACTGTCGGCAAATTACGTTGACATTTAAATGAACATTGAAAACAATCCAACTAATAAGCATCACATACTATGAGGTTGAATTTGAATTACGTAAAGATTGCCTGGTTGTGTAGGCTAAGATTAATAGTGATAGGTATTGCCTGGAAAAGCGCTATATAAAATAGATGTATTATTATTATTATTATTATTATTATTATGGAATTATTATCATTGAGCTAGGCTAATTAACACAACATCACTGGAGGACATACTCAAACCCATTACCTCTCAATAAACTAAATAACTGTTTATAGCCTGGAATATGTGTGAAATAAATCCAGCATTGTTTTTCGGTGAAGTGCCTGTCTGTGTGCATTTGCTCAACTTTTCATATTAGACATTAAATGGTACATTTGGGACCCCCATTTCAGATTTGTTTTATGTGATGAGATTTAATTGAGCTCATAGTAATAGTTTAGCTCTACTGTGGACAGGTTCACTTAACCTAGGCCCTATCTAAAAATCGTCTGGCATGATGTTGATTAGTAGAGGCCATCATTTCATTGATCGCTTTTAGTATTGAGAAAACGTATAATTTTACAACATGTAGGGGTATATCTCTGGCAGCTAAGGGTCAGTGACATTGTTCGTCAAATAATATCGAGCTTGAGTGTTACACTCTGAGTGCAAATGAGTATAGACAGTATTAGCAAGATAGTTACTGTAGTAGTATAAGAGTAGTAGCATAGTATTAGATTACATAATAGTAAAAATACATAAGAGGTCAGGGAACCTCTGCAACTTCTCACCAGGCTCCAATGCAATCCAACAGGGGAGGTGTTTTAACCTTCAAAGACCACGACACATGAACTTTTTCAAAACAAGAAGCTCACAGTTCAAGTTGCAAGTTCAAGATTCAAGTCTGCTTTTATTTGTCACGTATAAAGTATATGTACATTACAGTGAAATGCTTGGTTCTGTATGAGCCCCTGAGAATGTGCTTCATACAGTAAAAAAGTAAGTAAAAGAGGAATAAATCCCAACACTATACAATATACAAACTAAAGTACAACCTAAGTACAATGAAGTAAAATGCAGACAATGAGGTACAAAATGCAGAAAATGAGGTACAAACACTTTTTTTAAAGGCAAGATGCAAAATGAGGTATGGATGTAGTGCAAATCTCTTTAATAAATAGATAGATATGATGTAGTGTTAACGTGTTTAAAGTATATAAAGTGAGTGTTAAGGTGAGTGTTTGTTTAAGTGAGTGTGTGCATGTGGATGTGTGTGCAATGAGTGTAGAAAGATGGATGGGTTGGTGTTACAAAAGAGTCATTGAGCATCCTGATGGCCTGATAGAAGCTCCTTCTGAGTCTCTCTGTACTGGCCATGAGACTCCGGTAGCGCTTGCCTGACCGCAGCAGTGCAAAGAGGCTTTTGTTTGGGTGACTCTTTGGCTATTCTCTTAGCCTTGGCCCTGCAACGCCCGGTATAAATGTCCTGGAGAGTGGGAAGCCCACCTCTAATTGTGTGTTCGGCTGATCGGGCCACTCTCTCTGCTGCGGTCGTGTGCGGTGCTATTCCCAAACCAGGAGGTGATGTTACCAGTCAGGATGCTCTCTATTGTGCATGAGTAGAAGTTCTTAAGGATCTTCTGACTCACTTGGAACTTCATTAGGCACCTAAGGAAGTAGAGGCGCTGCCGTGCCTTCTTCACTACACTGTCAATGGTCCCCTGATGGGGGACCCTGATGGAAACAAGACAAACGTCTTTCTCAGGTCTGCATCCCCTTAACAATTGTATGTATTGAGCCGTACTGTATTGTACCCATTCTGCAATCTGTTAAATAAAGTTTTCATTCATTCATTCATTCACTCATTCTCGAACGGACATACGTAAAATTGACCAAGGAATTCCTTCGTAACTTCATTTACGTACTTATTCGGCATTCTCGAACGGCTTCATATTGTAAACTCTTTAAAAATATAAATAGATATAAATAAAATAATATATATATATTTTAAGTATTGTTGTATGGATGTGTTGTGTTTGTTTAGATTAAAACCCTTTTTATTAATTTTAAATCAAGTCAATAACAATATGGTCAAAGAAAAGTGAACCCATATTTTAACACATTTCATTAATATTTATGATATTCATAATGTTTATGATATGAATATTCATCTTCATAATTCAAGGATACCCTTTCCTCCCTGGACCCCACCTTGAAAACGACTGCCTTGGCTTTCTGTGCAGGGCAGGCAGCGGGCAGCCATTTTAAAGGGGAATGCCACCCATATTAACAATTCACATTATTTCTGTGCCCCAGAACAGATGCACCGCTCTCTCCTAAAGCTGGAATTCAGAGAGAGAATTCTTGAATTTGTGACGTCACCGTGACCCGGATGTAAAAACTAGGGTTGCTGCATAGACAGTGAATGGGGCACCGACTTTGTGGGCCCAAAATTTTTTTTTTGTGAACTCTTTACGTTAAAACCTAGGGCTGGGAGGTACACTGAATATGAAGGTATACTGTCATGGATCTATGCAAAGGTATGGACCACGATATATTATGGTAAAAAATGTATTGTATATGTAGCCGGTACTACTCTGAACATGCCATGAGTGGGAGTCGAACCCCGGGCGTCGGGAAACGGGTGAATTCACTTCTAAGCACTCAGTCTGGATGCCTCTGGGGAGTGAGTTTTACTTCCTGGTACCGCTACTGTGCCACAGTCACTTCACAACGTCCGAAGTTCTTCGCAACTGGGCTTCGCGGTACCATCCGTTACATATATTTACAATGACAAAATGTTTTATGAAACAACACCATGACAATTGTATTACAAGATATCGACATACAAATTATGTCATATTACTTGCAATTTGTACTGGAAAATGAAATGCCTTCATATACAATTATACTGTCAAAAGTAAGAAAAATATTCTTATATGATATTTTGGCCATATCGCCCAGCCCTATTATGTGAACCTTCATGTGGTTGAGAGAACTCAACTTAAGGAACACGCCAACTCTGTGGGAAATGCCCTCACCGTCTTCTCCAGAGTCAGACACGCTAGCCTAGCATAGCACAAATGAATGGAAGCGGATATGGACACTAGCCTAGCTTAAACCTCCAGGAGAGGTGTTTTCGGCCAACAGCTATACGCTAGCTGGTCTGTATCCAAAATGTGAGGGTTCTCTCTCTGATCTCCAGTCTTAGCAGAGTGGTGTGGAACCCTTTATTGTACAATCGTTCACATAGGAGATTAGAATTGTGAGAACGGAATATTCGAATGATGATGTCACAACGATGGCTACACTGGCCATTGTAAGCTACAGACCGGTAGAATTTGAATTCTGAGAAAGATTTCGCCCAAGACCGACACGTGAAAGGGTTAACAAATATTGACTGAACTGTCCTGGGAGT
>NC_140167.1:20323957-20376457 GCF_963971535.1 Notolepis coatsorum | reverse complement strand
ATTTTTACCATTACATTATTTTTCTATTATATGTAAATATGTAAATAACAGTTATGTATTCTTGTGCTCCTTCTCTTCAGGCTGCTGTTACAAATTTACAGTCTGATTTTGCCTCCTTGCAGCATACTCTCATTGAATCAAAACTGCTATTGAATGGTATAGCAAAACAAAGGCAATGGTATTTGCTCCAACTATAGGTCAACTGTCTCTCCCCCCTCTATTTTCACCCTTGATGGTTGTTCTATTGAGGTTATTGAAACTTACAAATACCTTGGCACCTGGCTGGACAAGAACCTAGATCATATTGATGTTTTAATCAAAACACTTAAATTCACAGTTGATTTTTTCTATAGGGTTAAATCATGCTTTTCCCCCGCCTCCCATAAACAGGTGGTTATGGCCTTTTTTTTTTTACTAGATTATGGCTAGATTAAGGCGACATAGTTTATAGATTTGCTTGTCCTGCCTTAGCCAAACTCAATCCACTTTACCATGCCGCTCTGAGATTTATATCCAACTCACCATATAGGACGCATCACTGTACACTTTACTCACTAATTGGTTGGACTTCACTGGCTACACGCAGGTTGCAGCACTGGTATGTTTTCATATATAAGGCTATGTTCTTGGTAGTTCCAAGCTTGAATTCATTCAAAACTCCCTCAATCTCAGATCCAGCACCTGGATGCGCTTTAAAATTACCGCCCGTGGCGTGCGGACTGAGGCAAGTAAAAGAAGCCTATTTTAATTTGGTCCTTGGTCCTGGAATGACCTCCAGACATATCTCAAATTGGCCTTTCCGATCTCTTTGTATTGCTTCAAACCAAAAATATCTGAAATCCTTGCCACCTACTGCTCCTGCTTTGATGTGTAGCACTTTTCTACAGGTTGATTGTTACTGTTTTATTGTGCTTGTATTTTATTATTATTGCCATGAGGCAAGTAAAGGAAGCTCCTGAGGTCCTGGAATGACCCCCAGACAAGTCTCAAATTGGCCTCTCCGATATTTCGGTTGTATGGTAGCCTACTGTATGTGTATTGTGCTTTGTTATGTATATGTATTGTCATAATTCATGCTTGCCTTCTTGGCCAGATCACCCTTGAAAAAGAGACCTCGGTCTCAATGGGTTTTTATTTCTGGTTAAATAAAGGTTTGATGATGAGTGTGAGTGTGAGTGTGTGTGTGTGCGTGTGCGTGTGTGCGCGCATGCTTGTGACCTGAAACATATAAAAACAATATATTGCCTCTAACAGTCTGGATTTAGTGTTTGGCCGTGACTCAGGTTGCACTCCGCTGGCTTTTGGGATCAACATTTATCAGACGTTTATGAAAGGGTTAATACGTTTCCACCAGATAAGCTTTTTTTATGAGCTCCTGGGCTACTGCCCCCATTACACACACGCACGCACGCACGCACACACACACACATGCACACGCACACACATACACAAAGCCTAGCAAACACACATTTTGGTCCATAATGGGATTTTGAGATTTCTCAGATTTGGCCCACCGCAGGTGAGTCGGGCTGAGGAACCAGAGGAACCAGAGGAGCTCTGGATTCTTGTATTACCCCCCCCCCCCCTTCCTGGAAACACAATATCATGGGAGATGTGATTTGCTGGTGACCGGGAAGATTAGCTGAATCCCGGGCAGTAGGTCAGATATAACAGAACCTGATATCGGAAGCCCATTAGATTTACTTCCATCACTGAAAAAAAATTGTGTGTAATTGATAGTACATATACAGTAGATTCAGTGGTTAAAGTAAAAGTCGGATTGGAACTATATATATATATATATAATTATCTAGTAATAGTAAAATGGTAATAGTAACATTCAAAGTCAAAGTATAAAAGTAATTAATACTTAAAAGTAAAGTAAAGTCATATTGACTGCACATTAAGTGAAAGTCCACATTCAGTATGACGGTCTTGTATTTAAAGGTCCCCTCCACTCAAAAACATGTATTTTTTTTTATGGTTAACTCCTCTTAGAGGCACAACTTACAAATTGTTATTTGTGCAGAAACGCCCTTTTCACATTCTTCTCCTGGAGAGAGAGAGAGAGCTTCTCTGTACTTCCATGAAATCTGAGTTGCATCACCATACTGACTATCTTGCTTCTGTGCACTAGAGACTCATATCACTGGACTCTCACCACTGGACTATCTTGTGTTTGTACTTTGTATATTATTATATTGTATTTGTATCTATACCTTAAGTGTATCTATAGTGTATATAGATACTGGACTGTATAGGACTGTGACGCTATGCATCCCCCACCCTGTATCCCCCCCCCCCCCCCATGCTGATTTGACACCCGAATTTCCCCAAGGGGATCAATAAAGGATTATCTTATCTTATCGTATGTGTGATGTCACTAATAGATCCAACCTCTCTTAGTTTTGCCATTTTATAGTTCAGCATATGGAAACGTGACACCTTTAGTGTCAGCATATGTCGTGGAGTGTGTGTGTGAGTGAGAGCGTGTGTTTTGCTCGTCCTTTTGTTGTAGGCGTGTGCCCGGGTATGGCTGGCGAGAGGAAGCGGCACTGAGAGAGGTCACGAAGGGCACAAGGAGAAAGAGGTGGGCTCTCTTCTTTTTAGCCTACTGTTTGGGCTACAGGTTTAGGCTACCGTTAGCCCAAGGTTATCCCCTTATATCACGTGTGCAATGGAGTGCATTTAGGTTGCTGTGGAAAGTAGGAACAGTCATATTGTGGTCATTTGGACCTTTATGAGTGCAGTGGGAAATGTGCGCCAAGCTGATGGATAAATATGTGCACCTGCGTCAACTACCTATCCCGCTCATAGACGGTGCCACCCCGACCCTGCTGATAGGCTCCGACCATGCAGACCTCATAGTCCCGATAGACCGGGTCCACACAGGGCCCAGAGGCTGTCCTGCAGCAGTCGAGACCCGCCTAGGATGGACATTACAAGGCCCCCTCGCTAAGTCTCTTAACCGAACAGCAGCCACTAGCTGCCTCCACTCCAGAGTGACAGAAGAAGACACCACCCTCCTACAGCATGTCGAGAGGCTATGGACACTAGAGACAATGCCCTTTAAGAACGAAAAGAAAGACATTCGTTCCAAGGAAGACATTTACGCCATAGCACTCCTCGAGCAAGGGACAAAGAGAGTCAAAGTCAACGGAGTGATGAGATACGCAACTCCACTCCTGAGGCGAGAGGGTATGCCCACCTTCCACGCCCCAAAAGAAGCGACGGAGCGGTATCTATTGAACACAGAGCGGCGCCTAGCCAGAGACCCCGCTCAAGAGACTGTGTACCGCGCTGAGATTAACAAGCTAATCACAGCGGGACACATAAAGAAAATTGACATTAAAGAGGCCGATCAGACGACCGAATCATGGTACGTGCCGCACCACAAAGTCCACCACAACGGCAAGGATCGTATTGTGTTCAACTGCAGCTACCAGATCGGATCACAAAATCTGAATAAAGAGCTCTTGCCCGGCCCAACACTCGGCCCCTCCCTACTAGGCGTGTTACTACGTTTCCGCCAGGACAAGGTGGCCATCAGCGGCGACATCAAAGGGATGTTCCTGCAGGTGAGACTAGTGAAGGAGGACAAGCCCCTGCTGCGGTTCCTATGGAGAGAGAGGATCGGGGATGAGCAACCAGCCATCTATCAATGGGAAGTCCTCCCTTTCGGAACCACATGCAGCCCATGCTGTGCTACGTTTGCACTGCAAAAACACGTCGCAGAGGACCCAGCAGCTGATGAAGAGGTCCGAAAAAGTGTAGAAAATAGTTTCTACGTGGACAACTGTCTGCAAAGCGTCTCGACGCCAGAAGAAGCCGAGGCCCTTCTACTCAAGCTCCGCGCCTCCCTGATCAAAGGTGGCTTTGATCTCAGGCAGTGGGCCAGCAGCGACCCGCAAGTATTGCGCAGCCTCTCCCCCGAGGACAAGGCAGCAAGCAGCGAGACCTGGATGGCGACCATCCCAGGAGAAGCCCAAGAAATGACATTAGGACTAGTCTGGCGCTTCAAAACAGACTCGCTCCATTATAAACACACACCCCTGACCAAGGAGCAGGGAAGGTCGACTGCACTACCGACCACCAGACGGAGTGTATACAGAACACTCGCCAGACAATATGACCCGTTGGGATGTATTCTACCTTACACCACCATGGCAAAGATGATTGTAAGAGCGTTATGGGACAAGGACCAGGGCTGGGACGACCCCATACCCGAACACCTTGCATCCACATGGAGAGAGTGGGAGACGGAACTCAGCTCACTCCCAGGTGTTAACATACGCCGCAGCTACTTCCCACCCACAGTGAGGCCGGAGACGTGCCAGATGGACCTGCACGTCTTCAGCGACGCCTCCGAAGTAGCCTACGGCTCGGTGGCCTACTTGCGTGCCCGAGAGGAGGAAGGAGAAATACATACTGCTTTCATCCTGGCTCGCTCAAGAATAGCCCCACGAAAGCAACAATCTATCCCGCGTCTAGAGCTCTGCGCAGCCCTAGCAGGAGCGCAACTCGCCACGTTAATCCAATGTGAACTCACCATTCCGGTGCAAAGAACAATCTTGTGGTCAGACTCCACGACAGTACTCACATGGATCCGGTCTGATTCGTGCAGATACAAGGTCTTCGTGGGAGTCAGAGTCACAGAGATTCAAGATTTAACAGAAGTAGCAAGCTGGAGGTATGTGGACACAAAACACAACCCAGCTGACGTCATCACCCGGGGAATGTCCCTGGATGACCTCACCCGTCACAACCTATACAGTGACGGGCCAGAGTTCCTCAAGCTCCCGGAAGAAGAGTGGCCTACACCCACCCCACGGGAAGCGAGTAAAGAGGAGGCAGAAAACAAGAAATCTATGTTCTGTGGATTGAACACACTCGTCTCCACAGACCCCGACATAGACGATTGCCTCACCCTAGAGAGTGCGCAGCTAAAGACATTCCTGTGGCACCACCCAGAGGTTCAGCTCACTACTGACATTACTGCAGCTGACTACGAAGAAGCAGAACTTCTTCTACTACAACGAGCCCAGAGAGACTCGTTCCCCGATGAGCTAGACTGTCTACAGGGAGCAAAGCCCGTCCCATCAGACAGCAGACTGCTCCACCTAGCCCCCGAGAGCGACGCCCATGGTCTCATCAGAGTGGGTGGTCGTCTGCGGAGAGCTCCAGACTTACCGGATGACGTCAAGTACCCGATAGTCTTAAACAGCCGACACAAGGTCACAGAGCTGATCATAAAGAAATACGACGAGGATGTGCATCACGCCGGGGCAGAGAGAGTCTTCGCGGAGATCAGACGTCGTTATTGGATACTGCAAGGGAGAGAAGCAGTGCGGCGCTTCCAGCGAACCTGTCTAGACTGTCGTAAGTGGCGAGCGCAGCCCAGTATACCCCGGATGGCTGACCTACCTCCCTGTCGCCTCCGACTCGGCGACAAGCCTTTTCACTCCACCGGTATGGACTGTTTCGGCCCGCTGTATATAAAGAAAGGAAGAGGCACCGAGAAGCGGTGGGGTATTGTATTCAAATGCATGACCACCCGAGCGATGCATATAGAACTCCTTCCAACCATGAGCACAGACTCATTCCTTATGGCCTTCCGAAGATTCACATCGCGGAAAGGTAAACCGTCTATATTGTTGTCTGATCACGGGACAAACTTCAAAGGCGGAGAAAGAGAGCTGAGAGAGAGCTTCCAAGCTATGGGCCCAGAACTTAAGACCCACCTCGCTCCATACCAGATTGACTTCCAGTTTAATCCCCCGAACGCACCTCACTTCGGTGGAACTTGGGAACGAGAAGTACGTTCAATAAAGACAGCCCTGTACGCCGTGCTTGGGGCCCAGACCGTGGCGGAAGAAGTCCTAATGACCGTCCTCACGGAGATCGAGGGAGTATTGAACTCAAAGCCCCTCGGTTACGTCTCAAGTGATGTAGCAGATGTCGACCCAGTCACCCCCAACACACTCTTGATGGGGCGGCTGGACCCTGCGCTACCACAGACAATGTACAGGCCTGAAGAAGCGAACGGCCGAAGAATGTGGAGGTACAGTCAAGTACTGGCTGACAAGTTTTGGAACAGCTTCCTACTCCACTACCTACCGTCTCTACAGACCCGCCAGAAATGGGTGAAAGAGAGAGACAATTTGACAGAAGGAACAGTCGTCATGATTATCGTCACTACCCCGAGCTATGTGGCCGGCCGGCCGCGTAAGCAAAGTGATCACCGGTGCCGACGGAAAGGTCCGAGCAGCCGAAGTGCTCGTCCAAGGGCGGACCTACACCCGACCCGTGGCGAGGCTAATAGAACTGCCAAGGCTCCCCGATACCATCGATGACGACCATGACCCCATGACTTTGTGAACTGACCGATCCCTCACAACAGACATTGAGTAGTGGACAGTGCGGTTAATCTGTCTCTGCTTAGCTAATTAGGTGGGACTAATTAGGGGGCGGCTGTTACAAAGGATCAGATTAAACCGAATATATATATTTATTTATTGATATATATTGCATAGTATTTGTATATCGTTTGATATCCCCTGTATATTCCTTGTACATATACACGGAATATCCCTTTAGCCCAGACCATAATAGTTCATTCTCCTATTGGACAGCGGTCCACCGGCGCCAGGGACCGGCCTCCGGAGCCAGGTTCAAAGTCACCGTCAAGATGTGTCTGGACATGCCCGGCCTTGCCCAGGGATACGCGACAGAAGTGAGAGTGGAACTAGTTTGTTCACCGTGCGTATAAATACGGCGCAGGTGAATGTAGAAGCCCCTTACCTCCGTACCCTTAGCCTTAGTATGTTACCGATAAGTTGAAGCCTCACCCACGATACAACGTGCGGTGAAGTATGGCCTGTTTGGCCCCAGAATAGAGCATCGAGACCGCGTGCGAATTAATAACTGAATTGTCAGAGTTTGGCGCTATACCGTCGAGTGCGACATATTTCTATTAAGTCTTTAATAGTCTATTTGTGTATAGTGTATCGTGCGGTTAGAATCCTACAGTGACCAGCATCTCCAACGCTTTCTCGTATTAGCTAGAGTTCTTATCCAGGCTGGGCCGACCGCATGGCGCTTTCACCCGAGGAGACCTAGACGAGAGCCGTATGAACATGTACACTGGATTAATCTACCCGACGACTACATAGCCCTTTGCGGCTGGAATATATTTGCTTTGGTCCTGTGATTTATGGAGCGGATAATCGCCGACGCCTGCACGTGTTGGATTTACCCCGAGAGGAGTCAAGTCGAGTCGGCGTCTCAGAGAGCCTGAGGTCGACTAGCTTTCTTCCCTGTGGAGCTACAGTCTACAAGAGAACCAAGCTGTATTCGTCTGTGGATCAAGAGGCTACTGCACCGGCTTCTGTACCTGAAGTCTCCCTAGTCATCGTTGACCAGACGTCCTACTACCGACAGATCTTCTACCCCCCCTGCTGGCTTACAACCAGTGGGAACCCCTTCCAGTATCTTCCGCTATATTACTAGTGTACCATAGATATAATTCCCTAAGATTCAGGTTGTATAATTACCTCCTGCGTAACCAGAGAATGGACATTCGTTATTGATTTGCCTACGCATACTCCTTTGCCTTACAAGTGCATTCAAAGAATAATGTAAAGTATCCTATGTACCTTTTGCTCCATTAAATACTTGATTAATACCTTTGACTGGAACCGATTTCATTGTGGGAAGTGTTCATCATATTCATATATCGTGTACTGTATGGCCAGTAATTAAAGTACATAAAGCGGTAGTGGTTTAATGATACCATACTTATCAATACAGTCAGGGAATTGTACCCCTCAGTTACAATTATCATTATTATTATTATTATTATTATTATTATTATTATTATTATTATTATTATTATTATTATTATTATTATTATTATTATTATTATTATTATTATTATTATTATTATTACTATTGTTATCACATATTCATTTTCCTACTGGGTCTTCCTTAGTTAGTCAGTATCACAATTTCTTAACTGCTGTCTGATTCTGATTTGGTTTTGTTGTGATTTTCATTTTTTATATAAGCTGTAGTGTAAAGCACCCTGTGCATTCGTGCTGTGAAGGGTGCTATAAAAAAATTATAAAAAAAAGACCAAGCCTAGGGCGTAGAATATCGTCTAGAGCGTAGAAGCTAGTCTAGTTAGACCTCTGTATAGCCTCCACCCCCTGTAGTCTAGTTAGGCCTCTGTATAGCCTCCATCCCCTGTAGTCTAGTTAGACCTCTGTATAGCCTCCACCCCCTGTAGTCTAGTTAGGCCTCTGTATAGCCTCCACCCCCTGTAGTCTAGTTAGACCTCTGTATAGCCTCCACCCCCTGTAGTCTAGTTAGACCTCTGTATAGCCTCCACCCCCTGTAGTCTAGTTAGGCCTCTGTATAGCCTCCACCCCCTGTAGTCTAGTTAGACCTCTGTATAGCCTCCACCCCCTGTAGTCTAGTTAGACCTCTGTATAGCCTTCACCCCCTGTAGTCTAGTTAGACCTCTGTATAGCCTCCACCCCCTGTAGTCTAGTTAGACCTCTGTATAGCCTCCACCCCCTGTAGTCTAGTTAGACCTCTGTATAGCCTCCACCCCCTGCTAGTCTAGTTAGGCCTCTGTATAGCCTCCACCCCCTGCTAGTCTAGTTAGGCCTCTGTATAGCCTCCACCCCTGTTAGTCTAGTTAGGCCTCTGTATAGCCACCACCCCCTGTAGTCTAGTTAGACCTCTGTATAGCCTCCACCCCCTGTAGTCTAGTTAGACCTCTGTATAGCCTCCACCCCCTGTAGTCTAGTTAGGCCTCTGTATAGCCTCCACCCCCTGTAGTCTAGTTAGGCCTCTGTATAGCCTCCACCCCCTGTAGTCTAGTTAGACCTCTGTATAGCCTCCACCCCCTGTAGTCTAGTTAGACCTCTGTATAGCCTCCACCCCCTGTAGTCTAGTTAGGCCTCTGTATAGCCACCACCCCCTGTAGTCTAGTTAGACCTCTGTATAGCCTCCACCCCCTGTAGTCTAGTTAGACCTCTGTATAGCCTCCACCCCCTGTAGTCTAGTTAGGCCTCTGTATAGCCTCCACCCCCTGTAGTCTAGTTAGGCCTCTGTATAGCCTCCACCCCCTGTAGTCTAGTTAGACCTCTGTATAGCCTCCACCCCCTGTAGTCTAGTTAGACCTCTGTATAGCCTCCACCCCCTGTAGTCTAGTTAGGCCTCTGTATAGCCACCACCCCCTGTAGTCTAGTTAGACCTCTGTATAGCCTCCACCCCCTGTAGTCTAGTTAGACCACTGTATAGCCTCCACCCCCTGTAGTCTAGTTAGACCACTGTATAGCCTCCATCCCCTGTTAGTCTTCATATTGTATCCTCTGCCCCTAATGCTTTGTTTATTTTTTTCTTATTCTATCGATTTTTTCTGATGTACAAATAAAAGCTGTTATGTCTGCTCTTGCGGTTTCCTTGGGGATCCAGAGAACCTGAAGTCAGAGAGGTTGCAGGCAAACTTGAGACGCCCCCTGTTCGGTGGAATTTGATCCGCCCTCCCCTCTTGACACACACACAGAAAGCCGAGTAGGTATTGACGTCTCTTGAAAGAATATAAAATTGTCGACTTGGAATTCCTGGTAAATATCAACGTGTGAGATCCGACTTGTTTTTCATATGTGTATATATAATGTAAATATCTGTAGACGACGGCAGACATCTACTCGGACACTCAGGCTTTATAATTAACACCGAGAGGGTAGGGCTGGGCGATATATATATACGGTTAGGGTTAGGGTTAGGGTTAGTTGGTTAAGGTTAGGGTTAGTTGGTTAAGATAGGGTTAGGGTAACAGCCTGCTGGCACGATTGTTAGGAGTAACGCGATTGGCGCTGAAAAAAACATCAGTGGCCAATCAGATAGCTGTGAGTTTCTTCCGGTTTAAAGTAGACTAACCAGACACACAGTCACGTTAACAGCGAGTCAGGAGCTGAGCTCCCGAGCCTCAAAGCCAGAGGGTTGGGAGGGGGAGGGGAGGCCACGAGACTAGGCCGCAACCATCACCGGGCTGATATGAGGAAAGACTTTCAAAGACAATTCAAACCGTTTCCATCTTGTTATGAGTCTATGTTTATGGAATAAACATCACGATCTAAGGAAAGAGATGTCGATTCTTCTGATTACGGATTCATTAACGGAACAGACAGAGTGTATCAGCCAGTACGATGAGTAAGAGATAACAAACACAACGCAGAAACTTCACAGAACCACAGGTGACGAGTTGATTACTGGCGGATAACCCTGATATCTAACAAACGGGTGCTTGTTGCAAATTTTCATATCCGTAGATCCTTGCATCCTGAATCCGAGTAAAGGTGTAGAGATTCTGCTAAGCCATTTTCAGCCGTTTATTGAACAATTGGATGGAACATTGTTTTTTTTTTTTGATCCACTTTTTCTCCCATTTTTCTATATTTTCTCCCATCCCAATTTCGTATCATCCAATTCAACCCTCCCCTGTCACGAACGCTGTTTCTTGCCTCCCACAAGCCGGCTGCAATGTGGACTAAGTCATACATAGCACAAGTCCCCTCCGGTACTTGAGGTAACAGCAGTCGCATCTTTTCACCTGCGCAGCTCGATCTCTCAGTGTCGAGGAGTAACGCGTGGGAGGCTCACGCTGCCCCCGACACTTCCTGATTCTACTGCGCAGGCGCACCAACCGACTTGTAGGAGTCGCTTGTTCACAACGTTCGATCCCCACCCTTCAGTTTTCCCTCCCCGTAATACGGCCAATGTGTATTACTGCGGACGACCAGCTAAACTGAAAACAATGTGGAGAGCTGGATTCGAACACGCGAATCCTAGCGTCTCCACACTGGTGGCGAGTGCCTTGCCCACTACACCACCTAGCCGCCCTGGATGGAACATTGTTAAAGGGGATCTTTAAGTTAGGAGGAAACATTATATTACCAAAAGCAAGAACAAACTCAATCAAACGAACGTTATGTACCGAGCTATGCATGAATGGAATTCACTCCCTAGACTTATCACACAAGAAAACCGCAAAATACCATTTAAAATCATATTAAAACAGAACATTTTGACAAGGGACATTTGAACAGATGTAGAAACTATTGAAATGAATGAAAGTAGTTTTTTATGCTTTTCAAATGTGATTGTAAAAGTGAGTCATAATTGTGAGGTCAAATACTACTGTACTGGGACTATGCGTTGCAACAACAACATTATGTTTTTTCAATATCAATTTAGTTAGATGTTAAATTAGGCGTGTATGAACAAATGTGTGACCATATAGTTGTGTACAGTAAGACTTGCCTTTTTATGTGACATACTGCATTACTGTGTGCTTTTGATCTCTGTGTGATATTTGTTGTTTGACTTGTACAGCACTTTGGTCAACTTTGTTTTTAAATGTATTCTATAAATAAAGTGAATTGGATTGGATTCTTAGGGATTTCACATAGTTTAGATTATTGTATATTGGATTATTGTATATGAGAGTGTGTGTACTAGTCCAAGTCTCTAGTCCTTTGTCCTGTTTACTGTAATGTCATGTTATGATGTAAGTATTATGTTGCAGGGGTTAAGCAGATGAAGATTTCATGCAGCACGAGGAGATAACTGCTTAGAAAATCGGTAAACACGTCTTCAAAGTTTCGGGTGAATGGAATGGAAAAGCTATTTCGCACCAGGGCGCGACGTTGATGTCAGTCGGCCTGGACTCGGCCCGGCGCTTGCAGCCTCGTGTGAAAGCGGCTAGTGGCTCCGATGACTTCCTCTTTCAGGTGCACAATCTTTTAAAGTGCACCACAATCATCAAATGATGCATGTCCCGGGTGCAAAACCGCCCTCTTCGATGTAACCAGTTTCTGCAGGGTTTGGAAAAGAAAATATTCAAGTACCATAAAAATTCTACTTAATTTGACTACTGTACTTGAGTAAAAGTACCGTGTTACTTTGCATCCTTTGTACACTGCACTGTGATATCCAGCACAGCAGCACATTTCCCTGACGACCGGCGGCAGAAAAGGCTATTGAAACCATATGCGACTCTATCCCCCGTATGCCAGTTCACACATATTGTATATTTTGTGATGAAGGTCCGCCGTGCCAACATCGAAAACGACTCAACCAGTGACAAAACACCAGTCCCGTCGTGACCGGTGGCGGTGCCAAGAGGACGGCCCTCCGGTAGCACAATAGCCTGGCTCAAATACACGGAAGAGAAGGACTCAGTGTGAACTTATCTGCAGAATACCACGCTGAAAATAAGCCATAATAACGCCAAAGCTTCTTTGTGCTCATGACAGAGGCATGGGACCGGAGAGGGGGAGCTTTGGCCGGTCCGACCTCCTAATAATGGACTACCGCCAAAACCCATACAATCATTCAGAGCCGGATTCCCAGTGGTCTCGGAGAGAGGGAGGGCATTGCTCACACCAACACACACACCCCAAGCACATGTGCATACGTGCACGAACACGCACACTTGCATAACTATTGCTATAGTCTCTTTGACTTGAGGACTATTGACTATGTTAAATGGATGACATTCTTTCCCATGCCCCTTATCCTACCTGTGACCATCACTGCATTATCCCTTACCTTAACCCTAACCATAACCTTACCTAACCCTTTACCCCTAAAATGGCTTATTTTAAAGTGAAGATTGGCCAAAATGTCCTCACTTCAACAGATTTTTTGCTCATCCTTTTCAGGGCATTTGGTCCTCACAAGGATAGGACAACCACACACACAAAACTGCCCACTGCAGTAACCGAGCCATTATTGTTTGTTTTGTTCGGCTGCACTTGAATTGACAGCGAACCAGAGCTGAGGGGAGGATTAAAGAGTGAGTCGGGTCCAGTACAGCGTGTACCAGTTGCCAGACCCCCACCCCCCCTCCATCATCTCCTCCTTCTTCATCTCTCTGGCAAAACATCCTCTTGTCTCCATGTCCTCTCTGCCTCCCTTTGCTTCGTTTCTCTCTATACCCTCTCCGTCTCCCTCGTCTCTCTACCTACTACCCTCTCTCTCTACTCACACTCAGGGCTAGATCCACAAAGAATGGATTGCACGGTGCTAGTTGCACCCTTACTTACAATTCATGATGAATTGAAAATGGGGGACCCTGATGTAAACAAGACGAAAGTCTTTCTCTGGTCTGCATCCCCTTAACAATTGTGTGTATTGAGCCGTACTGTATTGTACCCATTCTGAAATCTGTTAATAACATTTTCATTCAATCAATCACCGTGCAGATTGATTGATTGGAAATTTTATTAACAGATTGCAGAATGGGTACAATACAGTACGGCTCAATACACACAATTGTTAAGGGGATGCAGACCAGAGAAATACTTTCGTCTCGTTTACATCAGGGTCCCCCATTTTCAATGCATAATGAATTGTAAGTAAGGGTGCAACTTGCTCCGTGCAATCCATTCTTTGTGGATCTAGCCTTCAGTCTCACTCGCTACTCCATCTCATCTCTCTCTCGTGGTTGCTGTCTGTTTGCCTCCCCTCTGCCCTACAACCTATCGCCTCCACTTCTCGACGTCCAGGGAAATCATTTTACAGCCCTGCCTGGGGGGGTCAAAGTTGAAAGATCGCCAGGCTGTTGATGATGAGATGGGGGGGGGGGGGGGGGGGGGGGGGGGTGAAGGTCTGCACTCCACCAAGGGCATGGAGTGTTATTTATACACCACCTTTTAGTACCCAGTCAGCCCCAGGCTGCTTCCACGCACAGGCCCCCAAACCACCCCACCGGAGGAAGGAGTGTGTGTGTGTGTGTGTGTGTGTGTGTGTGTGTACGTGTGCTACAGACCGTGGTGTGTCTGCAGATTGAATTAGGCCGTAGATCAGCGGTGACAGGGCTGGGGCTGACGCTGTCGTTAGTGGGGGACCAGGCTGCTTTATGGGGTCACGGTCCCACGGTTTAGTGTGTGCGTGTGTGCGCGACTGCCTGCTAGAAATGTCCTTTACCTATAGAGCCCCGTCGCCGGTCTGTAGACGACGCGGCACAGAGGCAAGCCGGAGGGCAGCGCAGTCTCCCGGGACCATAACATCTGCATGATGCGTGTGTGTGTGTACATGCTAATTGTGGATGCGTGGAGGCCTAACAATTAAATCCAATGAACATTTTATCCTTTGATTACATGGTTTACTTTCTCATATTCAGAGTTAATTATATTGTTTACAATGTATATTTATTTTTTCCAATATTTTTTTTTTTATTATATACAAATATGCATTGCCTATATTTATGTCTTTCTACTATTGTTTGTTTGTTTGTTTATTTACACATATAAAAACAATTACATATATAATACAATATAATCCACAAGGGATGTGTAGGAGAATTGCCTAAAAACCCTCAAGGGGCTTGCATGTGGCATTCACCAGGAAGCAAAATTACATTATATCAAGATAAAATATAAACCCCCCCCCCCCCCCCCCCCAAACAAACAAACACACACAAGCAGGCCTACATAGACACTGAAGCAGGCACCCATGCCATACGATTTCTGGTAGAGAAAACAATTAATGACAGGAAGAATATATAATAAAACGAAAATGCAATAACAAAATACAACAAGCCATCAGACCACAGTTTGTAAAGGAAGTCCATATGGGAAGTATTGGTGATCTAGGAGATGAGATTTCAGTGCTCTTTTGAATTTCAGAAAAGAAAATTCCAAAATATGTGGAGGCAAAGAGTTCCACAACTTTGACCCTCGGTAGAGCAAACAAAACTGAGATTGGGAAGAACGGGAAAAGGGTGGTCTAAGCAAACAGGAACTACGTGTGGGGTAATTATGAATTTGGTGATTGTGGGCAAACATGTCATGAAAAAAAGGGGGAAGGGCTCTGTTTAAAGAACTATGCACAAATAAACCAGTCTGAAGATGATTCACTTGATAAACACTGAGTATACCTAACTTATGGAATAGAGGCTGAGAAGAATGACTTCGTTGAACACAGCTGATTATTTTTAGAGCTCGTTTCTGCAGACGGTATATGGGCTCAAGTTTGGTCTGATGAGTACTACCCCAAACTAAATTACAGTAATTGATATATGGGTAAACCATAGAGTAATATAACATTGTGGCAACCTCGGTGCTCAGCAAGTGACATGTTTTTCCAAGAATACCAATACTCTTGGCCATTTTTGTAGTTATGGCTGTGATATGAGGTTTCCATGATAGGGATTCATCAAGCAGAACACCAAGGAATCGTGTAGAACACACCATAGCTATGGGGATGCCATTGATCACTACTTTAGATGAGGAGTTAAAAATCCTCCCCCATGCTACTATGACACCCTAATTTCCCCAAGGGGATCAATAAAGGCATATCTTATCTGGGCAAGGATTCCATGAGTCAGGAGGATCTGATGTGAAGAGCCTGATTCAGTGTGAATGTCTTTTTCTAAATGCATGGTTTCATTAATTTCCCACTGAGGTATTGCTTCACAGTACCGTTTGCATGATTGAAAATAGATAAATAATTAAATAGATGAACGCACCTTATACACATCTAAACTTTGATTAATATACATTTTACAGGATAGATTTCTTTCTACATTCATCCCGACACTTCAGAATTCATTGATCTCTCCATTGAACAGGCCTCACAGATGCAGTGGACGTGAATGTGTCGTACGAGACCTCCATGATAATCTGATTGAGAGTGAATGTATTTCCCCTTTAGACGTCGAGTCAGATTGCTGCCGAGGAGAGATGAGGCGGAAACAAAGGCAAGGAAGCGTGACGTGCAGAAGGAACCACAACACAGGAAGACAACCGCTCTGTAAAAATGAAATATCTTTAATTGGTGGCTTGATGGTTCATTCTTTGCAATGATGAGAAACAAACCCAGGATGATGTATACAGAGGGAGCCAGAGACAGTCTTGCACACACCGCTCCAAAATGAGTCCAGTGCACTCTCTCTTTTAGAAACACAGCTTGCATTTATTTAAAAAAATAAAAAATAAAATAAAAAATAAAATAAAATAAAAAAATCGTTAATGATGCCAGGGTTCATTTTCACAAAAGGAAATCATTTAAGACGTCGGATAATAGATATTGTCGAGACATAGATATTTTTTGAATATAGTTTTACAGCATCAATTTCTGGAATCATTTTTTTTTTTTTTTTTATTCAAAATAATTTGAAATGTTGAACCGTTCACAGGGTATAGAGGGGGGCGATGGGTGTGTGTGTGTGGACTCTCGCTACATGCCACCTTTCAAGACCCGATCCAGAACCGCTCGCAGTCGCGCTCACGTGGAAGTCTTACAATCGAAATTTGAATCAACTAAAATCGACCAATCACGCGCCACCGGTCATAGCTCATGCGGCACAGGTACAACAAACGGTTCCACAACATGTTCTGTGGTCGAAAATAAACACGGTAAACTATTAAAAACAGTGGTGCCGTGTCGCTCCGGTTCTGGATTGAGCCTTTAAATCTGATCCAGAGTCAGATATTTGGTCATTACCACAAAACGGCTTTTATACAAAACATGGGTCTGGCGTAAGCAGATCAGATTCTGAAACAGCGGTTGTGGGCGACCCCCTCAAGCCCTTGTATTGTGTTGCTCGTCTCCACTTTAAGAATATAATATGCTGAAGGGGGCAGTTACTGCAAAATAAGTCTAGTTGCTTTTTTTTGGGGCTACTTTCAAGGCTACATAACAAAAAGAGCACCATATCATCTCTGGGATGTGTTCCAATACTTCTCATTCCTCCTCTCCTCGTCCTCCTATCCATCCCCTCACGAAATCATCCTAATCTTTGACCAGAAAAGTAGACTACGGGATGCGACCGGTTTGAAACTCAAAATAAAACAACTTTTTCCGGAGCTAAAGTCTGGCCTGCGCTGCCTCAGACTCAATCACACTGCGACGTCTTCCCTCTGCTGTATCCTCCTTCACAGAGTGGAATAATACTTTTATCCTCTAGGGACTTCCTTTTTTCCTCGCTCACAGGTTCGCTAACGACGACACGAGTAACAAAAGGAGACGTTTTTTTCCGACTGGTTCAGATGATTCAGCCCCCCCCCCCCCCCCCCCACGTCGCAGAGGCGTGAAGGAGAGGAGAAAGCAGGGGGGGGGGGCGTCGGGAGAGAGGAAGGTTAGCTTGGAGCACTGGGATTGGTCACACTGTGCTGTGACATGCTGTGGGAGGGACTTCCTCTCAGCTCAAACCCTCGATAAATGGCAAAATATTGGTCATGGAACCCGTCACTCATTCACTCACACACACATGCACACGTCAAGACATTCTCTCTCCCCTCAGTCACGCATACTATTTACAAAGGCATGCACATTATGCCAATCAAAGGCATACTGTACATACTATTTACACACACACACGCGCGCTCAGGCATCAACACACAGGCACAGTCATATACACACATCGGGCATACACACACAAACACACAAGGCACGCATACTACACACACATACATGTACATGCTCACGTACAAACACACACACACATGCGCACAGAGTAGTCAACAGAGAAATCAATGTAGCATAATGCAGACATATGAACAGGTAATAGTTAAGGATGTAATGGAGTTAGACATGTTCCCAGTACACAGAGGCACCACTACTACCTCGAACCACCGCTCACAGACCAATTCAAACACCCACAGGTCACCCAAAGCCGTGTGCTCCTTGAAGAAGAAGAAAAAAAAAAAAAAAAAAAAAAAAAAAAAAGTACGGTCATTGGGCTGGTGTGGAGCCCGCCGCTTTCAAACCGCTGATCGAGTAAAGAAAATTTATAAATAAAACAGCGCAGAGGTGAAAACCACTACCCCGCTACATTATGGGCTCACGTCGTCATGGCAACCGGTAGTTCCGAACCACACACACACACACACACACACACACACACACACCCCTACAGCTCTTCAAAACAGTCGTCCGGGTTGAGTTTTCAACGAGACGGCCGCCGACCGCGGGTCCCTTTGGGCGCCCGGCTCCGTTTCGGAGACGCAGCGCTGGTTAATTGGGAGGTCACTCTCTCTGTGTGATTCTGAAGATGGCGTCGGGAGGAGAGGATAATGAAGTAGCTAAGTAACTGGCGCGTCAAGGAACCTCTAACTAGACTAAACAGGCCACTGTTTTCGTGTTTTTCCTCCTAGCGATGCAAGGCTTCAGTAATCAGTAATGGCTATGGTCCATTTTTTTTTTTTTGTAATACGTCCATCCACCCACTAAGCTTTGATTTATAAAAAAGGGAAAAAAAAGAAAGAAAGAAAGGAATCACTTTTCTTTAGGCAGCAATATTGGTCTCAGTGTTATTACAATTCTGCTTTAAAAAAAGCATGAAACAAAAATGAAAAAAAAAACAATAAAAAACAAAACAATAAAAAAAACAATACAAAACTAAAATGATAAAAACGGAACGAGATCGTCCTAAAATGACGAGACCGTCAGCATATTCATGGTTTGAAATGGAGGCCGATATTTTTCAAAGCAAAAAGCTTTTTTTTTTTTTTTATATATATATATCATCATCATCATCAGGTATAGTCTTTTTTTTTCTTTTTCCTGTGGCGTCACATTTGTCATTTCCTTTGTTCAGCTCAGCGAATAGGGTGCTTCTCACAGCGTTCCCCGCTCCTCCTCCTGCGGCAGGAGCAGCGCTACATCCAGGAGGTACGCATGTCCTTTTATTTTCTCCAAAGTGTTTCCGGGAACCTTCACAGACTTTTAAGTTTAAACTTCTCATGCTCCAAACACCAGACCGCGGAGAACGAGACTGAAATGTGGCAGATGATGGGTGGGGGTTGGGGGGAGCGATACAGGGCGCAGGGGGGTGGCATGGAGATAGTTGGTTGTCAGCAATTCTAAAAGGTCTCTTCTCTACTCAGTGTGTAATGATGAGAGAGAGGGAGCGGGGGAGAGAGAGAGAGAGGGAGCGGGAGAGAGAGAGGGAGAGAGAGAGAGAGAGGGAGAGAGAGAGCGTGGCAGGGGCGGAGGAGAAAAAGGGCAAGTGAATGCTAACAACAGCAACAACAAACGACGACGGGTCAAACCTCAGAAGCTGTTCAGATGGATGGGCCGATAACACGCTCCTCCCGGTCTCCATAGCAACCACCTTGAACCATCAACCCCCCGACCTGTCCGAGCAACGTCCGTCGGCCTCTGAAGCAGCACCCCCCCCCCCCTCCCCAGTCCTATGGGTGTATGTATGTCTATGTGTGTGTGTGTGTGTGTGTGTGTGTGTGTGTGTGTGTGTGTGTGTGTGTGTGTGTGTGTGTATAAACACATGTGGCCCACATACAGTAGTGTTTGTGTTCTCGTTCTCCTGCTACCAGCGATTGATGATCTGGTTCATGTAGTCCTCGGTGGGAAGCCTGTTCCCCGCCCCCGCCTCCTCCGTCCTGCCTCCTCCTCCCTCCTCTGCCCCTGCCGCCGCCGCCTCGTCTCTCTCGTCCCCTCCCCCCTCGCCGTCGTCCAGCGGCGCCGCGGCGGCAGGGGGGGGGGCTCTGCTTGCCGCCGCGCGAGGGCCACAGGCTGACGCCCAGCCCCAGGCCCTGGTGGCCGCCGCCCCCCAGCAGGTGGTTCTTGATGCGCTGCTGCCGCCGCTCCTGCTGCCTGGTGAACTGGTAGCGCTGCTGGAACAGGTCCCGGGCGTAGTCGTAGAGCTCCATGTCCAGCTCGTTCAGCTCCTCGATGCGCTGGACCTGGGGGGGGGAGAGGGGTGGGGAGAGGGAGGGAGAGGGAGGGGGGGAGGGAGGTGGGGAGAGGGAGGGAGAGGGAGGGGGGAGAGAGAGGGGGGGAGAGAGGGGTTGGGAGAGGGAGGGGGGGAGAGGGAGGCAGAGGGATGGAGGGGGGGAGAGGAGGGAGAGGGAGGGAGGTGGGGAGAGGGAGGGAGGGGGGGAGAGAGAGGGGGGAGGGAGGTGGGGAGAGGGAGGGAGGGGGGGAGGGAGGTGGGGAGAGGGAGGGAGGGGGGGAGAGAGAGGTGGGGGAGAGAGAGGGGGGAGAGAGAGGGGGGGGGAGAGGGAGGGGGGGGAGAGAGGTGGGGAGAGGGAGGAGAAAGAGAGGGAGGGGGGGAGAGGGGGAGGGAGGGAGGGAGGAGAAAGAGAGGGAGGGAGGGGGAGGGAAAGAGAGGGAGGGAAAGGGAGATGTATGGAGAGTGAGAGATGGAGAGAGAGAGAGAGAGAAATGGGGGAAGAGAGGGAGGGACAGATGGAAAGAGATGTGAACATATGGAAGAGAGGGAGGGAAAGAGATGTAAGGAGGAGAAAGAGAGGGAGGGAAAGAGATGTAAGGAGGAGAAAGAGAGGGAGGGAAAGAGATGTAAGGAGGAGAAAGAGAGGGAGGGAAAGATGTATGGAGAGAGAGATGGAGAGAGAGAAATGGGGGAAGAGAGGGAGGGACAGATGGAAAGAGAGGGAGGGGAAAGAGATGTAAGGAGGAGAAAGAGAGGGAGGGGGGAAATATGGGAGGGGGAGATGTATGGAAAGAGAGAGATGGAGAGAGAGAGAAATGGGGGGGGGGACAGATGGAAAGAGATATGTGAAAAAAGGGAGAGAGGGGGAGGGAATGAGAAGTAAAGGAGGAGACAGAGGGAGGGAGCGATGAAAAGGAGGAGGGAGAGATGTATGGAGAGTGAGATAGAAAGAGAGAAATGGGGGGGGGGACAGATGGAAAGAGAGATGTGAAAAAAGGGAGAGAGAGAGACAGATGGAAAGAGATGTGAAAAAAGGAAGAGAGGGAGGGAAAGAGATGTAAGGAGGATAAAGAGAGGGAGGGAGAGAGATACAAGAAGAAAGAGGGAGAGAGAAGATTTTAGTTACATGAAATTTGAACAAGACCCCCCCCCCTCAATTTTTGTTTAATCCCAGAGAGACGAGGCGTGGAGCGTCTAATGTAAGCAATATGCGGGGAGCACTAACGGCAGCAACAGCGCTTTTTTGATGTCTGCGATTTATTGACCCGCGCAGTGTGCCGCGCATAAATTGGCGTTTTTAATTAAGACGGCTCCTTTGAAAAGCGCTCGGATCGACTGGCACTGATCATCTGGGCGCAACATGTGGGGCAGCGGCGGGCGACGCGACTGTAACGTTTTTGGAGACGCTTGATCAATAACACATGGAGCAGAGAGAGAGAGAGAGAGAGAGAGAGAGAGAGAGAGAGAGAGAGAGAGAGAGAGAGAGACGACGGCTCTGACCGGACGCAGGTCAGCGGGAATGATTCCCGCGGCTCCGCAGGAAGAGGTTCAGTTCTCCTTTGAGCGGCTTTGGCAGTTTAAGTAGTTGAGGTTAATTAAGTCACCTTTTAAGTCAGCCGTTAACTTGAATCATTTCATTTACAAAATCGGCTTCGATTTAATTCTCCAGCGTTTCTTTTGGTCCGTTAACTCAAACTAAATTTACTTTTTAATGAAGTCTCGGGGTTAAATTCTCAATTCTGTTCCGTTAATCTACATACATTTTCAAAAAACCCGTTTCAATTCAATTCTCGTTTTTCTGCCCATGGTTAACGCGAATCCACACACACACACACACACATTCATTCCACGTGGGTTTTTCAACTGAATTTTCCAAACCCTTTCCCCCCCAGACTGACCGTGGCGTTGTCCAGGTCCACCCCGGCCGCCCTGGTGCTGTTGTACTGCATGAAGGGCCTGATGAAGCGCAGCCTGAAGGTGCGTTCGAACAGGAACTGGGTCTTCCTCTGGTACTCCGTCAGGCCGAAGAAGGCCATGTCGCGCAGGTTCTTCTTGGCCGAGTCCAGGAGCAGCTGAGCCCGCTTCTTCTCCGGAACCGTGGACATGTTGTAGCAGCCGACCAGGCTCAGGTCCGCCAGCATACGCACCTAGAGAGATAAGATAAGATAAAATATTCCTTTAGTGATCCCCTTGGGGAAATTCAGGCATCATGGCAGCATGGGGGAGGGGAGGTACACATACACAACACACATTCTGCACTCGCTCACACACAAACGCACCATAGGTCACTTTAAACACACAAGAAAGGGACACTTTAAAAGGAAGGGAAAATAACAAAAAAAAAATTGGATTGTAACGATGGCACCTTGGGGTTTTGAATGGTCATCAAAGGAAATCAATTGAGCAAATTCTCGTTTTTCTTTTCTTCTTTTTTTTAAGAAACATTTACAGCTTAACAACCGATATAGGAAATAGGAAATAGTATCGGTAGACATTTTAAGTATAGGAACTAGCATCGGTGGTATCTATTGGATCTACAGTAGTATCGGTATCATATCAAGACGTTTCCAACAACACCTCACACACCAACAGTGTGTATAATAACAGCAGAATGCTTGTTATTATGTGTGTGTGTGTGTGTGTGTGTGTGTGTGTGTGTGTGTGTGTGTGTGTGTGTGTCACATGTAGAAGCAGCAGAAATAGCACCCTATCAAGTTGAGATGAGATAAGCCAGCAGACACATGTAGGTGGGAGGCTGAGAAACCATGAGGATCAAAAGGTGTGAATGTGATGAGTTTTTAACCAACTCAGTCTCTGTGTGTGTGTGTGTGTGTGTGTGTGTGTGTGTGTGTGTGTGTGTGTGTGTGTGTGTGTGTATGAAAAATAAGAGAAAAAGGGGATACAGTGAGTGAGTGAGTGAGAGAGATACAGTGTGTGTGTGCGTGTGAGTGAGAGAGAGAGATAAAAGGGATAGTGTGTGTGTGTGTCAGAGAGCGAGAGAGATAAAAGGGATAGTGTGTGTGTGTGTGTGTGTGTGTGTGTGTGAGAGAGAGAGCGAGAGAGAGAGAGGAAAAGGGGTAAAGAGAGTTTCTGTGTGAAAGAGAGAGAGGAATAGAGACTGGTCTGTGAACGCATTTGCACTTTGGCACATTTCTTTGCATTTGTGTCTTGCGAGTGCGTTTTCCTGCATGCGTGGTTCTGTAAATGTCTAGTCAATCCATCCAACCCACCCCACACATTTTTTTTTAGCAATTTAGCTTTGCAATGTAGGTTATAGGAGAATGTCATTGGTGGAACTGAAGTCAACTGTTGACTTAAATTTCAGCCACTAGGAGGGAGTATTGTGTCATTTAACTGCTCCACTTGAGCTTGCTGTTCTTGCCTGGCCTCTGGCCTGTATGGCCTGTGCTTACTATAGCTGGCTGCAATGTAGCCCCATGGCAACCTTCAGGAAAGTTAAATGAAACTCTTGTCTAGTGTGGGATATGTGGATATGTAAACTCTTGTCTAGTGTGGGATATGTGGATATGTAAACTCTTGTCTAGTGTGGGATATGTGGATATGTAAACTCTTGTCTAGTGTGGGATATGTGGATATGTAAAGTAGGGATGTCCGATATTATCGACCGACCGATATTATCGGCCGATATCGGCAGTAAAATGTGATATCGGAAAATATCGGTATCGGTTTAAAAACAAAAAAAAACAATAACAATATTTGTTATATATATATCCAGTGAAATTATTAGTTACCTGAAATTATTCAGTTTTTTGGACGGGGAAACCCTGCATATATCGGTATCGGTTGATATCGGTATCGGAAATTAAGAGTTGGACAATATCGGAATATCGGTATCGGTAAAAAAGCCAATATCGAGCATCCCTAATGTAAAGTAAACTCTTGTCTAGTGTGGGATATGTGAATATGTAAAGTAAACTCTTGTCTAGTGTGGGATATGTGGATATGTAAAGTAAACTCTCGTCTAGTGTGGGATATGTGGATATGTAAAGTAAACTCTCGTCTAGTGTGGGATATGTGGATATGTAAAGTAAACTCTCGTCTAGTGTGGGATATGTGGATATGTAAAGTAAACTCTTGTCTAGTGTGGGATATGTGGATATGTAAAGTAAACTCTTGTCTAGTGTGGGATATGTGGATATGTAAAGTAAACTCTTGTCTAGTGTGGGATATGTGGATATGTAAAGTAAACTCTCGTCTAGTGTGGGATATGTGAATATGTAAAGTAAACTCTCGTCTAGTGTGGGATATGTGGATTTGTCCACATATAGCCCACCGGTTGTCCTACCGTGGCACAAGTGAGGACGACGGACCTAGCTACTCAAATTAGCTTAGCATGATAAGCCTAGGTTCCATGGAAGAGTGTCAGGTGTCGCATTGAGAATAGGGGATGGGCAAACCTCTATTGCTCTATTACACAAAATTGCTATTCGATAGTCACTGGGACCTATTTGAATACTAATCGAACAGGCCCCCCCCCGCCCCCACGCGTTAACATAAGATTTTTTTTTTTTTTTAACTTACATTTTTATTTTCATTTTTTCAACAACATACATAGACAACATTCATAGACAATACACAGTACATAAAATAAAACAAATCGACAAAAAATGAGTAAAGAAAAAGTGTGACATGGGTCCTTCGGTCCATTCTACATTTGCATTATTTATTTACATTTTTATTCATTTCCTTGTATCCTTTTCAAACCTCTGTGATGTCGTTACTTCCCCTCCTGTATTCTTCCCATTTTCCCCATTTCCATTCAAACTTTTCTTCTTGCAGCCTCAGCAGATGTGTGATTCTCTCCATTTCCTGTATCCCCTCTACCAACTCTATCCATTGATCCTTTGTCGGCACTTCTACCTTGTACCAAAGATTTAGTTTTTAGTTAATAGCGAACTTGATAATCAAAAAACCAAGCTAACTGGCTGCTGTCATTGCAAAATTTTGTAGATAAGATACATTTTGTATTTAATAGATAGATATTTAAAAATCGCAGCAGGCTAACATTATTTCCAGGAACAAAAGCATTAATTCCGAAAGTTACATCGCTGATGTTCAAAATGTCTAAGCTTCCATATCAACGTATGCTATTGTTTTTACTTGATAGCGAATGTGAGCAAACAAGCAAGCTAGCTAGCTGGCTGCTGTCATAGCTAACAGATAACGCTAGGAGGACCAGGCGAGCACACTTTTGGGAACAAAAGCATTCATTCTGAACGTTACATCGCCGATGCTTGAAATGTGTGAACTTAGTGTTCAAAACAACATGACAAATGTACAAAACATCTGTTGATCTCCAGCCTCTCTTTCTTCATTTTTCTTTTCTGTTCTCCTACCTGGCCAGTGAGCTGTAACCAGCGGTGTAACAGTTAATAAGGTCTCAATACACTACACACAGTGTAGGTGCCGACAAAAACAAGGTAAATATTTTTTTTTAGACAAAGCTATAGACAAAACTATATACGCAATTAAAAAGAAAAAAATATTTAACGACTATTGGAATATAAAAAAAAATCTATGCCCATCCCTAGTGAGAATCATTATTCTTTTTTTACCCGTCGAACGTGGGCATGCACCAAAAATATTCCGTTATATTGGTTCAGACCACCCACCGACTAACCGACCCCGACAAAGTGAACGTTTGCACTTCCCCCCCACCCACCATACCTGTCTGTTGTTAGCCAGGTTGTAGGGACAGTCCATGAACTGCTGCAGGGTGCAGCCGGACCAGTCGGAGCCCTCGTAGCAGGAGGGCAGCTCCTCGGGGGTGGGGGTGCGCCCGTCGCACATGTGCAGAGAGGTCTTCCACGTCGCCCCCCGCTGGACGTGTCTCCACTCGCTGAGGTAACGAGACACCGGATCCCTCAGGAGAGTGATGTAATAGAACTTCCTGTTGGAGCGGGAGAGAAGAAGAGAGAAATGGTAAATGTGGTGCATTTTATATATAGAGCTTTTATCCAAAGCGCTTTACAATTTGTTCCTCACATTCACACACCGACGGCGGAGGCAACCATGCAAGGTGCCAACCTGCTCATCGGAAGCCACTGTTGCCCCGTGAAGAGAGGAGAAGAGAAGAAGTGGGGAAGAGAGGAGTGGATAGGAGAAAGAGTGAGAAAAGGGCAGAAGTGAAGAGGTGAGAGATAGTGTGTGGAAGTAGGAGAATAGAGAGAGAGAGAGAGGAGCCAGGGCTTCAGAAAACCAGTTGTTTCTTGGCAGCACATGTAGTACCGCTGTGTGCCATGTGGTGGCACTGTTTACAATGGTTTCTCTACAGCAGTTAATTTGTGTAAGTGAATTAGAGGGTTGCCAATGCCTACTCAGATCATCTTACATAACGTAATATCCACATCTACTACTAGTGAGCCTAGTTAGTTAGTGAGGTACTTTATTTTCAGTGAATTCCATTTGGTGTAACATTACGAAAAACTGGATAAAAAAGACAACAATCAACGAATCACAAATAACACCAATTTGCACTAGTAGTCTAACCACAGTGCATTATATACAAATACAGTGATCGTACACTGACCAGACCTGCTGGACAGAGCAAAACAATACAAAGAAGGTCAATAAGAATCTGATCAATAAAGGAAAATAAATAAATAAATACGAATTTAAGCGTTTCTGTTCAAGGATTCAAGCATTTAATCACTGGTATAAATGGCTGTTTTGACTAGAACGTTCTCTGCTTCGTTAAGAGATCTGGATCTCCTCCCAGGCTGATCAAAGTAACGCCTTGCAATTTACTGGCCGTAGTTATAATCTTCCTCATGGTGTTTGCATGACCAAACCAGCAAATCATGCGAAAGGTTCAAGGTTCAAACACTCTCGACAAAAGCACTATAGAGCATCTTAAGTGCGGTGTGATTGACATCAAACTCGACCAGCCGTTTAAGAAGATAAAAGCCTTTCCTGCCCTGTATTGTTAATAAGTTCAGTACATTAGTCTCACTTCAACCAGTGATCTAAGAGTAGGCTGTGATCCAACACATCTGCATAGACAAACAGATTAGCAGAGAGAGAGAGAGAGAGAGAGAGAGAGAGAGAGAGAGAGAGAGACAGAGACACAGAGAGAGAGAGAGAGAGACAGAGACACAGAGAGAGAGAGAGAGAGAGAGAGAGAGAGAGAGAGAGAGAGAGAGAGACACAGAGAGAGCCGTCGGGTTTGTCTGGGAGAGATGGTTGGGGTCAGTGTTTAGGCCACTGTGCAGGAAGAGAAAATGCTGCCACAAGCACACACACACACACACACACACACACACACACACACACACACACACACACACACACACACACACACGCGCACACACACACACACACACACACACACACACACACACACACACACACACACACACACACACACACACACACACACACACACACACACACACACACACACACACACACACACACACACACACACACACACAGTATTAGCTCTGCCTCAGAGATGACTCATACCGCATCTGTGATTTGGATGGGACAGTGTAGTGTGTGTGTGTGTGTATACGTAATGGTGCATAGGGCAGTTCTGTCCTTCCCCAGAGGGGGGCACTCCCACCAGAGCATAGACATTTCCAAGCCTTTACACTCAGCTAATTACTGCAGGCCTAATCAATCAACACATCCTCATTAACTAGCCGCTCATGCAACCTGTGTGTGTGTTTTTTGTGTAGGGAAAAGAAAAGGGATGGTATGGATTTTTGTTGAGTGCTACAAACACTCACAAATGAGTGTACGCACACACACAGTCACACACACACACACAGCAACTCCTCTCTCCTGAGGTTGCATCACATCAGAGGAATGTTTGCAGAGAGAATTTTGTGTTCTGACGGGAATCTACGGAATAGCCTGCCCTAGACATTTCACCCAACACACACACACACACACACACACACACACACACACACACACACACACACACACACACACACACACACACACACACACACACACACACACACACACACACACACACACACACACACACACACACACACACACACACACACACACACACACACACACACACACACACACACACACACACACACACACACACACACACACACACACACCTAAGTCTTTGCTGATCTCTCAGAGCAACACAGGGAGAGGGAGGCTGACGTGTAAACCATGTAGCAGTGCAAACAGGAGCAGCCAGTGTCTGGGTACTGAAGCCAACCAGCTGAACTCTGAACTCGCTGGCGACAGGGGGGGGGGGGGAATCACGGATGCTGAAACTAACAAACCCCCCCCCCCCGCCTGTCACGTGGGAGACCAGGGTTCAATTCCCCGACAGGGAACCAAGGCAAATAAGAACGATAAAGACTACCATTCTGGACCAGTCCGCACAAAGGCTCGACAGCACCTCTCTCCGGACTTACCTGTACGAAGTCACTCATGTCCATCATCAATAGCCGGCCGCTCTCCGCTGAGTTTCTGAACGACCCATCCGGACCTGAACCGTTAACCCCGAACGGCCGAACCACATTCTAACGATGAAATATACCATCATTCTGCCCCCACCTGGACAATTCATCAAACAAGATCTGTACCTACAAAAGAGGTGGCGCCGAGTTCAGTATTTGGCCAACGAGTTTTGGACAAGATCGAGGAAAGAATATCTTCTCAACCTACAACAGAGACAGAAGTGGTGTAAAACCAGAAGGAACTCTAAAGTCAACGACATCGTCCTTCTCCAAGATGAACTACCACCACGCAACGAATGGCGACTAGCAAGAGTCACTGAAGTCTACCCAGGACAAGATGGTAGAGTCAGAAAGTTGAAGCTGCTAGTAAGCCACACCACATACGATAGCAAAGGGAAAGCTACAACCAGTACAGTGTATTTAGAGAGACCAATACACAAGATAGTTACATTGTTAGAAGCAGATTAGAGCACTAATAATAATAATAATAATAATAATAATGCAGGACCTGTTCAGAGTTTATTTAGCATTAAGCTATTTGGCACTTACCCATTTCCTGCTTACCTTTACCCCTGAAATAGGAGTTTTTATTTTGTTTTACATTTGAAAGAGATACTTACCTGTAAACGTACCTTGTTAGTTGAATCCATAAGAAATAAGAAATTCCACATTCTATTAGTATGTGTAATTGGTGAGAGTGTAAATGTAGCTATGGTTACATAGTACAGTTGGTTGGTATGGTTAATAGTTATATTCGCTTACAATTTTATACGTTTATTTAGCATATTAATAATAATACACATGATTGTATTTCATATGGTTTTATATAGATAATTTGAATAGCACTTAATTTCTTTTTTACTTGTGTAATTATTTAGTTTCACAAGACTTGGTCTCACTTAATATCTGGTGACGTGTTTCCGCCTGCTCGCTTTGAGTCCTGACATGACCTGATGGATGGCTGTATTGACTTTGCGGTCAATTCTAGCAAGTAAATAAAGATAGTTGTCTAACAAGACAATCTAACAAGACAAACTAACAAGACAATCTAACAAGAAAAAGGACAAAGACGAAAGACACAACACCAGAACTCGATGTTCTCTTATACTGGCACGCAGCCAATAAGATTGTATACTGCGTCATGCCTGGAGGATGTCACAACGATTATGGCGACCAAAATGATCACGGTTATCAGTATTATCGTGGTGTTGTTAAAATACGCTGATCTCTTGCTGACATCTTCAAAAAGTACTGATACACACTGAAGTCATTTCACCAAGTTTTATATTTAAAACCAAGCACTTCTGTTGGCATAAGTTATTATAATCATTGGTGTTGTTACATTACTATTGTTATTATTCTCTCACACATATCTATCTTTTGTGTTGCATTTGGGTATATGCAATGACCCCATGCACACTTTACATGAATAAAAGTAAGAAATTGACATAGACACGGATGAGTCTCATATAGGAGTCTATAGTGTTTCTCCTGTAGGAACTCTAGGAGTCTATAGTGTTTCTCCTGTAGGAACTCTAGGAGTCTATAGTGTTTCTCCTGTAGGAACTCTAGGAGTCTATAGTGTTTCTCCTGTAGGAACTCTAGGAGTCTATAGTGTTTCTCCTGTAGGAACTCTAGGAGTCTATAGTGTTTCTCCTGTAGGAACTCTAGGAGTCTATAGTGTTTCTCCTGTAGGAACTCTAGGAGTCTATAGTGTTTCTCCTGTAGGAACTCTAGGAGTCTATAGTGTTTCTCCTGTAGGAACTCTAGGAGTCTATAGTGTTTCTCCTGTAGGAACTCTAGGAGTCTATAGTGTTTCTCCTGTAGGAACTCTAGGAGTCTATAGTGTTTCTCCTGTAGGAACTCTAGGAGTCTATAGTGTTTCTCCTGTAGGAACTCTAGGAGTCTATAGTGTTTCTCCTGTAGGAACTCTAGGAGTCTATAGTGTTTCTCCTGTAGGCACTCCTGGATTTTAAATGAACAGAATTATTAGTTGGGTGACTAAACTGACTGAACCTGTTATCATGTGCAATGGTCGTATTACTAACCGTCAGGAAATTCTACCGCGGTTATCATTAAAACCGGTAAACGTTTCATCCCTAGTCACCAGGGAGCCTGTGTGGACGTCGAAACAAATAAACCCTAAGCCCGGTGTCGCCAGGGAGCCTGCGGACGTCGAAACAAAACAAACAAACCCCAAATCCAGCGTTGGCAGGGAGCTTGTGGACGTCGAAACAAACAGACCCCAAGTCCAGTGGCAGCAGGGAGATCATGGACGTTGAAGCGAGTGGCTAAACTCTAAATCCCATCAAGTTCAACTCATCCAAGACCTGATCCAATCAAATGCTGAACTGCTGGGGCCTGGGGGGGGAGGGAGGGAGGGTCACACTGTGAGTACTGTGATGCTCTAGAATGGTCTGGTTTCTAGGACCATGTTAGATTATGGAAAATCCTGTGATGGAATTAGAGAAATTCCTGACACTCCCAACTCTCTCTGTATGTGTGTGTGTGTGTGTGTGTGTGTATATATATGCGCGTGTGTGTGAATGTATGTGTCTGTGTGTATGTATGTGTGTGTATGCGTGTATGTATGTGCGTGTGAATGTGTGTATGTGTGTGAATGTGTGTGTATGTGTGTATATATATATGTGTGAGTGTGTATATGTATGTGTGCATAATGTGTGCATATGTGCGTGTATGTATGTATGTGTGTGTGTGTATGTATGTGTGTATATATGCGTATATATGCGTGTATGTGCATGTATGCGTGTATGTATGTGCGTGTATGTATGTGTGCGTGTATGTATGTGTGTGTATGCATGTGTGTGTATGTGAGGAGAAGAGAGGGGATAGGAGAGGAGAAGAGAGAGGATAGGAGAGGAGAAGAGAGAGGATATGAGAGGAGAAGAGAGGGGATAGGAGAGGAGAAGAGAGAGGATAGGAGAGGAGAAGAGAGGGGATAGGAGAGGAGAAGAGAGGGGATAGGAGAGGAGAAGAGAGGGGATAGGAGAGGAGAGGGGATAGGAGAGGAGAAGAGAGAGGATAGGAGAGGAGAAGAGAGAGGATATGAGAGGAGAAGAGAGGGGATAGGAGAGGAGAAGAGAGAGGATAGGAGAGGAGAAGAGAGAGGATATGAGAGGAGAAGAGAGGGGATAGGAGAGGAGAAGAGAGGGGATATGAGAGGAGAAGAGAGGGGATAGGAGAGGAGAAGAGAGAGGATATGAGAGGAGAAGAGAGGGGATAGGAGAGGAGAAGAGAGAGGATATGAGAGGAGAAGAGAGGGGATAGGAGAGGAGAAGAGAGGGGATATGAGAGGAGAAGAGAGGGGATAGGAGAGGAGAAGAGAGGGGATAGGAGAGGAGAAGAGAGAGGATAGGAGAAGAGAGGAGAGGATAAAATAAGATGATCCTTTATTAATCCCCTTGGGGAAATGCAGGTGTCAAAGCAGCAGGGGGGGGGGATACAGAGCTTCACAGTCTGATAATATACTATAAGATACAATATAAAAAGTACAAAATAGTACAAGGTAAGTAGGTAGCAACAACAGTAGCAGCAGTGGCAGCACCAAAAGTGGTAACAGCAGTAAAGTGGAGAGGAGAAGAGAGGAGAGGAGAGCAGAAGAGATGGGATAGGAGAGGAGAGAGGAGAAGAGAGCAGAGGAAAGGAGAGGAGAGCAGAGGAGAGGGGAGAGGAGAATAGAGGAGGAGAGATGAGGAGAGCAGAGCAGAGGAGAAGAGAGGGGAGAGGAGAAGAGAGGGGAGAGGAGAATAGAGGAGAGGATATGAGGAGAGCAGAGGAGAAGAGAGGGGAGAGGAGAATAGAGGAGGAGAGGAGATGAGGAGAGCAGAGGAGAAGAGAAGAGGAGGGGAGAGGAGAATAGAGGAGAGGAGAGGAGAGCAGAGGAGAGGAAAGAGGAGAGGAGACGAGAGTCAGAGACACAGAGAAGGAGCGAGAGGGAGTGGGCGGAAGAGAATTTAAATTAGTTTTCTAATACTGTGAAAGCAGTGAGGGCCCCGAGCCCGAGTGATTTATCAAAGTTATAGCTCCCGCCATAATGAAGGCTGAGTCATATTACCAGGCGAATAAATAAAGAAATAAAGAACACACAAACACCCACCCATCCAGTCGCACACACACACACACACACACACACATAAATAAATGATCTAAACAGCGAGCCTGCCTTTGTGTCGGCCAGGTTAGGCAGACTACAAACTGACGCTGGGAAAATTCTTACCGAATCGCCTTAATGGTGGTCCAATGATGGTCACACACACACACACACACACACACACACAACCATAAGGGCTACGGCACATTATAGCGTGCGTTCGTTGCATGGATTATGCTCATAGTCGATGGGACGGAGACACCAAATTAACTTCAAAAAGGTAACACTCGCTGCTCCCGCAAACTCAACTCACAAGCTCAACAAACCCGACCCCAAATCCAGTGTTGGCAGGGAGCTCTTGGACGTCGAAACAAACAAACCCCAAGTCCGGCGGCAGCAGAGAGATCATTGAACGTTGAAGAGAGTGGATAAACGCTAAATCCCATCAAGTTAAACTCATCCAAGACCTGGGGGGGGGGGGGGGGGGGCCTCCCACTGTCAATTTCTCTCCAACCGAATCTAAGCAGTCACTCGCTGTCGAACAGCTTTTCTACTATGTTTTCGTGACGGCTATTTTAAAATGTCCTTGAGCCCGTCTGTCTCGTCTGTCTGTCTGTCAGAGCGACTCTCTGGCATTATTATGGCTCACCGAGACGAGCGACACCGTGGTTCGAGTCCCAGACAAACTAACGTCTGACTCTGGACCACTCTGTACACAGACCAGACAAGGACAGTGCTCTCTTTTGATGCCCCCCTCTCTCTCTATATATATATATCTCTCCCTCTCTTTATATCCCTCTCTCTCTCTATATATATATATATCTCTCTCTCTTTATATCCCTCTCTCTCTCCTTTTGTCTCCTGCTCTTCAACCCGTGTCACAATAGGGAGGACACTTTTAAAACCTTAAGACTGTGTTCCAGGGGAAAATGGCTGACTGGCCCGACTCTGGCTGGATGAAAAAAACAAAAACAACCCTTGCTATCTTTTCTTTCTCCCTCTCTCTCTTTTAGACGCTCCATCTGACCTTCCACCCCTCCTTTTTCTCACCATCTCTCCATCTTCCTCGCATTCCCCTCGTCTCTCTGGACAAACCCGGACGCCAGCAGAGAGACTGACAGGCAACGGGCAACGCAGGGGGGCCGCTAGTCAGCTTCTCACTCTCTTTCTCTCTCCCTCTCCCTCTCTCTCTCTCTCTCACACACACAAAGAGAATAACACAATTTTCTCTCCTCAGAATCTCTATAAACAGGAGGCCATGAATGTCTGGTAGGTTAACCTCTGATGTGTGTGTGTGTGTGTGTGCGTGTGCGTACTGCGTTATCAAGAGGAAACACACTGTGTCTGGGGCTCTGAGCCCCAGGGAAGTAAGACCACTCCCTGGTTCCTGTGGGGCCTCTCCTCTTCCTCCAGTCCGCCCCCCCCCCCCCCCCCGCCCCCCCTCCTCCTCCTCCCCCTCCCCCAACTCTCTTAAATCATGACGACTCAGTTTTGTCCCACATTGTGTCATCTTTCTGACTATCTCTCGCTCCCGTCTTCTCCTCCCATACGTCTCGGTCCCAGATGGCCCTCCCTGGGCCTCGCTAGCTATAGGCTCTTATTATTAAAGCTGCTCTAATCCGCCACTTCTCAAACCGGGGGCCCGGGGACCGCCGAGAGGCCTCCTTGGGGCGCCTGGAGGGTCTCTGCCAAGACAAAAGAAAACAAAAACAAGGTCGTCGTTTTTTTCATTTTAAATGGTTTAAGCCCTCGCTATATTTTAGACCATTTCATTTTCTTTTAAGCCAAAATGTTGGAAAACATCTCGAGGGGATTAAGAGGAGGTTTTTGTACCGTTTATTTATTTCCTAAAACGCAATATAATTCAGTTCTAATCCAAACCTAGAATCTCAAGATAGTGGTTTAAAACCATTCCTAGATGGGGGGTCTAGTTATCCACCGATCTGTGATACACGGATGTTATCAGAGCAGCGAAGATAAGCAGGAGGGTATGCTGTGTGTGGGGGGGGGGGGGGGGGGGGGGGGCTAGCTGGTAAATTAATGAATGTTGGACGCCCCCAAAAAATCTTTTGGAAGAGAGAGCATTAAAAAAAAAAAAAAAAAAAAAAAAAAAACACACACAGTAGATGAGCCCTGTAGTTAAATATGTGGTGACACACACACACACACACACACACACACACACACCAAGGCCAACAGCATCTCGTTGTGTGCGAGCCACCATGTTTTATTAATAGCCCACGGATGTTTGTTGAAAGCAGATATACTCCACAACACGGCTCATTCCCACCTCTAGAAATGGACAGGCAGGACGGAACTCAACCCAGAGACGCTCCTCCTGCTGCTGCCCTGTGGACCAAGTACCTTCACCCTCCCTGCTGCTGCTGTGGACTAAGTACCTTCACCCTGCTGCCCTGTGGACCAAGTACCTTCACCCTCCTGCTGCTGCTGCTCTGTGGACCAAGTACCTTCACCCTCCTGCTGCTGCTGCTCTGTGGACCAAGTACCTTCACCCTCCTGCTGCTGCTGCTGTGGACCAAGTACCTTCACCCTCCTGCTGCTGCTGCCCTGTGGACCAAGTACCTTCACCCTCCTGCTGCTGCTGCTGTGGACCAAGTACCTTCACCCTCCTGCTGCTGCCCTGTGGACCAAGTACCTTCACCCTGCTGCTGCTGCCCTGTGGACCAAGTACCTTCACCCTGCTGCTGCTGCTGCTGTGGACCAAGTACCTTCACCCTGCTGCTGCTGCTGCTGCCCTGTGGACCAAGTACCTTCACCCTCCTGCTGCTGCCCTGTGGACCAAGTACCTTCACCCTCCTGCTGCTGCTGCTGTGGACCAAGTACCGTCACCCTCCTGCTGCTGCTGCTGTGGACCAAGTACCTTCACCCTCCTGCTGCTGCCCTGTGGACCAAGTACCTTCACCCTCCTGCTGCTGCCCTGTGGACCAAGTACCTTCACCCTCCTGCTGCTGCCCTGTGGACCAAGTACCTTCACCCTCCCTGCTGCTGCTGCTGTGGACCAAGTACCTTCACCCTGCTGCTGCTGCCCTGTGGACCAAGTACCCTCACCCTCCTGCTGCTGCCCTGTGGACCTAGTACCTTCACCCTCCCTTTTGACTTTCAACTGTCTGCCTGTCGCGGCTAACCACGAGCTAACCATGACACACACATACAGAGAGAGAGAGAAACAAAGAGAGGGAGAGAGAGAGAGAAACAGAGGGAGGGAGAGAGAGAGAGAGAGGGAGAGAGAGAGAGAAACAGAGAGGGAGAGAGAGAGAGAGAGAGGGAGAGAGAGAGAAACAGAGAGGGAGAGAGAGAAAGAGGGAGAGAGAGAGAGAGAGAGAGAGAGGGGGAGAGAGAGAAACAGAGAGGGAGAGAGAGAAACAGAGAGAGGGAGAGAGAAAGAGGGAGAGAGAGAGAGAGAGAGGGAGGGAGAGAGAGAGAGAAACAGAGAGAGAGGGAGAGAGAGAGAGAAACAGATAGAGAGGGAGAGAGAGAGGGAGAGAGAGAAACAGAGAGAGGGAGAGAGAGAGGGGAGAGAGAGAGGGAGAGAGAGATTAAGCTGCTGTAGCTCTTTTTGCCAACAATTACAAGGAAATCCAAGTACACATTAAAACAAACAAAGAGAGGAACAGTGGGCTGGTGTGTGTGTGTGTGTGTACGTGCATGCGTGTGTGTATGTACATGGGCGCACGCACATGTATGCGCGGGTGTGATTGCGTGTTTGTTGGATTGGACAGCCCTATCTGCTGCTAACATTCCATAACCTGTGATATTTCAGCAGCTTCCACATTTCTGATGGCGTATGTGTGTGTGTGTGTGTGTGTGTGTGTGTGTGTGTGTGTGTGTGTGTGTGTGTGTGTGTGTGTGTGTGTGTGTAACATGACTTCCAGGGAAAGACTTCCAGGGAAAGCCCTCCCTCCCCTCCCCTCCCTGTGTGAGAGTGATCCCATGGAATGTACTGGCTCTAAATTCAGATGATATCAACCATGGCTGTGTGTGTGTGTGCGCGCACGCGCGTGTGTGCGTGTGTGCGCACACTGGGAGTGGAAAGTGAGAAAGAACATGCTGGGACTTGCACCATCGTCATCCTCTTGTCTTGTCTGAAATACGCACGCACGCACGCACGCACACACACACACACACACACAGGCCAGGGTTTCCGCTATCCAGTAATTAAAAAGTTTTTTTTCCTTCTGGGAAAATCGGTCTCGACATAATTTCAGTCTCACCGGTCATAATGTCCGGTGAAAATAATTCCCTCTATTCAAATAGGCTCACATTTAATTTCCAAATAGCCTACTATAAAATAAAAAATAATCAATCCCAAAACATGGATAGTTGTAATTGCGTATTGCGTCTGGACAGCCACGAGAGAGAGAGAGAGAGAGAGAGAGAGAGAGAAACTGCCATCTCTCGGCTGTAAGGCAGCCATTTTGAAAGCGCTCTCTAAGTGGACGGCGAGTGCGCGAAGAGTCTTCTATACAATTCTATGGGTTCAGCACAGCAGCCGGGCAGCCGGGCACAGTGTAACGATGCCACCGGTTGGAATACAAGGCACACTACTTAAAAAAAAAAGAAAAAAAAGAAAACGTGATTCTGAGACTCTGGAAATCAGATGACTAAATTGTTAGTAGTGGGCGGCCGGCAGGCGTTATCTGTGGTCTTCTAGGACACGTGGGAAAGGCACCAATTATTTCGAATGTAAACACTGGCACAGGTCGAACACCGACACACACACACACACACAGATACTCACTCCTAAAACAATAGCGTGTGTTCGTCTGAAGCTGCAGTAGAGAGTATTCTTGCGGTACACAAACAGAATGCTGAGCAGCTTCGGGCTACCGACTGCTGACCTGGCTACATCTCACTTACTGTGTGTGTTTGTGAGGATGTAGTGGGTGTGTGTGTGTGAGAGGATGTAGTGTGTGTGTGTGTGTGTGTGTGAGGATGTAGTGTGTGTGTGAGGATGTAGTGTGTGTGTGTGTGTGTGTGTGTGTGAGAGGATGTAGTGTGTGTGTGAGGATGTAGTGTGTGTGTGTGTGTGTGTGTGTGTGTGTGTGTGTGTGTGTGTGTGTGTGTGTGAGGATGTAGTGTGTGTGTGAGGATGTAGTGTGTGTGTGTGTGTGTGTGTGTGTGTGAGGATGTAGTGTGTGTGTGTGTGTGTGTGTGTGTGTGTGTGTGTGTGTGTGAGGATGTAGTGTGTACGTGCAGCGAGTGAAGGGGAGGTGAAGAGTACAGTGACCTCTCCTCGTCTTCACAGAGGTAAGCTCACCCCTCCCTCCCTCCCTATTCTCTCTCTCTCTCTCTCTCCCTCCCTTCCTGCTCATCTCTCCGTCTGCCCATCATCCGTCATCTCATCCCTCGGTCTCCCGTGTCTCCTGGCCAATAACGAGACGTTCAGAAGGACACAAATAGACCCGCTGCAGGTTCAGACAAGCTCTCCAAGACATCTCCTCTGCCCTTTCTCCGTCTCCCTCTTGCTCTCTCGCTCAATTTTTGCCCACTTACTCACTGCTTGCCCGCCCGCCCGCCCTCCATTTCTCTCTCCCTCTCTCCCTCCCAGTCGATCAATAACAGCCTGAGGACTTACAGAAAGGAAAGTCTCAGTTCAGACTTAGAGACGAGAGAAATAAGCAACTAAAGAGAAAAGGGTGAGAGGAGAGAGAGAGAGAGAGAGAGAGAGAGAGAGAGAGAGAGGGCGAGAGAGAGAGAGAGAGAGAGAGAGAGAGAGAACAGACGGTGCAGCTGGTGCAGGTCAGCCCGTCAGTGTGTCTGGAGCCGTGGCTCTGAGTGGAGGCTGGTGCTCAGACAGCAGGCCTGGTGTTTGGAGGTGAACTAGCCGGGGGTTGTTGTGACCAGACGAAAAACATACAAAAGATGGGCTTCAGTAACACAATATACAACTGGACGGCTGGTCCATAACTAACAGCGTGTTATAGATGCGTGTGCGTGTTATGGATGTGCGTGTAGGGCGGGCGAACGCCATCTTTTGCATCGTACTACACGTCCGTCCCGCGTTCTCTTTCCCCAACAACACCTATTTTTAAAAAGGCATACTGTGAAAGCCACAGGAAACGGCTTCCAAAACGGCTTCCTCTTTCACAACATACGTTCTAGAATAGAACACGCTAGAATAAAACAAGACTAGAATAGAACGGAATATCATTTTACATGCAGACGACGTGTGCTTTATGTCCCCTATTGACGTCGACGTCTACTAGCTTCTGTAATACATGAGAGATTATTTCTGTTCCCCGGCGGCGTGTCGAGAGAGACCAACAACACGGCGCTGCTGCCGTCGAGCCGCTTTGTAGAACCAGGGCTCTCTCTCTAGTCTCCGCGGGAGCTTTGGTCTTTGCAGGTGAAAATGCAAGTTGGACCGGCTGGGTGTTGTTGCTATGCAACCATAACTAAGCAACTCCTACAAACCCCCCCCCCGTTGTGCACAAACAGAACACACAGCTCACTGAGTTATTTGACAAAAATGCATCCCTTCCTTTGTCCAGGACTAAGAGACATACAGGGGAAAACATGCATCAGGTAGAGGGAGAGAAAGAGAGGGGAGAGAGACTTAGAGAGGCAGAGACAGAAAGAGAGAGAGAGAGAGTGAGAGTGAGAGTGAGAGAGAGGGTCTCCTGAGTGCAAAGCTATGTTCAACAGGAATGTCCATGGCCTGTTCTCTCATGTAACTGGACTGGCAACATCCCAGCTAGCTGTCTGACAGGGAGAGGGAGGGGAGACGGAGTGGGATGGAGACAGAGGGAGCGGGGAGAGGAGAGGAGACGGACGAAGGGAGCTGAAGGGGTATGGCGAAAGAACGAGGGAGGGAGGGAGGGAGGGAGGGAGGGATAGAACATGAGAGGAGTGAGAGACATGCTAGCTGTGGTCATCATGCTACTACCGCTGCCTGAGGTTGTCTCGGGTAATGGAACCAAACCCTGACGTTCTCGCAGGCCTGCACTACGGACCCTGACTGGGTGGCTCAGTGGGCGTGTGTGTGTGTGTGTGTGTGTGTGTGTGTGTGTGTGTGTGTGTGTGTGTACGAGCAAGATTCCTCTGGAAGCTGCCTCCGGTTCCTACCAATACAGAGGTCAAAGCAATCACTTTACTAATGCACTGACATATGGGCACGCTGCACCGACGTCACCCCACCCAATCCTGCACACGCTCGCCCACACACACACACACACACACACACACGCACTGCTATTTCATCATGCTCTCAGGCTCTTGACATGTCTCAATAGTTGCAGTCACAGGACCTGGCAATGACTGTACTCAAGACATCTGTTAAGTTGACCAAAAGTCATCAGGGGAGAGGAGAGGAGAGGAGAAGAGGAGGAGGAGGGATAACGCCAACTTTGGGGTAATTAAAACACGGCTGTAATGTTTGTTCGGTAATCAAAACGCTATTATGTAGCTCCATTAATGCAATCAATCATTCACCGGTTCATACGTCCAGGTTCAACACGAAGCGGCCTATACCTCCTACAGGTTCATTTTGTACAGTACAGGTACAGTACAGGTACATACATACCAGGTATATTATGTGCACATGGTGGCAAGTATTACTAATGCAACGATGACGACTCCATTGTGCCTCAGCGGCATGCCATCCACTACACTCAGCTCGGATGTCATAATACTGCGAGAGAAGCGTTTAGTCCATCCGCCATTGATTTTCGCAATAATAACCGTTTGCCGTTTCTGCCGCAAGATTTCTCGTCCCGACACGGGGGAAGCTATCGTGTTCACACATCTACATCAGATGTCTCAGATGTACTCGCATCGCACGCTGCACTCGGCAAAGGCGCCGGAGACGGCGCATCTGCTATCGCGGTGCACCTCCCTCCCTGGCGTGGACATTGGTTCAAAATCACAGCGTTGAACTCGCGTCATCACGAGTCTTTGAATGCATGGAGAGACATCTGGTTCGGTTTTTATTTTTTTATGGCGGCTATTAATGGGCTGTGGTCCGTTTCAGCAGTAAATGTAGGCAGGCCGTACACATAAGCCGTGGAATATTTCACATCCATGCATACGCGAGCCCTGGACATTCTTTCTCAATCTGGGCATATCAACACTCTCGACTCATTACCCTGGCGGCATAAGCAACTGGCATCCAAATCATCACCCATCAAGCCTGCAGCAGAACCGCACCTAATCCCTGACGTCACCCGAAACGCCTGTGGGTGTTTCAGCTCTTTATGACCGGGCACTGGCTTTGTGGTGAGAGTCATTTTCAGGTTCCCTCACTTCCTGTTTGTTGGTGCATTTGAATTCACTGGTTCGTTACAAACAGTTCTCTCGAGTACATTGTTTTTAGAGGAGCGGTGTGGGAGTCATTATTATCCAATGAAGTTTACCCTCCCCAACACCCTGCACTTGCACTTTCGTTTGGCTCTGGCTCGACACCTTCTGCTGACAACTTGTCACAGAGAAACAGGATTTCTTTCACTCCAAACTGGCACGTTGTTTTGTTCAGTTTACTTTCAAGCCATACTTTCGAAAGCCCTGGAGTACCTTGGCGAGCCTTCCGTTGTGCCCTTGCAGTGTTGACTAGGGTTGCCGTGGTGCTATGAAATTTCCCACGGGTAATAAACTCACGACAACACGGGTATTACCGGTGACACAAGTAAAGCTCTGTAGAGCACTTACTTTGATCTTTACCGTCATATGGCTATATTTATCTGCCGTGTCTGTCCGTCTAAGTCTGTTTTTCATTAATTTTCTATAGCTAGAATCGATTTGTTGGGCAGACAAATGTTCTAATTTAAAAATAAAACAACGGACAGAAGTACCAAGTACCAGAAGAAATACCAAGTCCTTTGGATATATCTGGAAGTCTTTGTACAGGACTGTCAGTGCTGAGTTGGAGTGACCCAAGTAGTAAACTCCTTTACTAAACTAAACTTTTTACTAAACTCAACTCTCTTTACTAAAGCCCAACTCGTCACAAGCTTTGTCATCCTGAAGTGGGCATGATGCACCTTTTGTTTTTCACCTGCACTCTCGAGTCCACACACACACACACACACACACACACACACACACACACACACACACACACACACACACACACACACGTGTCAATGGCGTAGCCCACTGTAAGTGGTCTTGTGATGAAAGCGTGGCTTGATTTGGATTGTTTTCATATCATTTACAGAAATTAAAATTGGCCTTTGCACCAGTATCTAGTTTTAGAGGAATTCATTTACTTGTCTTGTTCAACTGCATTGACTTCCAGGCGGTGACTGGCTCAGGAGGTACAGTAGAGCGGCCGTCTGATAATCGGAAGGTTCCCGGTTCGATTCCGGCTCCTCCCGGGAAGTCGAAGTGTCCTTGAGCAAGACGCTTGACCCCCACCTGCTCCCGATGAGCAGGTCGGCACCTTGCATGGTCGGTCGCCTCCGCCGTCGGTGTGTGAATGTAAGCCATAAGTTGTAAAGCACTTTGGATAAAAACGCTATATAAATGCAGTCCATTCACTTTCTCTTTTTCCACTTTGTTTTGATGCCTTGTAATCTGGACTTCTCAACATCTACCGTTCCCACAAAGAACGTCTCACTCGAGTCCATATCATCCACAACATGCACCTTCTGACCTTTTTGGGGGATTTGGATTTGCATTTGTCTCGCAAAATGTTCTTTCCTCTACTTTTGCAGTTGTACGCGTCTCTTTCAGAGTTTTGTTACTGCAGGTCTGTGGTTATTTCTTCTCTCTTTACTCACAGCACCGATTCTGTTCTATTTTCAGCAACATTGCCTTTGGGACTTTCGTGGAATGTCTTTGCGCGTTGCTACGCTAGTTCGCTGGTGGGACGCATCTTCCCCGCAGCCTGTAGAAGAACCACAGCTCGGTCTCTCGGAGTGATCAGTCTCTGACTTTCTTGTCAAAAATGCCAAAGAACTATTTCTCTCTTGTCAAAAACTATTTGATCACAAACCACCACAGACTGTTACCAGTTACCGGAGTTACATGTACAGGCTTTCAATTTCAAGCTTGTCAGAAAGCAATCAAAACTCTCTCAGGTTCACCTACGTACGTCTCCCTTTTTCTTTGGGTAGCAGTGGTTCTCACGTCTCTGCACCACCTCGTCAAACTCGTCTCAGTCTTCTGCGATTGCAAAAGTGAAACGCGGTTACATTATGCATCTATCGCTTGCGGTCCCGCGACCATAAGAAGCGGTGCCATCCGTCTGGCATCCAGCATGCTTTTCCGGTCGAAAGGCTCGCTTTCACAGCATGAACTTCTGCTTGACCGTCGTTCCCAACTACAATCCACATTGCCCAGGCAGACGGCTTCACTGAATTCACGTCAACCACTCCAGGAACCGTGTCATGTTCGTTCAATAATCAAAACATTATATTGACTTCCATTTATTGAAGCAATCAATCATTCACAGGCCGAAGTCATGCGTCCAAGTTCAACACAAGGTGGCCTATACTTCCTACATGTTTTCTTCTACCATTTCCTTTATAGCTTGTACGTACCAGGTATATCTGCCATCTGGTGGTAAGTATTACTAATGCAAAGATGACATGTAACATATCACTACAATGACTAGTAGCCAGATGGTCGCATAACGGAGGCAGTCGCACACACACGGTGCTTTGGCCGGGATTAGTGTGTACGTGAGTGCGTGACCTGTTAATCAGTTGTCACATAAGATACATGAGGTGGTGTGTGTGTGTGCGTTTGTCTGGAACTGGAGGCGAGAGTGTGAAATTGGAGTGATAAGGTAGTTAACATTCAGGCCTCCCCAGTCCCCACCTGCACCGACCCCCCCCCCCCCCCCCCTTCCTGCACCTCAACACTTGTCTCTTTCACTCTGCTCTGCCCTGGTCACACTGTGGGTCTGTCCTGTGTGTGTGTGTGTGTGTGTGTGTGTGGGGGGGGGGGGAGTAGTAATACAATCGGATATTGTTGAGCACAATATACCGGAGAGAGAGAGAGAGAGAGGGAAAGAGAGAGAGAGAGAGAGAGGGAAAGAGAGACGGATATATTATATAGAGATGGGGGGGGTTAGAGAAAACATTTTAGAGAGCGAGAAAGAGAGTTAGAGAGGGAGAGGGAGTTAGATAGAGAGAGTTAGAGAATTAGAAAGAGAGAGACTTAAGAGAGAGAGAAAGTTAGAGTGAGAGAGAGAGTTAGAGAGAGAGTGAGAGATAGACAGACAGACGGGCAGATGGGGTTCTTTTAAGGAAAGTCTCTTTTAAAAATAGTTTAATGTGTTTGCAATCTGACATCAAGCACAGGATTCATTCCGTTCCGCAAAAGCGAAAAGTATTTTGAAGAAAGTCTCTTTTAAAGTGGTGTCAAGTGTTTCTCTGCGCAGACACACACACGCATTTGGAGGCAATTATATGCATAATGGTAACAGTTACTAACTCAATTTCACTTGGGGAGCTCACACACACACACGCTGGGTATAGCCTTGAAAAGCATAGAGCAACAAAGGCACAAAGAGAGAGAGATTGAAGAGAGAATAGAGAAGAGACTAAATATAAAATATAGAAGATGGAGAATATAGAAGATAGAACAGGGAGAGGGTGGCGAGAGAGAGAGAGGCGAGCGAGAGAGAGAGAGAGAGAGAGAGAGAGAGAGAGAGAGAGAGAGAGAGAGAGAGGGTGGCGAGAGAGAGAGGAGAGAGAGAAGCCAGTGGCTAGAGCACGGCGCCTGTGACATTTAGGAGAAGACGCCTGCATATCAATGGACCGGTTACTGGCCGTCATTATGTGCTGACTGAGATAAGGAGGGAATCAACAGCCAGATAGCCAGGCCCACAGACAAGCCTGGGGCTTGATTTACAACTGTGGCCCCAGGAACCACTCCCTGGGGGAAAGGGAAGGGGGGCGGGGGTGACTCGCTCTTTAAGGGAGGGGAGGGCGGTGGTATGAGTGATGTGTGTGTGTGTGGTTAAGGGGTCCTCCAAGCCCCAATTAAGCCTGACTGCGTGTCGGGGGGGGGGGGGGGGGGGGGGGGGCTGTGCCAAACATGCCCCACCTGCTTAGATAGGGCCATGGGGGCTAATGAGGAGTGTCTGGGGGGAAACCGCACGTGTGTGTGAGAGAGAGAGAGAGAGAGAAAGAGGGAGAGAGAGAGAAAGAGGGAGGGAGAGAGAGAGAGAGAGAGAGAGAGAGAGTGTACAATCCCAGGGAAATCAAAATGACATTCTCTCTCTCTCTCTCTCACCCACACACTCTTTTCTTGCCAACTGCCAACATCAGGACTCTCGCAGCTTAAAATTAGCATTTCTCATTAACATAACGCAATCATTATGGTAAAGGCAGGTAGGTGCCTGTGACACAGACACACACACACACACTAACAATCACACCTCCCATTACTCTTGGCTCTCAGTCAGACAAAAACAAGCAGCGAAGAGAATGGAAGACAGGGAAAGGGAGGGAGGAATGAAGGAGGGACAGAGGGGGGGGGGGGGGGAGAGGGTGGTGGGAAGAGGAGGGAGACAGACGGGGCATAATGAAATAATAGGAGCCAAATATTGTGCAACAGGGGCAACAACAAGTCTTGCTCAGGCACAACGATTCTGTGTGTGTGTGTGTGCGCGTGTGTGTGTGAAAGAAGCCCTTTGTCTGACAGTCGAGCTCACAGCTCCAGCTTTTAGTATCAAATGAGCTGCATTGCTATTATGGTATCCTTCCTTCCTTCATCATGAAATGATGTTGAGGATTTACAAGGAAATAAATAAATATCACCCCCTCCTCCCTATATATATATATATATATATATATATATATATATATATATATATATATCACAACACCTGCACCGATATGGTTAATCACATGTCTCCAAGTCATAGGGGTGTGTGCATCTCTCCCTTATAAGATGATCCAACGTGCATCTAGATGCATGGGCTACGATACGAGTCAGGGACGGTACATTTTTAATATGGAACGATTTATATGATGATATGATGATGTAATCCACTGTGATGTCTGATATGATGATGTAATCCACTATGATGTCTGATATGATGATGTAATCCACTATGATGTCTGATATGATGATGTAGTCCACTATGATGTCTGATATGATGATGTAATCCACTATGATGTCTGATATGATGATGTAGTCCACTATGATTATGCAGTCCTGATATTCAACATGTACTCTTTCATAGGCCTGCCTGAGCAAATATTCTTTTGACAGAGCCTACAGTATATCGTTATCAGTGCTTGATCACCCAGGTAGAGAACAGCCGATAAATATCCATTTATTACCAGCCCAGAGAATCTAACACATTTACACACCCAGGTGATCAGAGCACGGGGTAGAATCATATTGCTTAGCGATGCACGATATATCGGCCGCTGATATAATATCGGCCGACATGGCCGTTTTTTTACACATCGGTATCGGTCCGATATCAAATCAAATCAAATTTATTTGTAAGGCCCGACACATTAATGTCCCCATGGGCCGGACACGTCTTCTTTAAACAAGTCAAGAACAAACATCACAATAAGTCAAGAACAGAACAAGAACACCATAAGGTCCAACAAATTTAAAATAAATGCAAATAAATAATAGAATGCAAGCACTCCCAGACATACCCCACGCGAAGGTAAGGAAAAACTCACTAAAACCTAACAATAATCAAGATAGGGCCGATATAATTTTAATTTTTTACATGTTTTGGCCTTAAATCGTTTTAAAATATCAGTAATTTCTGAAAATAAAAAATGCGTTTTGGAAAATAGCTCTTTATTTGATTATCATAAAAAGGTGTTTTCTATACAGAGATATCGACATCTGTAAATATCTGTATCAGCCAGAACAGCAATATTAATATCGGTTATCGGCCACAATCTTCACATCGGTGTATTGCTCATCAGACTTTTCACACTAGATCCGTCTCTCGCGAACACACGCACACACAAGCACACACACACACACTCTCACGCTCACTGACGCATGCTTATCCGCACAAAAATCTTGCACAGGAACACACACACAATCAACTGGCAGCTGCTAACCCAGAGATTAAGGCCAGTGTGACGGACATGATTTTAAAGTACATCTGTGGCTGAGAGAAAGAGAGTGAGAGAGAGAGAGGGAGTGAGAGAATGAGACGGAGAGCAAGAGATAGAGAGAGAAATAAAGAGAAAGTGAGATAGAGAGCGAGAGCAAGTGGGACAGAGACAGAGAGAGAGAGAAAGAAAAAGAGAGAAAACAAACTAATGCGGAGAAACATGCCCCAAACTAGGCCTAGAACAGTGAGTGCATTGCGACTGGCTCTCTTCAGGGACAGACAGACAAAAAGACAAGAGAAGAAGAGAAGGGTTGGAGGAGCCGCACACCACCTGTCAGGACGACTAAACATTCAAACGCTGCTCATTCCACACGAGGAAGAAGAAGAAGAAGAGACCTAAACCTGACGTTATCACAATAACATTTAACCGGGAGAATGGGGGGGATAAAAAAATAACTAAAATAAATGTGTGACTGTTTACGGTTACTGCCCTTTATATCTTAACGTCCTGTTGGAAAGGGGGGAGGAAAACCAACACAGATGTTCTATAATGCACCTGACGGCTGACGCACGGCAGACGGCCGCTCGGTAGAAACCATGGCCTTTAGTTGGAGCTAAAATTGAATTAGGTCTCCTTTTAGCCCGGCGCTAACATCTCTTCTCCGCCAACACCCATGTTCTCCTCTCTTTTCCTCTCATCTTCTCTCTCTACTCCCCCTCTCTCGCTCTACTTCCCTCCCTCGCTGTCGCCCGCTCTCTCTTCTACTCTCTGATACTATTAAGAATGACACTGAAAATAATTGAAAAGCCTGCTCTCGGTATACTCCCGCAAAACTTCAAAACTCCGTTTAAAGGATAAAAAAATAAAAAGGGAGGGAGATTGAAAGGGAGAGGGACATAGACTGAAAATGAGGGAGAGAGAAAGGAGAGAGAGGGAGAGAGACTGTCTTCTTTGTGAGCAGCTCATTGATATGACAGTTTGATTTGCTCTGCTCACAAGTGAATCAGCTTAAGAGGGCACCCCTCTATTCTCTTATTAAACCCTGCGACATCCACCCTCGCCTCTCCTCTCAACAACCCCCTCCACGAGTGTGTGTGTGTGTAGGCTATGTCCGGGCAGACGTTCCCCTGTGTTTCCGACCCTGGATCAGATGTGTTGGAATGTGGAGTCAGAGCAGCTGTCGGCCTGGCAACGCCGCCTGCCAACCAACCAGCCTTGTACAAACCTACAGAGCTACAAGAGAGAGAGAGAGAGAGAGACAGAGAGAGAGAGAGAGAGAGAGAGAGAGAGAGAGAGAGTGCCCAGCAAGCCTGCTATAGCTCCACAGAGTATGTGCGTATACCAGTTATTAAATACTTGTAAGTCTGAGAAGTCTTCACAAGGATAATATGATTACCGCAGAATTATTATCACGAGGGAAAATGCTTATTACAGGATTATGGGTTAAGGTTAGAGGTGTGCGTGTGTGTGTGTGTATACCATTAAACGCACAAGGGTTAGGGGTTAGGTTACGGATGGGATTATAATTAGGTTTAGTGATGGAGTTATAAGAGCAAAGGGGTCCGGGGATGAATCTAAGTCAATGAAATGTCCTCATAATTATAGCATGAGTGTGTTGTTGTAGCAAGATTTTGTATGCCGGAAGATATGAAAGGGTGGGGGCCAGGATGGTATGCGTGTACCCGTTCAGAGTGCGTGCACGTACGCTGATAAAAGGGAGAATCAGGGTGAATCCTAGAGAATCCCACACAAATCCTTGGATCAGACTCTGCAGAGGGAGGGGGGGGGGGGGTCGACTGTGTGTGTGTGTGTGTGTGTGTGTGTGTGTATGTGTACTAGGTCACTAGAGAGAGAGAGTATTATGTCTGAATCTCATGAGAGTCTCCGCCAAGGGAACAATATCCTATGCAAATGAGGTTGTTGCATATGGAGGGAGTCAGCAGAGCATACACACACACACACACACACACACACACACACTCGCATAACACACACACACTCGCATAACACACACACACAGCCAAGAACAACACACAGCGACATGTCTATGGTTGAAGAGCCAAGCGCTTCCCCATTCTCATGCTAAATCTGCAAAGCCATGTAAACAACTATCTCCGTTCAGCCTGTTCATAGCCTCTCGAGGAGAGGAGAGGAGAATATGAGATGAGGAGAAGAAGATATGAGAGGAGAGGAGAAGAAGAGAGGAGATGAGATATGAGAGGAGAGGAGAAGTCAATCAAGAGTTTTATTTGTCACGGCATACAAGCATACAGTGAAATGCGGAAGAGGATATGAGAGAGGAGAAGAAGATATGAGAGGAGAGGAGATATGAGAGGAGAGGAGAAGAAGATATGAGAGGAGAGGAGAGGAGAAGAAGATATGAGAGGAGAGGAGATATGAGAGGAGAGGAGAAGAAGAGAGGAGAGGAGATATGAGAGGAGAGGAGAAGAAGATATGAGAGAGGAGATATGAGAGGAGAGGAGAAGAGGATATGAGAGGAGAGGAGGAGAGGAGAGGAGAAGAAGATATGAGAGGAGAAGAGGATAGGAGAGGAGAAGAAGATATGAGAGGAGAGGAGAAGAAGAGAGGAGAGGAGATATGAGAGGAGAGGAGAAGAAGATAAGAGGAGAAGACAGACACTTGACAGAGGCAATGAGTGATAAAAGCCAATTATTCTCTCCTCCTGGTTAGCATTCAGTAGAAATAGTTAGGCATCTGGCCCTTATCACAGGCTGCTCACAAACCTCCCACATTGGGTCAGCATGCCGACAGCTGTGTGTGTGTGTCCGTGCCCGTCACGCTACGTCTGTTTGTCCACCCACTGCCCATTATCCGTTAAAACACCAGTAGAAAAATACCTCGACAAACATTAAACACAGAAGGACTGCTAAAAATGTTCCAGAATGACACATCGGGGAACCTGATCGCTAGGGGGCCCCTCAGGGCGCGCGCCTGTTCCCTCTTGCCCACGCAGTGGTCTTGTCCTCGCACGACACCAGCCTACGCACCCCAAGGACACACAACAGACACGACGTGCGCACGCACTGTAGGGTGCCCCCCCCCAGGAGATGATAGAGGGGAGGAAAGACATGTGCACAAGGTGACACCCCCACACCCCTCTCCTCTCCTCGGTCTGGGGGTTCAATTTCCCCCTCTACCTTTCCCCCTGATGGTCGTAGAGCAGGGAATGTTCCACTGGAATGCGTGTGTGTGTGTGTTAGTGTGTGTAATGGTGATCCTGATTCCCTGGGGGCACATCTGCCTCGGTTTAACAGGCCTCCTTGGAAAAAAAGAAGAAAAAAAAACCCTGTTTGACATTCCTCCAACATTCCACTAACATACCGCCAACCTCCCTGGTCTCCAGGACGTGGACCGGCTCTGGAACTCTCCAGAATGTCTGCCGTGAGACTAACCAGAGACGCGCCCTCCCTCCCGCCACCACCACCCCAAAAGGCCCAGGGTCATCCTTCATCCCTCTCTTTTCATCCCTCACTCTCTCCCTCCCGTCCTATCTCCTCCTCCACGGGGATTCTGCGCTCTCTCTCTCTCTCTCCCTCCCTCCCTCCCTCCCTCTCTCCCTCCCTCTCTCACTCTCTCCCTCCCTCCCTCTCCCTAATAGAGAGGCATCCACCGCCATGTCCCACTAACCGCTGCAACAGCTGGAGCCGCGGGAGTGTGCGGAGCGCTACGCTGTGTGTGTGTGGGTGCATGCCGTGTGTGTGTGGGGTGCACGCTGTGTGTGTGTGTGTGGGTGCACGCCGTGTGTGTGTGGGTGCACGCCAACAGCTGAGCACGCCAACCAACAGCTGCGCCGTGAAGAGCGATGGGAAATAAGGCTGCGAGCGCTAAAGCAGTGAACAAAAAATGTAATCTCGTCACATCCTGACAAAAATCCCGTCCTGAGAGCAGAGACATGGATGCACACGTGTGATCAGACACACACACAGGCATCCACACACACACACACACGCGCGCACACACACACAGGCGTCCACACACACACACACCTGGACCGCAGCGCTCGCACACGCCAATGCCCCACGACACAGCAGCCGCCACGCAGTCTTTATCACATATCATAAATCAGCAGTGTTCTAATTGTTCCCCATATCCCTGCTCCCTGACAATCTGCTTTCCTCGACAACCAGCCCATAGAAGTGACAAACGGCGTCCCCGACGACAAGCCTCGTCCTGAGCAGCGGGCCCGTTTATCAGCCCCCCCGTTCACGCTTTCTTTTCTTTTTTCGGAGTGCCTTTTCCACGAGCGTCTGCTGAATCTTTGATAAGGTTGAGGTGAGTGCAGCCGGAGCTCTGATCTAGCCACGGCTGTCACTGAGGCTGACTTAGCACCGCAGGTAATTGCACGGAGTCACAATGAAACCGGTGGAGGGAAGAGAGCGCTCAATTATGCTGAATAGCGCCGCAGCGATATCCCCGCCGCCGAGCGAAACAATACATCTACGCGAAAGCCGCCGCTCGTCGTGCAAACGACACCATCGAAGCAGGAATAATGGGCAGCGAAGACGGCAGCTTGATAGTTTGGAGAAACAAAGCTCTCATTGTAATCTCAGGCTTTTTTTTTTTTGCTTCGAACACCCCCCCCCCCCCCCCCCCCCCCCCGTCCTCCTCCCAATGCTTAACCCGGGGGGCTAATCCCCGTCACATTAACCCTCTACTATAGACCCGTTAGAAGTAGATCTACTACTGTTCTACTGTACGGACTTCTAATACGGCCCCTGTGCCACCCCCCCCCCCCCCCCCTGGACCAATCGGAGCGGAGCCGGCGGGGATTAAGGAGAAAAACTTGACGTGACGGCATTGATCAATTCCTCTCGTTGAACCGCCGCAGCTGGTTTAGGGTCGAGTTCTGACCCCTGCGGAGTGAGACGCGGTCCCTCGACCGCGGGGTGAGAGAGAGGGCCGACCGCAGGATGGGACAGGAAGCTATGGGACGTTATTGACCGGCATAGATCCAACAGCCACTAGACCGGAGCGATCCATAGGGGGGGGGGGGGGGACCAGCTGGAAAGGATGTATGATGTATAGCTTCCTCCTGGCACCAGAAGGGGGGTGGGAGGGGGGGGGGGGGGGGGTTGGCGTGACGACGGGGGACCGTGACGACGTTGATGACGACAGTGGTAATGGGTTTCACAGCAGACGCCACGGCAACCAGCAGCACTCCGCAGCACATCCGTTTGCTTTTATCTCTGAGACGGAGGTCAGGCCTGTTTTCCTCGACACAGGGCAGTGGGGACAAAAGCGTGTGTGTGTGTGTGTGTGTGTGTGTGCGTGTGTGTGTTTGTTTGTGTTCCACCGAGAATGCATTGAGAAACCCCTAGCATAAAACCCTATAGGCCTGTAATAAAAAATCCCAAGGCTGAGATAAGGGAGCAATAATGACAAAAAAAGAAAATTAAGAAGACAGTCACGACGACGCCGTCCTGGTTAGCTCATGAGCGGAGTGACCCCTTTAGGTCTGTGTCTCTAAAAAACCAGCTGCAGCTAAACATTTACCTTTGGTAATTTAGCTGACGCTTTTATCCAGGGCGACTTACAAGTTCCGTACGACAAGTCAGCAGGAAGGGTAATAATAATAATAATAATAATTCATTACATTTATATAGCACTTTTCTACACTCAAATCGCTCCCCACAATGTAGGGTGGAAATTGCCTCCCTCACCACCACAGGTACAACTCTGGCAGCTGAGTAACATTGTTCCTTCAGTCTTGAGTGCATAGTAGTAGTATAGACATGATATTAGCATAGTGGGTAAGTAATATAGGAAGGATTACTTAGTAGCAAAGTAAAAGACAGTACGAAGGTTAGTAGTTTGCTCCCCGACTTGAATAACAACGACAGGACGTTCCCACGGCAATGATATCAACTCAAAACAAGTGGAGCAATTACTTACAGCGTCTTTTAACAACTGACGGATGCTTTTAAGTGTACGTGAGGCGGAGAATATTTTGGATAGGCCACGAGGAGAAGGAGAGAGAGAGAGAGACGTATATAGTCTGGCCAGGGGGGCGTCATCAGTCCTCTCTCTCAGGACAGGGATGTAGACCGGCGTGCTGAACTAACGACAGCAGCCCCCAGGTTCTTCCCACGCTATAATGGCTCATCTATTATGTGATTAGCGGGACGTTTGGAGTTCCTGCAGGGCAGTAGTGGGCCCGTCTCTGGCCAGACTATAGTAGAGACGGGC